>NC_138773.1:123769505-124174505 GCF_965119305.1 Pelophylax lessonae | reverse complement strand
CCGTCAGGTGGAACGGGACAGCCAATTAAAACATTTCAGCACATGGACATGCCCCCTACCCTATAAATAGACCTGAGCTGTCGGCCATTTCGCATTCTGCTTTTTGCCAGCGTAGGGAGAGGTCTGCTGTGTTCATGAGGGAGAAATTGCCGGACACAAATAGCTCTGTGAAGATCCACAAAAGTCCTTTTCAGGGCTGGTATTTCGGTATAGGTCTACTAGTATCTTTTCAGGTTAGGGGCAGGTATCCAGTCGGTGGTTTAGGGGCAGCTAGAGATCGGCAGCAGTCACACAAATCGCTCTGTTAATGTCCACAAAAGTCCTTTTCAGGGCTGGTATTTCGGTATAGGTCCAGTGTCTTTTCAGGTTAGGGGCAGGTATCCAGTCTGTGCTTTAGGGGCAGTTAGAGAGATCGGCTGCAGTCACACAAATCGCTCTGTTAATGTCCACAAAAGTCATTTAAAGGGCTGCAATTTTTGGTATAGGTCCAGTCTCTTTTCAGGTTAGGGGCAGGTATCCAGTCTGTGCTTTAGGGGCAGTTAGAGATCGACAGCAGTCACACAAATCGCTCTGTTAATGTCCACAAAAGTCATTTATAGGGCTGCAAATTTTTTGGTATAGCTGTTCAGTGCACTATATAGAGGGGGAGGGGGGTAATCCACAGTATAATATACTTTTTAGAAAGCATATTATAGTGGATTAGTAGTATTATTGTGCACTGTGTAGCATTGTGACAGGTGTGGTGACTGAGCGGTGCTGCAGCAATACTACAAACAGTGCCAAACTTCCTGGCCAATTTTTTGAACAACTGGTGTGATATCCCAGTGGCCCCCCAATACCACATATTGAAGTGGGGTGTTATCTGAGTATACTTTTACAAGTGTTTTTTGTGTCCTGCAACAATATTGCCTCCTTTGCTGAGTTAAGTCTGGTACACACAGTGCCAAACTCACTGGACAATTTTTTGAACAACTGGTGTGATAGACCAGTGGCCCCCCAATACCACATATTGAAGTGGGGTGTTATTTAACAGTATACTTTTCTAAGAGTGTATTTTAGTCCTGCAAAAATTTGGCCTCTCTTGCTGTGTTGACTGTGCTAGACACAGAGACAACAGTTATTGGCCAATTATTTGTAGAACTGTTGTAATAAACCTCTGGTCCCCCAATACCACAGATTGAAGTGGGGTGTTATCTGAGTATACTTTTACAAGTGTATTTGTGTCCTGCAACAATATTGTCTCTTTTGCTGAGTTAAGTCTGATACACACAGTGCCAAACTCCCTGGCCAATTTTTTGATTAACTGGTGTGATAAACCAGTGGCCCCCAATACCACATATTGAATTGGGGTGTTATCTGAGTATACTTTTACAAGTGTATTTGTGTCCTGCAACAATAGTGCCTCTTTTGCTGAGTTAAGTCTGGTACACACAGTGCCAAACTCACTGGCCAATTTTTTGAACAACTGGTGTGATAGACCAGTGGCCCCCCAATACCACATATTGAAGTGGGGTGTTATTTAACAGTATACTTTTCTAAGAGTGTATTTTAGTCCTTCAAAAATTTGGCCTCTCTTGCTGTGTTGACTGTGCTAGACACAGTGACAACAGTTACTGGCCAATTATTTGTAGAACTGTTGTAATAAACCTCTGGCCCCCCAATACCACAGATTGAAGCGGGGTGTTATCTGAGTATACTTTTACAAGTGTATTTGTGTCCTGCAACAATATTGCCTCTTTTGCTGAGTTAAGTCTGATACACACCGTGCCAAACTCCCTGGCCAATTTTTTGATTAACTGGTGTGATAAACCAGTGGCCCCCAATACCACATATTGAAGTGGGGTGTTATCTGAGTATACTTTTACAAGTGTATTTGTGTCCTGCAATAATATTGCCTCTTTTGCTGAGTTAAGTCTGGTACACACAGTGCCAAACTCACTGGCCAATTTTTTGAACAACTGGTGTGATAGACCAGTGGCCCCCCAATACCACATATTGAAGTGGGGTGTTATTTAACAGTATACATTTCTAAGAGTGTATTTTAGTCCTGCAAAAATTTGGCCTCTCTTGCTGTGTTGACTGTGCTAGACACAGTGACAACAGTTACTGGCCAATTATTTGTAGAACTGGTGTGATAAAACTGTGGCACTCCCAATACCACAGATTGAAGTGAGGTGTTATATACCTTTTTCCAGATATACTGCGATTCTCTAGAGACTTTTGTCACAGGGTAATTAAAAAACATGACAGGCAGAGGAAGAGGCAGACACTTACGCAGGGGTGGTAGGGGTAGGGCAGGAGCAGTAGGCTGGAGCCAAAGTGTGAAGTTTCAGAAGGCGCGTTTGATTACGTCAAAGGACGCACCAGACTTGGTTGAGTGGCTCACTCTGCCTTCCTCTTCTGCACCCTCCACATCCTCTCTATCTGCACCCTCTTCACTCTCTGCTGTGTGCACCCCCAAAGACACCACCACAAACACCATCACCACCACATACCCTCCGCTTGAGTCTCTGGAATTATTTTCAGATCCATCACAAGACATTTGCGATGTGCAGCCATTGTTGGCATCAGATCAGGAAGAGGAGGTAGCAACAGCCGCCACACAGCAGTCTGACGACACTACCCAGATCAGCCCAAGGAGGTTGGTCCCCGCTGTTGCTGCCTACTCCGAGATCTCAATTGTTAGTGGTGGGGAAGGTGACGTGGATGATGACGACGTGTCTATGGACGTCACGTGGATGTCCACAAGAGAGGAAGAGGAGGGGAGCTCAGAGGGAGAGACTGACTGGCAGACAGGGAGGAGAGGCAGGCAGAACTTGCATTGCACAAGAGGTACAAAGCAGACTGCAAATGTATCAGGATCGAGCCATCAACCATGTACAGTCACATCTGGCGCTCCCAGGACGCCGGCACATGGCTCCGCAGTGTGGGCTTTTTTTAATGTGTCCGTTGCTGACAACAGTGTTGCCATCTGCAGCCTTTGCAGTCAACGCATAAGTCGCGGTAAGCTCAACACTCACCTAGGGACGACCGCCTTAAGAAGGCACCGGAACTCCCATCACGAGCCCAGTGGGAGCAACACCGTCAGAACCCACAAAGCCACACTCCAGGCTCTCACCGTCCAGCCTCTTCTCCTTCTCGTCTCTCCTCACATTTGTCCTCCACTCCACCTTCCATGATTCCATGATGTTGTTCTGGAAAAAGGCAGGCTTCTGTGGCCCAAATGTTGGAGCGTAAAAAAATGATGATGCCAGATAACCCTCTTGCCCAATGTTTGACTGCTGGCTTGTCGGAACTGATAGCCCGCCAACTACTGCCATATCAACTGGTGGACTCGGAGGCCTTTCTGAAATTTGTGGCCATTGGAACACCACAATGGAAGTTCCCAGGCAGGAAATATTTCTCGCAGAAGGGCATTCCAGAGCTGTATGGCCATGTTCAGCGGCAAGTGAATATATCTCTGGCACACAGTGTTGGTGCCAAGATACATCTGACCACAGACACATGGTCTAGCAAACACGGGCAGGGAAGGTATATCACTTTTACTGCCCACTGGGTGAACCTTCTGACGGCTGTCAAGCATGTAACCTTTGGCACCCGTGTAGATTTGGTTGTACCACCATGGATTGCATGCAGGCCTGCCTCTTCTTCTCCTCCTCCTCCTTCTCCATCCTCCCTCTCCTCCTCGGCTGACTCCTCCTCTTCCGCTGCTACCGTCTCTTCCGCTGCCCTGCCCAAGATCCCCAGAACCTATTCCACATGCCAGGTGAGACGTTGCCATGCTGTGCTGCGTCTGTTGTGCCTGGAAGCCAAGAGCCACACTGGTCCTGCACTCCTTTCAGCTTTGCGTTCACAGGCAGATCAGTGGCTGACACCACTGAATTTGACAGTTGGTAAAGTAGTGTGCGACAACGGTGCCAATCTGCTGAGCGCGCTGAAACAGGGCAAAACTGCCATGGCACATGTCCTGAACTTGGTGGTGCAGCAATTTGTTGCCAAATACCCTGGGGTCCAGGATGCCTTGCAGCATGCCAGGAAAATCTCGGACCATTTCAGAAGATCTTGCACAGCCATGGCTCGACTTGCTGGATTTCAGCGGCGACACAACCTGCCTGTCAGGCATCTTATTTGTGACTGCCCGACGCAATGGAACTCTGCGTTGCATATGCTTGATAGGCTGCTCCAGCAGAAACGTGCAGTTAACGACTACCTGTATGAACTCTGCGGCAGGACAGGTTCAGGGTAGCTTGGGTTTTTTTCACCTTGCCAGTGGCTGCTCATGAGGGATGCATGCAGACTTCTGCGGCCATTCGATGAGATCACCAAACTGGTGAGTCACGGCCAGGGCGCCATAAGTGACATCATACCTTATGCCTTCTTTCTGGAGCGTGCATTGCATCGTGTCATTGATCAAGCCGTCGAGGAGCAGGAGCAGGAAGATGAGGAAGTCGCAATGTTGGATGAATTTCCAGTGGGTGCTACTCCATCTGAGACAAATCAACAGCAGGAGTCTGAAGAGGAGTCAGAGGAGGATGGTGCTGGGGGGAATGAGGAGGAGCAAGAAGAGCATGCGTTAAACCTTTCTGGGATCCCTGGTGTTATCTGTGGATGGGGGGAGGAGAACGAGGATGACATTATCCTGGATGATGAGCTGGAAGCAGGCCACTACACAGCTTCCAGTTTAGTGCGAATGGGGGCCTTCATGCTCCAGTGTTTTAAGGGGGACCCCCATATAAAAGGCATAAAGGCCAAGGACCAGTACTGGGTGGCAACATACTTAGACCCCCGGTAAATGTTACCACAATGCCAGAGAGCGGTCAGAATGCAGCGCTTCCAGGCCTTGCTGCGGGAAATGCTGCATTCTGCTTTTGCGTGCGCTGGCAGAGGAATTTCCAGTCACAGAAAGACAGTTGCGAGTAGCAATCCAACAGTGCCTGCAAGAATAGGGTGGTTTGAAGATGTCTTGGTCACTTCAGATATGAGATCCTTCTTTCAGCCGAACCATTGACAGCTGTACTCCGGATCCAGCAACAAGGAACGCCTAGACCAACAGGTATCCGACTACATCGGGTTAACGGCCGATGTGGACGCTCTGAGGAGTGATGAAACCCTGGACTACTAGGTGGGCAGGCTTGACCTCTGGCCAGAGCTTGCATAATTTGCAATGAAAATGTTGCCTTGCCCCCCGTCCAGTGTCCTGTCCGAAAGGACGTTCAGCGCAGCAGGGGGGATCGTGACCGATAAGCGCACTCGCCTAGCTCATGACAGTGTAGACTACCTCACATTTATAAAAATTAATGAGGCATGGATCTCTGAGGAATTCAACACATGTGACCATTAGACCTTGTTTCATTGAAATTCCTCATGCCAGGCCACAAATATCCGCCAGACCGCCATCCACCCACAGCAATTCCTGGTCCTTGGCTTCGCTACATACAGCGGCATAAAAGGCATTTCATTTCCATTGAATGGCAAATTTTTCTGGCCTTTCAGTGCCGACAATTATTTTTTCTGTCAATGCCTAATGTACCTCCAGCCATCAAATACACTACGTCCTTTGCTGTCTGTTAAACCAGTGTGGGCTCATTTTTGGGGCCTATACAGGCCGACACTTACTTCTGTATACTGTGAATGCCTAATATACCTCTAGCCATCAAATACACTACGTTCTTTGCTGTCAGTTAAACCCATGTGAGCTAATTTTTGGGGCCAATACAGGCCGACACTTACTTCTGTATCCTGTGAATGCCTAATGTACCTCCAGCCATCAAATACACTACGTTCTTTGCTGTCTGTTAAACCCATGTGGGCTAATTTTTGGGGCCTATACAGGCCAACACTTACTTCTGTATACTGTGAATGCCTAATGTACCTCTAGCCATCAAATACACTAAGTTTTTTGCTGTCAGTTAAACCCATGTGGGCTAATTTTTGGGGCCTATACAGGCCGACACTTACTTCTGTATACTGTGTGAATGCCTAATGTACCTCCAGACATCAAATACACTATGTTCTTTGCTGTCAGTTAAACCCATGTGGGCTAATTGTTGGGGCCTATACAGGCCGACACTTACTTCTGTATACTGTGTGAATGCCTAATGTACCTCCAGCAATCAAATACACTACGTTCTTTGCTGTCAGTTAAACCCATGTGGGCTAATTTTTGGGGCCTATACAGGCCGACACTTACTTCTGTATACTGTGAATGCCTAATGTACCTCCAGCCATCAAATACTACGTTCTTAGCTGTCAGGTAAACCCATGTGGGCTAATTTTTGGGGCCTATACTGGCCGACACTTACTTCTGTATCCTGTGAATGCCTAATGTACCTTCAGCCACAGAATACTACGTTCTTAGCTGTCAGGTAAACCCATGTGGGCTAATTTTTGGGGCCAATTCTGGCCGACACTTACTTCTGTATCCTGTGAATGCATAATGTACCTTCAGCCACAGAATACTACGTTCTTAGCTGTCAGGTAAATGCATGTGGGCTAATTTTGTGGGCCTTTTATTGCCGACACTTACTTCTTTATCCTGTGAATGCCTAATTTTTCAGACTGGATTTGAAAATCAATAGGTCTGTAAAGGTTCCACCAAATTGTGGAATGGATGCGGACCCATTTTACAGATGTGAGAATGGACCCTACATGTATTAGACATGTATTTACTGGCTGCTGTCAGTTCTGGCTGATTTATGAAAAAAATATATATATTTTTTGCTGTAAAAAAAATAAATAAAAAAATTTAGGGCAACTTTTTCAATTGCAATACTTCTGTTATGACATTGTCCATGTGCTGGGACTATTTGTGCACAGCTAGTACGTCTTTTGTGGCTGCAAATATGACCTAAAGGTTTTTACATTTTGCCTCCCATTAACGTCAATGGGGCCCGCCGCGAACTTGCGGTTTGCGGACTTTTGAGAAAATTTGCAGCTGACGTTCGCGAACCGCCCCGGCCGATGTTAGTCCATCTCTAGAAGAGAGCATACATCAGCAGAGTAATAGAAGCCCCTCCACAAACATCTTTACCTGCAGATGCCAAAGAAAGGGGAATGATCATGTGACCACACAACAGCGCTGCAGGAATAAGATACTTAGCAGATTAAAAAAAAAAAAAGTGGTGATATACTGTATATGATTTATGTGAATGATTTATGCCAATTAACACTTCTCTCTCTATTTAGCATCACATTAACTTCTTTGTAGAAAAAAACCTGGTTGATTACAGAGCTAGACAAATCAAGCTCAAGTTACACCTATAGCTGAAAAACCTATACTGGATTCTTTACCTCAATCTTCTATCTGAGAAAGAATCATTTCAATTTGAGAGGGACAGTCTGAAAGGAAAAGTTACTGTTGTTCTCTATCATTAGAAAAACCCAAAATGCACCTGAAATCCTATATTACAAGTGCACTATATTTTAAATATTTGTAAAACAAATAATAAAGGACATCTCTTCAGTTATAATTTGTAACTGGAAAGCACGTGACCCAGGATCTGTATAATGTAAGCAGGTGAACAGTGGGTATGACTGGACCAGATGTGGAGAGCACAGCTCTGTAACTTGTAATTACCATGTGGCATGCGTCTCCTAGAAAAAAATAAGGAAAAGGCTCCTCAGGGATGTAGTCCATGAGTGGCACACCCAGGCCTGGGCGTGCCACTGTAATCCTTGCCCATGGTCTGATTGCTCTAATTTAAATGTTGAAGATGGTACAGTAACATGACCGTTACTTCAAATTTAAATTTTCACTTTTATACAGAACACAAAATGAAAAAAAAAAAAAAGAAAAGGTGAACATTGATTAGGGCCAGGAGGAAGAGATTGTTTTTTTTTGGTAGGCGGGGACCCATCACTACCATTTCCCCACCACCTCCATATTTAGTAATCTTCAACTTTAATACACATACCTGCAAACTCACTAATATTTAAAAAATATAAAACAATATAGAGGAATACAAATAGATAATGAAAGGTTTCATTTATATGTCATGTAGCGTTCTAGAAAAGAGAATGTTAATGGTTGCAGAAAGCATTTCACGTCTCTGGCAGATGCACACTCCAGCTCCCCTATTTCACCTTTGGAAATGGTGACCTTCAAAGTAACCCTTGGCATTAATTATACATGCATCGCTGCATAGACTTGCAGATTTGTTATTTAATATTTTAATGTTAATATTGGCCTTGATCAACCTTCTCCTTATTTCTCGGTGTTTATGGAAACACATCTGAACCTTTCACTCTCAATCTTCTCTGCATTTCTCAGTGTTTATAGTAACACACAGAAGGATGATTCCTACCGTGACCTTGTAAACTATGTTTTGTCATTTATTTGGATTTTTGCTTTGTGCATCAGAAGAGAATAAATCTCTTCAAATAGAAATTGTATATAGCACTAAAAACTCTCTGAAGCAGGAAACTTGTGACTCAACCATAAATAAACCTTCCTATGTAAGTTACTTTTGTTACTTTTGATATCCTTAAAGTATAAAGTAAAAAATGAAAACCTGCAGTTTTTTTTTAATTTGGATAGAGTAGTGGAGGGATAGAACCACTGTCAGTTTTTTATTGCTGTCTGTGACCCCAATATTGTGACCATTGTTACTGAAATTGGAACTTAGGGAAGTCTAAGATTTTAGAAATAAAACCAGAGCAATCCAATGAGAACCTCCTAATTGAAGGGCTCTATCGACAATGGACTGGCTTAATACCAAGGATTTGCCTTGTTAGGTTTCTAAGATTACTTTTGAACATTCCTCATGCTAGTTTGAGGCTATGCTACCATGTTCTTGATTTTGGCTTCATATTGAAAAAACAGCCCTTCTGAACCCTATTCACACCCTTGATGCATTTAAAGATTTCAGTCATGTCTCCCCTTTCCCTTTCCAACAGACTGTACATATTAATTTCCTGATGTCTCTCCTGCTATGTTTTATTCCTATTTTTGCCCAACATGGTCTGATCCTACCCAAAGCCCTACTTTTTGACATCTTAGACACCTATGCTTTACTTTTTTGCTATATTTTATCGCCAGAGCTCATCTTCCTTGTGGCACTCCTTTTTGGTGGTTGGGTTGGGTTAATATGCCCTGGGAGCTGTAATGTATATGGGAGGTCCCTTGCTGTCCCCTCCTTTCTTGCTGATTGGCAGGGTCACATGGCTGCCATGCCTCTGACCCCGACGTGTGACGTCTGCGCGTGTGCTCACGTTATCATGCCGATGCGCAATATGTCATCTCCATGCAGCTGGGGGATGGCGCCATTTATCCCCCAAGAGGTGGCAAAAGACGGTTCCAGCATATGTCTGCTCTCCTCTAGCTACCCCAGCATGGTGTTAGGGGTGGGATTGGTGACACCCACTTGGAGCTCAAATGGGAGAGATAGCTGATAGGGGTTATTTCTTTTTACTTCTCCTTATTACACAAAGGTTATATTTTTGGATTGGCAGCTCCTACACAATCCATGGGGGGTATATGTTCACATACATACACCCTCTTACTTTTCACTAACAGCTTTGTGGTTTTGGTGGTTCCTCTTTCTCCTCTTTTTTCACAGACATATATGCAACTTTTCCCTTTTCTGTCACAACCTCTCTGAGACAGATTGTCTTCTTTTTTTCTATACCTTTTACAACCTTGGCTGCACTTTTTATTATTATTTCATTCCTTATCCCCATTCATTAAGTCACTTCAGTATCTTGTCACACTATATTTAGAGACATATACATACATTTGTTACAGTACCTATCTTTGACGACACATATGGATATTCTCATCCCATTATCTTTACCTTCCCTCCCTGGAATAAATGCAGTCTGATCTGTATAGACCCATTCCAGCATCAGCTCTTTTAATCTATTGGCTAGAATCTTTGAATATAGCTTTGAATCAATGTTTAGGAAGGGGATCAGGCTATAACTGGAGCACAGAGTTGCATCTTTCACTTCTTTGGGTATAACTGTGACGTAAGCCTGTAGTGATTACTTCCTCATTCCTTTACCTTCCCCCAGCCCATATAGCTGCATAGTTTTTAATCAGTTGCTCTTTAAACGTTTTATAGTATCAGATCTTTAGCCCACGGGTCCTGAACTGGACTTCCCTGATGCTGCTTTATTTAATGCTATATTCATTTCTTCATTTGTGATTGGATCTTCTAAGATTTGTTCTCTTTCCTTTGATATCTTAGGGAGATTTGCTTCCTTTAAATATTTTTGTGTTTTTTGCTTCCTTATAAACTCACTCTCTTGTGTCCCTTCTTGCCTTACTGCGTGTAATGCGCTCTAATAGCTATGAAAGACCCTACCTATTTCAGTTGTATATGCTGTCTCTCCTTTTCCATTTTTCATTTTCCCTATAAAGTTTATTGTCTTTTTCCTATTTAGGAATCTCACTACATGTTGTACTGATTTATTTCCCCATTTATACCTCTCTGTAGCCACTCTAGAAAAGACTTGTCTTGTTTCCTGATCCATTACCTTTTTGAACTTATTCCTTTTTAATACCAGGGCTCACTGTATCTTTTTGTCCACTTTCTTTTAATGTTGTTGTTTTAACTCACTCGTAGATTTCTGTTAATAACCTTTCCATATACCTTGTCCTTTCTTTTTTCTTCCTTGCCCCTATAGAAATCAGTGTGCCCCTAAAAAAAGCTTTATGAGCTTCCTAGATTGTGGCTTCTGTTTCTTCTGGGGTTTCATTTAGCTGAAAACATTGTCCCATTTCTTTTTTTATTTTATCTACCACCTCTTTCTCTTGTATTAATTCTTCATTCAGTCTCCAAATACTCCTCTTTTCTTGGTTACCTTTTAAGTTTGGTTTCATTGTGACTTGGGCGTGATCTGATCCAGCAGTCTGTGCTCTACCATTACAGTATCTCACAAAAGTGAGTGCACCCCTCACATTTTTTGTTATTATTTGATTATAACTTTTCACGTAAAAACACTGAAGAAATTACACTTTGCTACAATGTATAGTAGTAAGTGTACAGCTTGTATAACTGCAAATAACTCAACACACAGCCATTAATGTCTAAACCACTGGCGACAAAAGTGAGTACACCCCTATGTGACAATGTCCTAATGGGGCAAATTAGCCATTTTCCCTCCCCGGTGTCATGTGACTCGTTAGTGTTACAAGGTCTCAGGTGTGAATAGGCAGGAGGTGTGTTAAATTTGGTGTTATTGCTCTCATTTTCTCATACTGGTCACTGGAAGTTTAACATGGCACCTCATGGCAAAGAACTCTCTGAGGATCTGAAAAAAAGAATTGTTGATCTACATAAAGATGGGCTAGGCTTTAAGAAGATTGCCAAGACCCTGAAACTGAGCTGCAGCACGGTGGCCAGGATAGGTTCCACTCAGAACAGGCCTCACCATGGTCGACCAAAGAAGTTGAGTGAACATGCTCAGCATCATATCCAGAGGTTGTCTTTGGGAAATAGCTGTATAAGTGCTGCCAGCATTGCTGCAGAGGTTGACGGGGTGGGGGTCATCCTGTCAGTGCTCAGACTATATGCTGCACACTGCATCAAATTGGTCTGCATGGCTGTCATCCTAGAAGGAAGCCTCTTCTAAAGATGATGCACAAGAAAACAGTTTGCTGAAGACCAGCAGACTAAGGACATGGATTACTGGAACCATGTCCTGTGGTCTGACAAGACCAAGATAAACTTATTTGGTTTAGATGGTATAAAGCGTGTGTGGTGGTGACCAGGGGAGGAGTACAAAGACAAGTGTGTCTTGCCTACAGTCAAGCATGGTGGTGGGAGTGTCACGGTCTGGGGCTACAAGAGTGCTGCCGGCACTGGGGAGCTACAGTTCATTGAGGGAACCATGAATACCAACATAGATAGGGGAAGGTGAGGTAGATGGCGCTGCCACAGGTAGAGGTATAACTTAAATAAATAGTTGATCGGTAAATAACGGAAATTGATAGGTAATAATGATATTACACAGTATACAATTGCACAGCAATAAAATATGACCACAAAAATGTGCAAAGTGAGAGAGAATAAATATATAGTGCAAAGTGAGCTCTCAAACTGTTATTTGGCAGATAAGGGTCAATAAATAAAAATTGATAGGTAATAATGGTATTGTACAGTATACAATTGCACAACAATAAAAATGACCACAAAAAATGTGCAAAGTGCAAGAAAATAAATATAAAGTGCAAAGTGAACGCTAAACTGATATTTAGCAGATAAGGGTCAGTAAATAAAGTGACTAGCATAGATGGAAAAAAGGAATAGATAGTGCGTGATAAGTATATAGAAGTGGTACTCGGATAAATTTGACCACTATGTTGCAAATACAAAGGTGCAAGGTGAACACCAAATTAATAAATTTGCAAAGTTGTGCCAATAGGCGAGTGAATCTAATATATAGAAACACTGAGGTAATGACTGTGATTGTAAATAGTAATATATACAGTATGAATAGGTAATATATATAAATTAGCAAGTGATAAATTCAATAAATTGAGCCAGGTGATCGTCCATACGCAATATGGATATGGATAAAGTGATTGGTGCTGTATGAACCAAACATAAATCAAATAATTAATAGTGACTAGGTGATGGGTAAAAAGTCCATTCGGTGTAATGGGTGGAGATTCCAAACAAATGAATCGATCTTAGGGTCATCCGTTTCCAGGGGTGCAGGTGAGGAATACAATGTGCTCCCCTCACTCACCAGAATTCTATACCCCTACAGGCGTATAAAGCGTTGTGACCTCCTGGGGGAAATAAGGGGGACCTCTTTCCAGTAGGACCTTCAGTGTAGGATAACCAAGCCGGGGACACCTCTCCAAATAAAGTATTTCTCAAACAGACTCACCCCTGACTCAAATTGACCCAGACGGCGCCTTTTCACATTTTCCTTTTGTTAAGCTCACGTTTTCATTACCTGGGCTTTCAGGATTGGAGTACCTGTACTTTCTTCAGCATTTGACCAATGCCATGATCTAACATTGCCACCTGTATGTGGGCTTGAATAAGGACGTTCCATTTTTTCATATTTGCACTCACCCTTTCATTTGGTATTTGTTACAATTGAGCCAAATAAGTACTCCATACAGGGGACCTGTGTTTGGAGATATTTTTCTGCCATCTTCTCATCTCCATCTTTGACGTTCCTTTATTCTTCTTAGTCATCTCCTTTGGATCCTTCTTCCATCTTGACTTGGTCATCTTCTCAGGAAATACATGTACATTAGTACTCTGAACTCCATTGCTCACAGCCCTGATAAAGGGTTTTCCTGCAACGCGTAGGGTGTTGGGTGCCCATTGGAAGTCTGTGCTTTACTACATCCTTGTCTCATTATGACAAGTATTTTATTGTGATATATGTTTTGTATTTCATTTGTCTTTTCCATATTGTTGATTTTATGTTTATTCATTAAAAACATGTTTTAAATTGTACAATTGTGGAGTTATTTTGGCCATTAAAGTCCCATTCCCTAATAGGGGGGGTTTTTCCTATACAGTATATCTGGGATGTTGGCCATATAACACCCCGACCTACCTAGATGAGTGACTTTTCTTATCCAAACAGACTCCAGGGGACATCAATGTTGAATCAGGGGGAAGGAGAATTGCCGGACCATATATAGGAAAAAACCTCACATAGTGAAGTATTGCTAAGTAACGCTTTTATTAAATAGCTGAAAAAGTACTCACAATTTTTACAGATAAAATGTGCATAAAAAAATGGAACCGCAGTTGAACAGGGGTGTGCAGAGGGGCTTCCAGGAAGCCGTGCGCTTCAACCACCGGAAATGCGTTCTGACGGACAGTGGATGTGACGTGGTTACGCCGTGTTTCGTCATACAGACGTCATCATTTATCCGAGTACCACTTCTATATACTTATCACGCACTATCTATTCCTTTTTTCCATCTATGCTAGTCACTTTATTTACTGTCCCTTATCTGCTAAATATCAGTTTAGCGTTCACTTTGCACTTTATATTTATTTTCTTGCACTTTGCAAATTTTTTGTGGTCATTTTTATTGTTGTGCAATTGTATACTGTACAATACCATCTGTGGGGCATCCACAAATGGAAGGTGGAGGAGTGCAAGGTCTCTAACATCCACCAGCTCCGTGATGTCTTCATGGAGGAGTGGAAGAGGACTCCAGTGGCAACCTGTGAAGCTCTGGTGAACTCCATGCCCAAGAGGGTTAAGGCAGTGCTGGAAAATAATGGTGGCCACACAAATCATTGACACTTTGGGCCCAATTTGGACACTTATTTTTGTTGCCAGCGGTTTGAACATTAATGACTGTGTGTTGAGTTATTTTAAGGGGACAGCAGATTTACACTGTTATACAAGCTGTACACTCACTACTTTACTTTGTAGCAAAGTGTAATTTCTTCAGTGTTGTCACATGAAAAGATATAATAAAATATTTGCAAAAAATGTGGGGGATGTTCTCACTTTTGTGAGATACTGTATGTAATCCAGCCTAGAGTATGTCCCATGCACTGGGGAATAGTAGGGATAGTCCCTCATCCCAGGGGGTTGAGCTCTCCACACATCTACCCATTGACATTGGTACAGTTTCTTTTTTACCATTTTAAGCTAATAATCTCTAGTCCCCATTGCATTTGACGTGCTGTCCACCTCTGGGTCCATACAGACATTTAGTTCTCCTGCCAGGATAAGATTGCCCCTTTTATAGTGCATCAATTTTCCCAGGGTTTCTCTCTTTTTGGGCAGTATATATTTGCTAATGTACATTCCATACACTGTAATTTCCCCCTTACGATTGTATACTGGCCTTCAGGGTCAACTTTTTTGTCCTCCGAGAAGAACTTCACTTCTCTGGCCAATCCCTTTGCTTTTTTTGCTGGAAAATCCCCGTAATACAGTTGGATGTTATTTTGAGTATAGTTTAACATTTGTTGATGACAGATATGTATGGACATACTTCTATTCCACATATGCCATATCCACACTCCATTTGTTCTCTTGTGGGTCTTTCCTGGTTCCGCTCCTACAGTACCCAGGCCAGACGTACCCCGTCTCCACCAGATGATGTGGTGCTGTGGTATTCCAGCTCAGGCGATTTGTAAGTATGGGGTCTCTAACGGGGTCCCCTATGGCTTGTTAGATATTATTCACTATCATTATTTATATTCTAAAATTGATGTTCTATTTTATAGACACTTTTTTTGGATCAACTGTGTGTAACGCTCCGGCGTTTGTTTAGTGAACTGGATTTGCAGCTGCAGAATTTCCACTCAGTAGTCATGTAGAGATGTGTTGAATTACCATATCCAACTCTCCAGACTCATCATTGTGGCCCAGCCTGCCTCAGCATGCAAATATACAGACACTCAGATAAGATGTTCCTGGAGTGATAGGTTGTATACGATAGTATAGAGGTGATGTGCTGAAAGGACAGGCGTGAGTAGTGATAGCAATGATAGGCACTCAATAGTAATGTTCAGGAGTGTTAGCAGATGGTGATAGATAGTATGCAGATAGGTTAGCAATCATGTACAAATAACAGGTGGTAGGGGACAGCAGATGAAGTGTACAGGAATTGCTAACTCAGTGCAAGGATATAGATGGTAGTAGACTCAAGAGCTAGCAATCTATGTAACAGTGCAGATGATAGAAATAGTAATGCATAGATAGCAACAGTCTTTAGTATGCAAGAGTAGATAGTGTAAGTTGATAGGAAGGAATCCCCTGTGGGGTACTTATCACTAGTTGGTTTAGAGAGATGAGGGGTCCGGTAATGAGATAAGGATCAGGTAGCGAGATACAGGATCAGTAGCGAGATACAGGATCAAGTAGCGAGACTCCGGTCTATCCAGATACTAGGGAAATAGCTGGAGGCTTCGGCAGCGTCAGACAAGGCTGTATAACAAGCGGTTTGCGCGAACACCTTGTGAGTGAAAGCCGGCGATTGAAATAGCCGCTCAGAGCGGCGCCTAGTGATGACGTCATGAGAATTAAAGGGACAGGTAGCTATATGCGTTCCACCTACCTAAATAGTGGAACGCAATGCGGAAGAAATGGGCTAGAAGGGTACCGAAGGTACCAGAATCTTACAGTACCCCCCCCTTAAGGCCAGGTCCGGAAGTCCTATAGCACTGGTCTCTCCGGGTATTTGGAGTGGAACTTTCGTATAAGCCTTGGAGCGTGAACGTCAGAAGTATCCAACCAGGTGTCGTCTTGGGGTCCATAGTTTTTCCATCTTATGAGATATTGGAGTTTCCCTCTGTGGATACGAGAATCCAAAATCTCCTTAATCTCAAATTCTTCTCCGCCCTCAACTTGTACTGGAGGTGGAGGCGAGATGGTAGGTTTTATTCCTTGGTTGGGAACATGTGGTTTCAGTAGCGACACGTGAAAGATGGGGTGTATTTTAAGATCTGCCGGTAAGGTGAGTTGAACTGCAGCTTTCCCAATGAGCTTCTCAATTGGGAAAGGTCCTAGAAACAAAGGCCCAAGCTTTTTACTGGGGATCTTTAACCTTAAGTTTTTCGTAGATAGCCAAACGAGATCCCCAATAGCATATTGAGGAGAAGGTCTTCTACGGAGGTCGTAGTACCTTTTTGTTGGCTATGAGCATGTGAGATGGTGGTGTTAAGTAAACCCAGAGAGTCTTTTATTTGGGTAAGATAGTCAGAGGCTACTGGGTTACTTGATGGCAGTATGCGTGGTGGAAGAAGTGTGGGATGAAACCCATAGTTTAGGTAGAATGGACTTTGCTTAGTAGTACTGTGGGTTGCGTTATTGTAAGCAAATTCTGCCAGAGGGAGGAGGTCAACCCAATCATCCTGTAGGTATGAGGTGTAGCAACGCAAATATTGTTCAATGCACAGGTTGACTCTTTCAGTTTGTCCATTGGTCTGAGGGTGGTAGGGAGAAGTAAGTTTTCACTCAATTCGTAGTATATGACATAGAGCTTGCCAAAACTTGGAGATGAACTGTGAACCTCGGTCAGATAAAAGAGTCTTTGGAATTCCATGTAGCTTGAACACATGTTTCACTAATAATTCCGCTGTTTCCTTAGATGAAGGTAGTCTGCGAATAGAAATGAAATGTGCCATCTTTGTCAGATGGTCCACTGACACTAGAATGGTAGTAAATCCTTTGGAAGGTGGTAATTCTACTATAAAGTCTAAGGACACAACTTCCCATGGAACTTTGGGTATTGGTAGACTGCAAAGTAGACCAGATGGTTTTGTAGTGTCAATTTTGGACCTTGCACAGATGTCACATGAGGAAACAAATTTTTGTACAGACGTCTTCATATCAGGCCACCAAAATTGCCTGGTGAGCAAATTGAATGTCTTAGTCATACCCATATGTCCTGCCATAGGTACGTCATGTGATAATTCCAAGATCTTGGTACGCATACCAGGAGGTATGTAGAGTTTGTCGTTAAAGTAGAGGAAGCCTTCTGCATCAGCACTTAGTTGTGGTGGTGGTGAATCCAGTCCTATACTGTGCAGAATCTCTTCCTTCAAGGAACGAACAACACCAATAATACGGTCATGGGGTATTATAGGAAGTGAAGGGATTTCGGCGCAGTTATCTTCGGTTAGTCGTGATAGTGCTTCCGCTTTTTTGTTTTTGTCTGCAGGCATGTAGGTCACTAGGAAGTTGAATCTTAGGAAGAATAATGACCAATGTACCTGCCGGTGGGAAAGAGTCTTGTTGGTCTGAAGGTATTGGAGATTCTTATGATCTGTATATATGAGTATTGGCAATCGAGTACCTTTGAGTAAATGTCGCTAATTTTCTAGTGCCAGTTTTATGGCAAGCAACTCTTTTTCACCCACTGGGTAATTCACCTCTGGGCTACTTAGTGATTTAGAGAAAAAAGCAACTGGGTGGAGTGGTGAAGTATTCGTTGGTCGTTGGGAAAGAACTGCTCCTACAGCCATATTTGACGCATCTACCTCCAGGATGTATTGGAGGGATGGGTCTGGATGGCGTAGTATGGGAGCAGAAATGAAGCTTGATTTTAACAAGCGGAAAGCTTTATTTGCTTCTTCAGACCATTTGAATGGTTTCTTTACACTTGTAAGTTGTGTGAGCGGTCTCACAATAGAAGAGAAGTTCTTGATGAACTTCCTATAGAAGTTTGAAAATCCAAGGAATCGTTGTAATGCCTTACGAGTTGTTGGTACAGGCCAATCCAGTATACACGATATCTTGCTCATATCCATCTTGATACCGTTCTTAGATATGATGTATCCTAGGAATAGTACTTCTTCCTTATGAAATAGGCATTTTTTCAATTTTACGTATAAATTGTATGCGAGTAATCTGGATAGCACAAGTCTTACATGTTCGGACAAGGACTGAGAATAAATGAGTATATCATCCAGATATACCACAACACAAACATCAAGTAAGTCTCTGAAGATGTCATTTATGAATTGCTGAAATGCGGCGGGAGCATTACACAACCCAAAAGGCATCACTAGATATTCGAATAATCCGTATCTGGTTCTGAATGCCGTCTTCCACTCATCCCCATTACGGATTCGGATGAGGTTGTATGCCCCTTTTAGGTCCAATTTTTAAAAGTAGGTAGCTCCGCGCACTTGTTCAATGAGTTCGGGAATGAGGGGTAAAGGATAGCGATCCTTTATCGTAATGGTATTTAATTGCCTATAGTCAATAATAGGTCTGAGACTTAAATCCTTATTGCGGACAAAGAAAAGTCCTGCAGCTGTGGAAGAAGTAGAGGGTCTAATAAACCCTTTTGCTAAATTCTCATCCAAGTATTCCTTGAGATGAGAAAGTTCATCCTGAGAAAGAGGATAAACATGACCGAAAGGTAGTTTACTATTAGGGAGTAGATCAATAGAACAATCGTAGTCCCTATGGGGAGGCAATACTTGAGTATTTTTCTCAAGGAAGACTTCTGATAGATCCTGATAACATGGTGGTGGTGAACTTTCATCTGACACCATGGACAGGATTTTTTTATATGATTGAAGGTTACACGTGGTCTCGCAGTAGTGAGAGGGGAAGGTTAAAGTCCGTGTTTTCCAATCAATGATTGGTTGATGTATGTGTAACCAGGGAAGTCCCAAAATAATGGGAAAATGTGATGAAGGTAATACATCAAAAGTGGTGGTCTCAGCATGAGACTCGTTAGCAGTAGCAAGGAGTGCTTGTGTCTGATTGGTAATTGGACCAGAAGATAACGGAATACCGTTAATAAAACTAACAGAGACAGGTTTAGATTTTGAAATAATGGGTATTTTATTTAAAGCAACAAAACTAGTGTCAATGTAGTTCCCACAAGATCCTGTGTCGATCATAGCCTTGGTGGCGATCCTATTGTGGTCCCACTGTAAGGTCAAATGAATAAAAAGATAGGGATTAGAAAAAGAAGTCGTTAATCCCCCCAGCAAGACATGTGAACACTCACCCTCTTTTTTGCGGACAAGGGGACAGACGCTTATCAAATGATCGGGGGAGGCGCAGTACATGCAGAGATTTTCAGATCTTCTCCTGGCTCGTTCAGTAGACGATAATGGTGGGCGTATGGTTCCTACCTCCATAGGAGTAGGGTCAACGGGCGAAACCCGAGAAGGATTGGATAATGGTACTCCCGTTTTCTCAGCCTTTCTTTCTCGCAGTCGCCTGTCAATATTGATGCTGAGTTGTATTAAGGCATCCAAAGTGCCAGGTAAATCCGATCGGGCGAGCTCGTCTTTAACAGCTTCTGATAATCCGAGTCTGAACTGGTTTGGCAAAGATGCATCATTCCACCCTGAATCAAGGGTCCATCTTTTGAACTCTGCTACGAAGTCTTCAACAGGTCTCTTTCCTTGTTTTAAAGCCCTCAATTGGCTGTCAGCAGTACTCTGCCTATTTGGGTCTTCATATAAGCTAGCGAGTTCTGCTAAGAATAAAGGATAGGAGTTAAGAAGAGGGTCATTTTTCTCAAAAAGAGAGTCTGCCCAAGCCCGTGGATCACCCGACAAATATGAGATAGTGGTGCAGACTTTAATTTGGTCTGTAGTGTAAGTACGAGGTTTTAAATTAAAAAGCAATTGACATGCATTTTTAAATTCACTAAATTTTTTCTGATCACCTGTAAACACTAGAGGAGGGTTTATTTTGGGTTCACGAGGTTGAGCAGCAGTGAGCTGTGAAACACAGGCTATCTTCTGTCTCAAAGTCTGATTTTCATTTTTCACTTCGGCAAGGGAAAGGAATCCATTTTTTTTTCTGGTTCGTGCAATCTGTAACGCTCTGGCGTTTGTTTAGTGAACTGGATTTGCAGCTGCAGAATTTCCACTCAGTAGTCATGTAGAGATGTGTTGAATTACCATATCCAACTCTCCAGACTCATCATTGTGGCCCAGCCTGCCTCAGCATGCAAATATACAGACACTCAGATAAGATGTTCCTGGACTGATAGGTTGTATACGATAGTATAGAGGTGATGTGCTGAAAGGACAGGCGTGAGTAGTGATAGCAATGATAGGCACTCAATAGTAATGTTCAGGAGTGTTAGCAGATGGTGATAGATAGTATGCAGATAGGTTAGCAATCATGTACAAATAACAGGTGGTAGGGGACAGCAGATGAAGTGTACAGGAATTGCTAACTCAGTGCAAGGATATAGATGGTAGTAGACTCAAGAGCTAGCAATCTATGTAACAGTGCAGATGATAGAAATAGTAATGCATAGATAGCAACAGTCTTTAGTATGCAAGAGTAGATAGTGTAAGTTGATAGGAAGGAATCCCCTGTGGGGTACTTATCACTAGTTGGTTTAGAGAGATGAGGGGTCCGGTAATGAGATAAGGATCAGGAAGCGAGATACAGGATCAAGTAGCGAGACTCCGGTCTATCCAGATACTAGGGAAATAGCTGGAGGCTTCGGCAGTGTCAGACAAGGCTGTATAACAAGCGGTTTGCACGAACACCTTGTGAGTGAAAGCCGGCGATTGAAATAGCCGCTCAGAGCGGCGCCTAGTGATGACGTCATGAGAATTAAAGGGACAGGTAGCTATATGCGTTCCACCTACCTAAATAGTGGAACGCAATGCGGAAGAAATGGGCTGAAAGGGTACCGAAGGTACCAGAATATTACACTGTGGGTATAGGATTATGTATATGGGATTGTATAGTTGGGGTTTTCCAAAACTGTTTTTTTTTTCTTTGGTTGAACCAGATGGACTTGTGTCTTTTTGCAACCTGACTAACTATGTATCCACTCCTGAAGAAATGAGCGGTAGCGCACGAAATGCGTCAAGTTTTTAAGATGCCTTTTTATAATCATGTATCAACATCTGTAACCTTCATGCTGTTTCCAATCAGTTTGGCATTTCTGTATATGCATTTGATGAATTATGATGACTACTTTATCTACCTTTGTATTAAATACAGAGAGTGAAAGTATGTTTACTCTACATTCAGTGGCCGTGTGTCTTCACCTCATTTAGAGTCCCAGGGCTTATAATGTTTTGTTTGTATAGGTATGTTTTATTCCTCAGACTTTTCACCATTTTTGTTGCCCATCTCTGGTGCTGTTCTAGCTTACCAATACCTTTTTGTAAGTGAAACTGGACACAGTATTCTAAATGAAGTCTAACTAAAGATCAGTCTAGGGAAGTTGGAACCTTGTTCCTCCTGCTGGTGACCCTTCTAGTGATGCAGACAAAAACACTGATTTCTTTTTATGAGGAGGTAAGTAAAACTTTGGATAGAGGGGTGGCTGTGGTGTAGTATACTTGGATGTTGCAAAACCATTTGACATAGTTCCCCACACACGGCTAATGTGTAAGGTAAAGTCTACAGGCTTGGAAAGATCAGTTTGTAAATGGACAGAAAACTGGCTAAAAGATAGAATTCAAAGAGTAGTGGTTAATGATTCTTTCTCTGAATGGTCTAAGGTTTTTAGTGGTGTACCCCAAGGTTCAGTGTTGGGACCCTCACTTTTTAATATCTTTATAAATTATATAGGGTCTGGAATTAAAAGTACCATTTCAGTCTTTGCAGATGACACCAAGATATGCAGTGGGATAACTTCCTTACAGGGGTTCTCTAACTTACAAGCGAACCTCAATGCACTGTTTCATTGGGCCACGATGTGGTAAATGAGGTTTAATGTTTAGGGCCATGATGTGGTAAATGAGGTTTAATGTTGATAAATGTCAAGTTATGCACTTGGGGGCTAAAAAATATCCATGCATCATACATACTAGGGGGAGTAGAATTGGGGGAATCCATAGCAGAGAATGATCTGGGTGTTCTGGCATATCATAAGCTTAATAACAGCATGCAATGCCAAGCTGCGGTTTCCAAAGCAAGCAAAGTCCTTTCTTGTATTAACAGAGGCATGGACTCCAGAGAGAAAGATGCCATTTTGCCTCTGTATAAATCATTAGTAAGACCTCATCTGGAATATGCAGTTCAGTTTTGGGCACCAGTTCTCAAAAAGGATATCGGGGAACTGGAGAAAGTGCAGGGAAGGGCAACCAAATTGATAAGAGGCATGGAGGAGCTCAGCTATGAGGGAAGATTAGAGGAACTGAATTTAATCTCTCTTGAGAAGAGGAGATATAGGGGGATATAATCAACATGTATAAATACATAAGGGGTCCATATAGTGGACTTGGTGTTGAGTTATTCACTTTAAGGTCATCAGAGGACAAGCGGGCACTCTTTACGTCTAGAGAAAAAGAGATTTCGTCTCCAAATACGGAAAGGTTTCTTTGCAGTAAGAGCTGGGAAAATGTGGAATAGACTCCCTTCAGGGGTGGTTGTGGCCAGCTCAGTAAATTGCTTTAAAAAAGGCCTGGATTCTTTCTAAGGTATACATAATATAACTGGGTACTTATATTTTATAGGTAAAGTTGATCCAGGGAATATCCGATTACCTCTACCCAGGGTTAGGAAGGAATTTTTTCCACTGCTGTAGTGTAGCACTACTCCCTTGGGAGCTGCTGATTACGGATTCCTCTGGGTTA
Organism: Pelophylax lessonae; assembly: GCF_965119305.1. Taxonomy (NCBI): domain Eukaryota; kingdom Metazoa; phylum Chordata; class Amphibia; order Anura; family Ranidae; genus Pelophylax; species Pelophylax lessonae. The sequence goes on along the minus strand of NC_138773.1, from coordinate 124,151,538 downwards.
CCCATAGCAACAATTGACAAAGTAGCATATTCTAAGTGCTTGGCTCAGTCAGAAAACAGTCCAGGGGTTTTGGTTTTTTGTTGATTTATTTGAGAACTGGGATAGGAGAAGGGATGAGTGGGATACTCCCACTATGCACAATATCTGGGACTTCTAAGTATAGCTGAATGCGGCAAGGCCGCTGCTTCACCTTGCCACTATAGTGAAGAAGAATTAAATGAACTGCACTGTATTGTGAATCACTCTTCAGGGTCCTACTTGGCACCCCCTTTGTCCCTATTCTTCAGGGTTCTCCCCTTTACTCTGACACTCTGTGTGAGCTAGCCCCTTGATCCTCTGACTTCAATGGAGGGGTTTTCCTTCATGGGCAGACATTTTGTCAAGTCCCCTGGTACTCACTGACACTGTTTTTCCCAGAAGACTCTGCCAGCAGCTCCACTGTCAGCTCCACTGAATCTTCTGCAGCTCAGCTCCACACCTGGTTCACTAGGCCGACTGCCTAAGATCACTTTCCTCATACAGCAGGAGGAGAAACAAGCCGTCAGCCTCCTCCTGGGACTCTGCTTTCCACCAAAGATGCCCTGTCACATGTCCCCCCGGCTTTATGAGCAATCCCAGGATGCACTGCAAGAGTGCCGTTCCACTGGGACTCTCGCAAAAGCCGATGTGTCACTGGCTAGGTTTCCTTCACTGTCCAACAGGCTCCCCTATTGGATGCAGTGGGGACACTTCCTTAGATCTCAGAAGGAGCATAAGATGCTTTTACCTATCACCTTCCTATGAGGGTGCTACAGTAGCAAATTGGATCATGTTTTGCTGGGGGTTTTTTTGCCTTCCTCTGAATCAACTGCGGGTATAGGATTGTGTATATGGGATTGTATGGTTGTGTTTTCTTTACTGTTTTTTGTTTTTTATTGATTAAGCCAGATTGACTTGTGTCTTTTTTTTTTAAACCAAACTAACTATGTAACTAGGTAACTATGTAACTATTTTTTTTCCCACTGCATGGCCACACTTTTTTTTGCAATTATCTGAAAAAACTATTCTAAAATATTTTTCCTCTGTGGCGCTGGCCAACACAGTACCCCCAATATTGTACTCTATCAAATAAATATTTTTCCTTAGGTGCATTATTTTACATTTTCCACTGCTTTATCCAATCTCCCTGTAATGCTGAATCATGTACTATGTTACATACACTTGCAGGGATATCGACAATATTGCACACCTTTGTGTCAACCCTTTAATTATATCACATACACATAGACTGAATAGAAAAGGACCTAGTACGGAGCCCTGTGGTACACCACTATTGATGGGTCTCAAAAATTACTAAAGCCTTACAGGTGGTGGACGGGGACAGAGGCTGAGACAAAAAGCAGAAAATCCTGGGACTAGACTTGGGAAGATGGCCCTGGCTACAGCTTGCCTTCACAGGAGAGTGCAGACTGCAGGCAGAGCACAGGCTTCAGGAGGTTCTGCTGATGGACCGTAGCTGTGCACATTTCCCTACCCCGCCTCTGCTCTCATTGGCATGTATGGGGGCAGGGAGAGTTCTGTACAGGTAGCCACCGGGAGAGGAGTGCTGTCACTTGTTGACACAGAAGCCTTGCTTCTGTGTTTACAAATGACAGTAGAATGTGGCAAGCACAGGGCGAATGCCAGAGGTAATTCAGACTGGAAAAAAAGCCTGGTTGCCGCCACACAGATCAATATGGGTATCGAGTGATTAGGGTGTGGCCAGACACACCCCATGCACACGCCTATGCCTCCAATATTTTAAGGTCTCCTTTTTTGGTAAGAGTACTAGACATCTGAGGAAGATAATTAAATTTGTGGGACTTTCTTGGGACCCTATTTACCTGGTTAATATACATTTTTTGTATGACTTTATTTAATTTAAAACATGCACCAATATCACTGCATTTAATTACTTAGTAAATATTAGATTCACTGCTTTATAAATATTTCCCCAAGTGTGTGTATATATATATATTTGTAAATATATATTTTCTGGTGCACTCCTATGGCAGTAGGACTTATTACCCCTAGGTTTCTATCTTGAACCCACATTTGGCATCATTATGGTTCTTGCTTTATGGAGCTTCTTTTTACTTAATGTAGTTCTAAAGCCTTAGGGTTTTTTACCTTAATGCATTCTATGCATTAAGGTAAAAAACCTTCTCTGGTGAAGGATCCCTCCAGCCCCCCCTTATTCTTACCTGAGCTCAATCCGATCTGATCCAGCAATGTGCATGAGAGCAGCGGTTCTCGCCGCTGTCTCCCTCCTCATCGCATAGATTGATTGATTGGCTGCCACTCCTAAAAATCAACTCCAGTGATGAGAGAGCGGGGGGTGGAGCCGAGTCCTGCTGTCTGTGTCAAAAGACGTAGCAACAGGGCTCAGGAGCGGGCCCGCACAGGTGCCCCCATGGTGATCGGTTTCCTATTGGGGGCACCTGCAAGAGAGAAGGAGCCAGGAGTGCTGGTGGGGGACCCAAGAAGAGGAGGATCAGGGCCGCTCTGCAATTCTATTGAACAGAGCAGGTGAGTACAGACATGCTTGGTATTTGAAAAAAAAAATTACCTTTACAACCACTGAACAAGTTTCCTGTGGTCTTCCAGCAATGTATTAACTGTTGATTTCTGTCTTGAAAAACATGTGCCTTACCATTTCTTTCTTGGCACTTCCTTCTTAAAGGTGGCATTGTCATCCTTCTGCTGGCTGAACCACATCCTCTGTCAGGGCATTGCATCATCATGCTGGGAAGGTGGGGCTTAACTGCTCTGTAAAACTGCAAATATGGAGTTGTTTTATTTACTGAGCATCTTTGTTGCTCTGCACTCTGAACCCCACTTTAAATACAAATATTGATCCTCTCTCCATGCCTGCCCTTTCTGATGCAAGCCCCTTTTCTATTGTATTATGTGTTCTTCCTTCAGTCTATCTTTTACATAATGCCTACTAATTGTCTCTCGGCTGCCCTGCTTCTGCTTTGCCAATATGGACGATTCTAAAATAGATTCACAAACTCATAACATTTAAGAGCCCTCCCTTACATCAGGGTCCTCACAGAGCCCCCCTTACATCAGGGTCCGCACAGAGCCACCCTTACATCAGAGTCTGCACAGAAACCCCCATTACATCAGAGTCGGCACAGATTCCCCCCATTACATCAGAGTCCACACAGAGTCCCCCGTTACATCAGAGCCCACACAAAGCCCCCTTACATCAGAGACCCCCACAGAGCCCCCTTACATCAGAGACCCCACAGAGCCCCCCACACAGCCCCCCTTACATTAGAGAGTGAGACCCCCCACAGAGCCCCCTTACATCAGAGACCCCCCCACAGAGCCCTCCTTACATCAGAGACCCCCTTACATCAGAGACCCCCCACAGAGCTCCCCCTTACATCATAGACCCCCACAGAGCCCCCCCTTACATCAGATACCCCCCCACAGAGCACCCCCTTACATCAGAGACCCCCACATAGCCCCCCTTACTTTAGAGACCCCCCACAGAGCCCCCTTACATCTGAGACCCCCCACAGAGCCCCCCTTACATCTGAGACCCCCCACAGAGACCCCCCTTACATCAGAGACCCCCTTACATCAGTGACCCCCACAGAGACCCCCTTACATCAGTGACCCCCAGAGAGACCCCCTTACATCAGAGACCCCCCTTACATTAGAGACCCCCACAGAGCCCCCCTTACACCAGAGCCCTCCCATAGAGCCCCCTGTACAACACAAACTACCCCACAGAGCCCCCCTTAAGTTTGTTTTATATACAGGGAGGCAGGAGAGAGGGTGAGCTTACTCACCCCAGGATGGAGGCTCAGGCACAGGCTGTCTGGGGTTTAAACCTCCTGCCCACACATCCCCATAGAGTGTGGGCGGGGCAGGCCCAGGAGCAGAAGGGGTGGGAGGAGGAGGAGCTGATGATCTCCCTGCAGAGAGGAGGAGGGGATCTGTTGCCAGCGGCTCTGAGGCTAAGCTGTGAGACATACACAGCTCAGCCCTGCAGCCAGAGGGGACACAGGCACAGCCGCACGGCCGGAGGTAAGCGGCAGCCGCAGCCCGTGTTGACCCTGTCCAAGCTGCGGTCGCTGCTTACCTCCTGCTGTGCGGCCTGATTGTCAACTGGCCACGGAGCAGGTGGCCCTGGCCCATCAGGCAGATGCCCAGTCTGGGCCTGCACAGGAGGAAGAAATGTTTTAGTAAGATTTAGTCTTAGTTCAAGCTTTCAACAGAGTGAATAAATAGGTCCCAGAATGGGAATATATCCCTAAAGCACTGCAAAAAGTCAGGAAGTGTTATCCATATGTTAAAAAAAAGAATCTTCCTAATTTTCCTCTGATAAAGGAAGTAAAATATATGATTGATGAGAAGACACAAAGCCACCCCTCAATTACAGAATATCAGCTCTCTATCCTATTAAAGAGTCTGATGCTTAAAGTAATTGTAAAGTCTTGTTATTTTTATTTTTTTTTTTAACAACAAATATATTATTCTTACCTGATCTGTGCAGTTGGTTTTCCATAGAGCAGCCCAGATCCTCTTCTTCTCAGATCTCTTGTTCCTGCTCCTGGCCCCTCCCGCCTGTTGAGTGGCCACACAGCAAGCAGCTTGCTATAGGGGCACCGAGCTGAGCTGCAGCTCCGTCAGACACGGAGCTGCCGTTCGGGCCCCACCCCTTTCTCCTGATTGGCTAAGTGATGTTGATTTACAGCTGCGGGAGCCAATGGCACCGCAGCTGTACCTCAGCCAATCAGGAGGGATGGCCGAGGGACTCCTGGATATCGCTGGACAGAAATGGGCTCAGGGAAGTATTGGGAGGTGCTGGGGAGGCTGCTACACACTGAAGGCTTTTTATCTTAATGCAAAGAATGCATTAAGATAAAAAAACCTTCTGATTTTACAATTCCTTTTATCTTTAGACTCAGGGCACGCAGTCACAGCCTGGGTGGAAGGAGGCTGTGGCCCAGTGAGGTGTTGTGGACAGGTGGTTGAGAACCACTGGTCTGTACGTCTTCCAGCCAGGAAATGAGGTGTAATCTCTCTGACTTTTTGCAGCTTTTAATCCATACTGTAAGACAGTCATTTGAGTGCAGGAGAGGAGGCTGTACAGTGGAGATCGAAAATTTGGGCACCCCAGGTAAAAATTTGTATTAATGTGCATAAAGAAGCCAAGGAAAGATGGAAAAATCTCAAAAAGGCATCAGATTACAGATTAGACATTCTTATAATATGTCAACAAAAGTTAGATTTTATTTCCATCATTTACACTTTCAAAATAACGGAAAACAAAAAAATGGCGTCTGCAAAAGTTTGGGCACCCTGCAGAGTTAATATCTTGTACTGCCTCCTTTGGCAAGTATTACAGCTTCTAAACGCTTTTTGTAGCCAGCCAAGAGTCTTTCAATTCTTGTTTGAGGTATCTTTGCCCATTCTTCCTTACAAAAGTCTTCCAGTTCTTTGAGATTTCTGGGCTGTCTGTCCCGCACTGCTCTTTTAATGTCTATCCATAGATTTTCAATTATGTTGCGGTCAGGAGATTGTGAAGGCCATGGCAAAACCATCAGTTTACGCCTCTTGATGTAATCCCCTGTGGATTTCGAGGTGTGTTTAGGATCATTATATATTTGTAGAAGCCATCCTCTCTTTAACTTCAGCTTTTTCACAGATGGCATCAAGTTACCATCCAAAATTTACTGAAATTTTATTGAATCCATTTTTCCTTCTACTCGTGAGATGTTCCCTGTGCCCCTGGCTGCAATACAACCCCAAAGCATGATTGATCCACCCCCATGCTTAACAGTTGGACAGAGGTTCTTTTCATTAAATTCTGTGCCCCTTCTTCTCCAAACGTACCTTTGCTCATTGCGGCCAAAAAGTTCAATTTTAACCTCATCAGTCCACAGAACTTGTTTCCAAAATGCATCAGGCTTGTCTATATGTTCATTTGCAAAGTTCAAACGCTGATTTTTGTGGTGAGGACGTAGAAGAAGTTTTCTTCTGATGACTCTTCCATGAAGACCATATTTGTACAAGTATCTCTTTATAGTGGAATAGTGTACCACAACTCCAGTGTCTGCCAGATCTTTCTGGAAGGATCGTGCAGTCAAACGTGGGTTTTGAATTGTTTTTCTCACAATCCTGCGAGCTGTTCTGTCTGATATTTTTCTTGGTCTTCCAGATCTTGCTTTAACTTCCACTGTTCCTGATGACTGCCATTTCTTAATTACATTCTGAACAGAGGATATTGCCATCTGAAAATGCTTTGCTATCTTTTATATTCTATAAATTCTGCAGGGTGCCCAAACTTTTGCAGACGCCATTTTTTTGTTTTATGTAATTCTGAAAGTGTCAATGATGGGAATAAAATCTAACTTTTGTTGACATATTATAAGAATGTCTAATCTGTAATTTGATGCCTTTTGAAGATTTTTCCATCTTTCCTTGGCTTCTTTATGCACATTATTACAAATTTTTACCTGGGGTGCCCAAACTTTTGATCCCCACTGTACAATGGTGCAAGACTGCGTGTAAAGCTGGAGTTCAGATTTAAAGTGATTTATGAAATATTGAGAGAAAAAAAGATAATAATAAACATACAGTATCTAGCAGAAATATGAAAAAAATTGTATCTTATTAACTAGCTTTAATCTATGAGTATGGATATGATTAGTGGATCATGGAAAGAACATGACCTTTTTTTCAGCTGAAATAGACACTGGATGTGGGTGGCTAACACAATGGTGTGAACATGTACTTATACATGACCTATACCTTTTTAAATACATTCTAAGGTCTTGTCATAAAGTTGCATGGACTGTGGTAGATAAAGTTAGAAAGACCTAATGGGATCCAATATTTTCATTAGGAACAAAACATAGTAATCTTTATACATGACAAATTCATTTACAGATAAAGTCAAGTCCTCCTGATAACCTTTAGACGTTAATTGGATTTTGCCAGTGTAAACCTGTTTTTTGACAGCTCATGAACGGTTTTTATTGTGTAATGTGTTGCATGCAGCTTTAAAAAAGACTTTATTTGTTCAGGTTAACAAATGTGTAGTTTACAAATAAGGATATTAGGATATCTATCTTGTCGAAAAATCTTAAATTCTGTTGCTGGCACAAGATGAATTGGCTTCTGATTGTTTACTAAATAGGCAAGAATGATGTATAAAAAATGATTTTCAGTTCATTATCTATGATGACAGCCTTACCTTAGCAAAGATAATACTGTTAACTTAAAGTGAAGTGCAATACCACACCGAAGGAATTGGTGTTAACGCCTTACCTGCCAGTGTCATTAGTACAGTAACAGTGCATAATTTTGGGTCCCCCCAAAAGTGTCAAAAAAAGTCAGTTAGGTGTCCGATCTGTCCGCTGCAATGTCGCAGTCCTGCTAAAAATTGCTACCATTAGTAGTAAAAAATAAATAAATAAAAATGACATATATCTTTTCCCTAGTTTGTAGACGCGATAACTTTTTGCGCAAACCATTTAATAGACACTAATTGGGATTTTTTTTTTTTTTTGAATAAACATTTTATTAAAGTTCAAACAGCGTATACATAGAAAAGTCAAAAATGCATAAAAATTCAGAAGCATCCATGTGAGTAACCAGTAAACATCAGTTTTTGTAGACCACAATGGTCTTGTGGTCCTCCTTTATGGTGAGTTAAATGGTATAGTGGAGGGCCTTTTGTTGGATCCCCCAAAGGTCCAGGCACCCCCAAGGGGAACATACTGTACCCAGACCGGTTCGGGGGTTATTGGGATTTTTTTTACCAAAAATATGCAGAAGTTTTATAGCAGAAAGTAAAAAATATTGTTTTTTTTTTTTTTTCAGAATTGTGTTTTTTTTGTTTTGTTTATAACGCAAAAAATAAAAATCTGAAAGGTGATCAAATACCACCAAAATAAAGCTCTATTTGTGGGAAAAAAAGGACATCAATTTTATTCGAGTACAACGTCGCACGACTGCCCAATTGTCAGGTAAAATAACGCAGTGCAGTATCACAAAAAATGGCCTGGTCATTAAGGGGTTAAAACCTTCTGGTCCAGAAGTGGTTAAAGGAGCAGTGAATTTAACGATGCTTAAAGTGAAGCAATAAAAATGAAAAATTCCTTTAAACATAGTGCCTGGGGGGTCCCCTTAGTCTGCCTGTAAAGTGGCACATATGTAACGTGTATAGAACCTACTACAGAGTAACTGACATTTACAAAGAAAAAAATGTAAAAAAAAACGGCCATGCCAAAAAAAAAAAAATGATTGGGTCCCACCCAAAATCCATACCAGATCCGTTTTAGAGCATGCAACCCAGCAGTTCAGAAATTGGTGGGTGGGGGGGGGGGGGCAAGCGAGTCATCCTGAACCATACCAGGCCACATCCTCAACAGGCTCTCCCGCCCCAAACACCTTGTCTCCATGTTGATGGGGACAAGTGCCTCTTTCCCACAACAATTGGCTGTGGTTGTGGGGGTCTGCGGGCAGGGGGCTTATGAGAATCTGGAACACGCCTTTAACCACTTTAGCCCCAGAGGATTTGGCTGCTTAAAGACCAGGGCCTATTTTGCCATTCGGCACTGTATGATTTTAACGGACAATAGCGCGGCCGTGCGACACTGTACCTAAACGAAATTGAGGTCCTTTTTTTCCCACAAACAGAGCTTTCTTTTGGTGGTATTTGATCACCTGTGCGATTTTTATTTTTTTTGCTATAAACAAAAAAAGAGCGACAATTTTGAAAAAATAACAATATTTTTCACTTTTTTTATATGAAATTCTCAAAAAAAATTTAAAAATCAAATTTTTTTAACATTTTAGGCCAATTTGTTTTCTGCTACATATTTTTGGTAAAAAAAAATGCATAATAAGCGTATTTTGATTGGTTTGCGCAAAAGTTATTGTGTTTAATAACTACGGGAAAGATTTATGTCATTTTTATTGTTTTTTTTTTCTAACGAGTAATGGCGGCGATCTGCAATTTTTTTTACGGGACTGCAACATTGCGGTGGATAGATCGGACCCCTGACTGACATTTTTTACACTTTTGGGAGTACCAGTGACATTACTACAGTAATCAGTGCTATAAATATGCAATGTTACTGTAAAAATGACACTGGCAGGAAGGGGTTAACTTTATTGGTGATCAGTAGGTTAAATGTATCCCTAGGGGCATGATTCTAACTGTGGGGGGGGGGGGGGGGCGTGGCTTGTGATGTAATCACAGAGACATACGATCCTACATAGCAGGATCATATAGTCTCTGCATTTACATCAGGGAGAATGACAGACGGCTTTGTTTACATCAGCCGTCTGACGCCTTTCTCCCTCTCCAGCGGGAGATCGCGAGTGGCCGGTAGACATAGGAGGCGCCGTCACTCGCGCGGGGATGTCAGGGAACGAGCGGGGGTGGGATCGAGCCTCCGGCGGCGCGCGCTCGCTCGCCCCCTACAGTCTCCTGGGCGAGCGATGTAGTACTACGTCGTTTTGCCCAGGAGCGCCAGACTGCTTCAATAAATGTACTTGCGGCGGTCAGCAAGTGGTTAACAAGGGGACCCCCAGATACCGCCCGCCCTATGTGACTGAATATGCTGTACATGTTATGGTAACCCTAACCATTCACCAGAAATGTGCCAAAAATAAATAAAAACACACAATTTTTGACAATTCCTTTATTAAAAATAAAAAAACAATATCCGCTGATGTAGATCCATCGTCAATCACGATGCCGCCACAGCCGGACCCATATAAAAAAAAACTCTGCTGCGACGAAGACCAACCACTATCTGCCTGCTCCACCATCTGACAGTTTTTAAATAGTTAGGGAGCGGAGCCACCTGGCGACATCACCTTGGTGGCACTGCCCCATGTGATGTCACCGATCGGTGCATGCTGGGTCAGTGATGCCACATAAGTAAGGTGTCACCAGGTAACGTTGCAAGGTGGCCCCGCCCCTTACCTATTTAGGAACTTTTAGATGGCGGAGCAGGCAGATGGCGGTTTGACTCTGTCGCGGGCAAAGTATTTTTTTTTTCTTTTTTCGGGTCCAGCAGTGTCGTGATTGACGATGAATATACAGCGAGGAACATTGTTTTTTATTTTTAATTAACTAATTCTCAAAAAATGTGTATACCCCCACAACCACAGCCCAGGTTTGTGGGAAAGAGGCCCTTGTCCCCATCAACATGTGGACAAGGTGCTTTAGGGTAGGGTTTAGGTCCCGACTGGTTTAGATAGCACGCAGGCCGTCGTTGTCAAGGATCATAGCGTCACGACGGCCTGCGTGCTATCGAAACCGGTCGGGACTCTAGGAGTGCATCACGCTACCATGTTATCTCTGGGATCGGATGAGACACATTGAGTTGTGGAAGCGCCACCCATTAGCCCCAGTATTTGTTTGATCCAATGCCTGTTTTTCCTTTCTAAATGTAAGTGCATCTACCTTACTTTAAATAAAATTGCTTGTACGTACTTCACCATATTGGCCGTTCCTTTACTTTATACCGCTGAGGAACGTGGGGCTGGCTAAGGACTCTGGAGTATAGCAGTATACTGGCGATTGCAAGGTGGATCCTCCAGGAGGGCTCAGATCTACTCTGGATTCTGATGATTATCATTCTGCTTATACTGACCCCCTATAACTAAGGGGTCGGTGCTTTCTGGTAAGCATTTTCACACATTGGGTGTCCATGTGGTGAATGGATTGAAGATCTGTTTATATGTGGAAGAATCCTTTAAAGACTGCACTAAAGTCTGTTGGTGTATGGGACTCTATTTGAGATTTTTTCACTTATTGCTGTTGCACTTTATACCTATTGTTGATGCACTTTATATTTATTAATTGCTGTAGCACTTTTATCCATAATTTATATATTTAAATTAATATTTATTTGTCAATGGTTCACAATGTTTGACAAAATATAAAACACTTAGTGCACTTTAGATGAGCGCGGCTCTGTACACCTAGCGGATGTATTTATACCATTCATACGTTTTTATGATTCAGCTGCAGCTCTTTTATATGGTTCACACCTATATGTTGCACTTTATGATTGATTTATCAATTTTTGTATAGGATTCACACGGTTACACATTTATTTTGCCATTTGCGCAGGTACTGTTGGCGATTAACGCCAATATATTTTTATCTTTCAATAAAGTCCCCTGGGCTCTGTCCCTCAGCCTTCTTCGGCAGGCCACTATCCTAATTATTTAATCTTAGACGATTTTCCAGATCATCAGCTTTCTGGTACCAGAATGAGATTTGCTTCTCTGCCGCAGATAATCTGCTGGGGATTGGGGAGAAATCATCTTCTAAAGAAGAGATCCTGCGTTCAGTCTCAGTAACCTTCTCCCTCACTCTCTGCATGTCCTGCCTCAGCAGGCCTATATCCACCCTGATCTCATCCATATTGGCTGTGAGAGAGGTATTACAGGCCGTGATGGCACTTAACAATTGTGAATTCACTTGTTCCAGTGTTAGCTTACTGAATTTCTCTGCTGCAGTGGGCTGTTTTGGAGTGTCCATCCCTGTCGATCAACTGCTCCTCGTGTGAGGAGGGCTGCGGACGCCATCTTGTCTTTCAGACCTGGCAAATTCTTTCAGCCGATCAACAGCTCCAGAGAAGTGATCCTTACTCATGGTAAGTTTCCAGGGTCTGAACAGTCCAGGGACCTGCACAGGGAGTCAGGAGCTGTAAGGAATAAGCAGGATGGCAACGGATTCTACAGGCGGCCGGTGGAGCTCTCTCTAAGTGCTTCCATTCATCTTGGCTGCTGGCCATGCCTCCCATCATTGTTGTTTTTAATGGTCACTCTTATGACTTGATGTCCTCCCTTATCTATTGATGTTTTTATCTTTTGTATACTGAATAAATGACTTTTATTTATATTCATATGGTTTGTTACATTTAGTCCACGAGGGGTACCAGCACAGCCATTGTGCGCCATTTTTCTTTTTTTGTTTTGATATACGGAAGGGTTAAGAGAGCATTTCAGCAACATATATTTATGCTGAGGGTTGATCGTATAGGGCTGATATGGCTGACGGGATATTACCAGCAAACCCAAATTTACTTAGAGCTGCCCTAAGGTATCCCCAGCGAACTCTGTCAAATGCCTTTTCTGCGTCCAAGGAGAGGATCAGAGAAGGTGTTTTAGTGCGTTCTGCAAAATGTATGACATTGATTAGTCTCCGTGTTGCATCTGCTGATTGTATTCCTTTAGTGAACCCCGCCTGATCTCTGTGTATAAGTGAAGGCATATATGCCATCCTTCGTGTCGCTATTGTTTTAGCATACAATTTAATATCAATATTGAGTAATGAGATCGGACGAAAGTTCTGGGGTATGTTAGGTTCTTTGCGAGGTTTTGGTAGTGTTATGACTAGTGCCTTTAGCATTTCTGCTGTAAAGGCTAAGGAGAAAGCAGCATCATTGGATAATTGGCATAGGTGTGGGGACAGAGTAGGGGGGGGGGGGATTTGCAGTTTGGCAGGGAGTCAGCTAACTGGTTAGGGGTAAGTGAGGGTAGGCTGATTCCCTCTAGAAATTGGTCTATCATTTCAGGTGTAGGCTGAATGTTTCAGGGGTCTGGGGTTACAGGGAACTGTAGTAACCACTGAAGGCCTTGGCTATCGCCTGGAGATCCTGTAGTTTTTCAATATTGGTGGACTGGCATATTTAGGGGATCCACGAATTCGCATTGCCATGGCCTTGCTTGCTTTGTTGCTGGTGTTATAGTAGTTTGCTTTTAGTTTGCGGTGCTGTTTTTCAAATGTATCTAGTAATACTGCTCTAAGCTGTTGTCTTAGGGTCATGAGCTTACTTTTTAAGCTCTGAGAGGGATGTGACTGATTTTGGGAATCTAGTAATTTGATGTCCTTAGTGAGTTGGTCAGTTCGCTGAGTCCTCCTCTTTTTTGCTTGTGCGCCCATTTTTATGAGCACACCCCTACTGAATGCCTTATGTGGACTCCAAAAAGTTGCTGAATCTGACACTGATCCCACGTTGTGTTGGAAGAATTTTGCGTGTTGCATCTGGTGTTGTAGAGATGTAGCATAGGAGGCGTTTTCAGAATTTGGGCATTGACTCTTCACACGTTATGTGCTAGATGGAGTTTAGATTTTTAAAATTGTTACACTTGTAGGGGCATGTTCTGCCCAGGTTATGGGTGCAATGTCAGACTCACCAGCTAGCTGCAACATCCATTTGTCAGTGAAGAAATAACCAATACGAGTGCAGGTATTGTGCACTGGAGAGTGATATGTATACTCTTGTTCCCCAGGATGGTGGCAGCGCCATACATCATAAAGGTCATTGTCATTGATGAACTTTCCCATGGTGGATTTTTGTCTGGAGCTGAGGTTGGATGTGTCCATCTTCTGGTCTGGGACTGCATTGAAATCTCCATAAAGAATCAGTAAGCCTTTCTGCTCCGGGCGGATTTTCTTTATGACCTTATTTAAGAAGTACACCTGCCGGATATTTGGGGAATATATTGTTGCTTGGGTGATAGGAAAATTATAAATTGTGCAGTTCAAAATAAGGTATCTCCAGTTTGTATCAGAGGTGCTATTTTGAAGTTGAAAATTGACTGAACGATGTATTGCAAGAAGGATTTCTCATTTTTTCTTTGGTCCTGATGATGGGAAAATGTTGGGAAAGGCTTTAAGTGTGCAGGTAGGTGTTGCAGCATGTTTGAAGTGTGTTTCTTGTATACACAAGATTTGACAGGAATGGGCCTTGGCAGTCTGCCAAAGTGAGGCCCTTTTTGCCAGGTGGCCGAGCCCAATGACATTTAGAGTTAGAATTTTAGTGTTCATGTGATGGGAGTGGTGTTATAGCTGAGGTGGTACTCACGGTCCTCGATGTCTTCGGCTGGTGGTAGTGCTTGATTATGTTCAGGTTGTGGTGTTGTTTTTTGCTTCCTTTGTTGTTCCGTGTAACAGGTGTAGGTGAGGTGGATGGAAAAAGAAAGAAAGAAAAAAAAAAAACAAGACAAAGTGTACACAAATTGCAGAGGTATATTTATCATTCTGTACTGCAACAGTAGTGTGGGGTAAAAGTCTCAAGGCCAACTGGTGTAACAGCAAAGCATAAAGGGAGTGTTGACCGTTCATTAGAGAAATTGAAGCACTTTAGCAGGTCATTGGGGGTCACAATGATCCTAGTCGGTACTTAACTGCCATTGTGGTGTAATTTTTCCAGGGGGTTTCTTGACTCCCATGGGTAGTATCGGATCGGACATAATGCCCCAAGTGTGTAGTAAGGCCATTTCCCTGATGCTATAAGGAAATATGTACCATTCCTTTCTACTAGCAGTTTGGAGGGTTGTTTCCAATTGTATTCTATTTTGTGGTTGTTGAGAGCCTTAGTAATTGTGGACAGCTGCCTCCTGAGATGCAGGGTATGTTTGGACAGATCAGCGTAAATTTGAATTGAGATATATGGGTTTGGTAGTAGGCCCATAGATCTGGATTTGGACAAGATTTGTTTCTTTATGTGGAAAAAATAGACTCTTAATAGGACATTGCATAGAACTGACTGTGGTAGAAAGGTTGGCTTTGGCACACGGTGTATACATCCAATTGTAAGCTCTATGGCTGGCACTTCAAGTAGAAGTGTAGAAAATAGGTCTGTGGTATATTTTTTTAAGGTCTGCTTGTTGGATCGCTTCAGGGATTCCTCTGAGTTTGAGGTTATTTCTACTAGAGCAGTCCTTAAGGTCAGCTATTTTCGCTTTGAGCCATGCAGGCTCTTCTATGCTCTCATCATGGGGCCTCCACCAAGTCATTAACTGTAGTGGTCTTCTCTCCCAAAGACTCCTTTATAGTGTGGACTCTCCTAGTGAGTTGAATTTCTTGGTCAATGTAATAATTTCAGCATGAAGTGAATTAGGGAGGGTCAGTAGCATCTCTTTAAGCTGGGTGTTCATCACTGCCTGGTTTGTGTAGGAAATGAGGCTATGGAGGATATTTCATTCAGGCTGTGGCCTGGGGAGAAAGTTTGGGGCTTACTTCCATATCTTTAGTAGTGTGATTTAGCTTCATACAAGTTTTGGCTGGGCTGCAGCAGGGTGGGCTGGGTGAGGATGCCCTGTAAGGGGTTGGAGAGCCCTTTGATCTCCTTGAAGCCATGGGTGTCTCGTCCTGCAGGTCTGTGTAGTGGCACGTGTGAAGTGCGAGGCAGCAGGGGCTGAGCAACCGGCGCCATTTTGTCTGCTACCTTGCGCTGGCTGGAGAAAAAAGGCATTCAGCTTCCAAGGTCCTTTCTCCTCCTTTCATTTCCTGGACATTGTAGTCATTGTGGATACTTGTTCCCTACTAGCTGTGGGTAAATTCCCTGTTGTTTGGTGCTTGGTGTCTCTGGAATCTCTGTTGTTACTCCGGAGCTCTCCCATAACCTTTCATGCAGGTTACGCGCTGGTCACGCCTTGCCTTGTTGGCAAGTTCCAAAGGGGGAGTGACAATGGGGCATAAGGACAGGGCCTACTACACACACGCTGCGATTTTCAATTAAATTTTTTCAGGTGTATGTGACACACCCAATGTCCCTAACTTGTTTAAAATTAGTCTGGCAGTTTTAAAATTAATATATACTTTAGTAAAGTTAAAGGTTCCCATTATATATGCTGTTTTAAAATTTGCAAATGTGTTCTAACATGCAGAAAAAAGCTATTTATATTTTAGAATATAATATACAATACACGACGGTTTATACATGGTAAAATTTTGTTCATAGTTTAAGCAGTACAATACAACTGGCTACATAGTGACAGCACAAATATATCCAATAGGTTAAGCGTTTTGAATGAATAGTCAGTAAATAAAGCCATTCACTTGCTCCTTATCTTGGTTGGAGAATGGAAAGCTGAACTATGGTATTTATTATATTGATGTTAAGCAGGTGCAACATGCATTGCTAAAGTAAGCTCCTATAGATTTAATTTGGCAATAAAAAAATATTTACCATGCACAGAGCAGTCTATCTTGTTTTCTAGTAAATGAGTCTGGCTTCACTCCAAAGAACATCACTAGCGAGAATTGATGTGACAAATAAATCATTCCAATGGCATTTCAAGGTGTCTAGTCTAACAGAACTACAGCCAATCTAATTCTGAGCCACTGATGCGTATGTTACAGTGTTAAATGTTGGTGACTATAAAGCAATGAAATAATCTTTTCTATTAAATGTAAAACTATACATAAATGTGGTGCCTAGATAATCATTCACTGTCATGTTTAGCAATTATTATTTTTGATAGCCAATCTAACTTTTAAAGAAAAATCCATTGCCACAGTGTACACTTTGATTTCATAGCATCAGCATAGTAATAGCAATGCAAACAATATGTTGTTTCATGTTGTAAATGCTGCCTGCCTGCTAGCCACATCCCTTTCACAACTTCTTGGAATCTTGGCATACTTTGCAGTTTCTCCTCTGCTTTATACTTTCAATTTCTAAGGACTATACTGTATATCACATGGAAACTTGTTGACTGCAAGCAGTGCCCCCTGTATTGACCCCACTTCTTGAAACTCCTCCTTTCGTTGCCACTGTAGTTCAGAAAGTAGGTTCTATGAATTCTGTGACACTGCACTACCTACTTACAGGGCGAAGTGAATATATGTCACAGAATGCAAGGAAGCAAATGTGAGGGGATCTTCAAAAAGTAAGTTTACAAGTGTCAAGATCATTCAAAGTATTAGGCTCAGGCTAGAAATATTTGAAATGCAATGTGTAAATAAATATATAATTTTGCAGCTTGACCATAGATATGCTTTAAATATGGCTATCAATCAAATCTGCAACTTTTTTATATAACTAACATGAATTTAGATAGTATAATTTTAAATTATTTATGTATGTACTGTATTATGTGTGATTTTTAGTTTCGTATCTTTTGAGATATCTGAGTAAATTACAGACTCTAACAATGTTTCTATTTTAGGTGGAAGACATTTTTTCTGCAAAGGGATAAACTTCAGGTTTGGATTGAGCAAAAGTTTGCAGTGAACCCAGCTCATTCCCAGACCCGGCAAATTACTTCTACCATTCCCCATTATAGCAACCGATTACTAATAATGTGGCTTAGAAGGGCCAATAATGTGCCAGCCCCCTCCCTAAAAAAGGCTGTCTTTTTTAGTGTATCTTTGGGTAGATAGAGGTGACAGTGTTCCATTAGTGAGAGAAAATTGTTGTAGTGCAGTGCCATGTACAGAAATCCTAAACCAATTACCTTTGTACTAACTAAATATCCAAAATTGTAGCTGCTGCTGTAAAGTGCACAATACCTGCTTCTAGACATACAAAATCCCCCAAAAATTGTTTTAGAAGCAGCAATGCCTATATTCTAAAAGTATTCTCCCAATGTAAACAATGTATATAAATGCTTGTAATACATGAAAATATGGTGCAAAGACCATGCATAGCCACAAATTATTAAAAAAAAAGTCCTAATAGTGGTAACAGTCCTCTGTGCCACTCCAAACGGTATCCTCACTAGTGGTTTACCCCTTGGGTTACCAAATGAGTTAATAAGCGCTCAGTGTGGTCCAAGGTGGTATGAACTCAGTGCCTTTAAAGGAGATGTACAGCCAAAGCTTGTTATGTTGGCTGTACATCTCCTATAGACCACAGGAGTGCAGTTCATTTTGCACTCCTTTGACCTGTTTTCAGCAGAGAGGAGGCTGAAGTCCATTCTCTGCTGATGTCACAGATGTCGGTCCAGGCTAGAAGTCATCACGAAAATAGAAGTCAGGATCCGCCATCTGCCTGGACCGACACCTGACTCACCCTCTCAGCGAGTATCTGAGAGCCTGATCTGAGAATGGGACAAAGAAAAGAATCCTTTACTTCTCTTTTAAAGGCCCTCTATCCAGCTTATTAGGGTCTTCTTGGATGCCCCTTTTTAGAGCCCAGGAAATGTTCCTCAGATGTAGTAACTCACTTGGTAACACAAGGGGTCAACCTGATGCACTACGGGTTTGTTTGGTAGAATTCGATTATAGAGCACAATACTTCATGCACTATTAGCACCAGTGTGGATACTGATTGGAGTGGCACAGAGCACTTTTATCACTATTATGGCACCCTGGTGTGCCTCCTGGGTTCTTCAGGGGTGCCTTGGCAAAATTCCTAAAAATTGCAACAGGATTTTACATTGCAGCATTACAATCCTGGGCACAAGGACATCACTGGTTGATGAGAAGAATGACAGGTGCTTGCATAGAATTCTTGTTTACTCCTCCTCTTCCCCTCTTTATCAGCACTGGGGTCACATTAGCAAGTAGACAAAGAGAAACTAAGGGAGAAAAGAAACGCTAGAATACTAGTCAGTACCAGTTTGCAATAGTAGAGGAATAAATCAGTTCTAATCTTGGATGGCCCATGTGTATGGAAGTTGCTGCTATATGTAAAACTATTTTTTTTACAATTTAGAATGGGGTGCCTCGAGATTGTGCAGAATTTTAAAGGGTGCTGCAACTGAAAAAAGGTTGAGAAACACTACTATATATTACAAGCATTATAACAAAGTGCTATACGGTGCTGCATTGTTCTACATTACTGTTAATTGCAGTAATATTTACTGTTCACATACACATAATAGTCCCTTTTAAGGACTACATTTTGCATTAAACATTTTAAGATGGGGGTTTAGTGTTGAAGATTTTTTGGGGAAGTATATTTTATTGTCATTTTTTCTAGGGTACGTTTTTTGAGTTAGAAGTGTGCATTTGAGAATGATAGGCAAAGCTGCTCTTTGGGTCTAGTGTTTTAGTCTACCTAGGCTGCTGAGGGGGGATCCAGCAAATCCAGCCCACCTGGGTCTGCCCTGCCTACCAAAAAGAGAAAGGATTAACTATTTACAGACACTAGTCATAGCAGGGTGCTACATAGGGATATATATGTATATAGATGATGTATATAGATCCCCTGTGGTGCTCACAAGCTCAGTGACAGCTCTGTGCTGGGACAACCCACCAACTGCTCTCCATACAAGGTGAGTGAAAGGTCCTGGCCCCGCCCCTCCTCTTCCCATACAGGGTGAGTGACCCCGTGCTCCTATTGGCTGTCCTAACTCTGCCTGGCTGTGTTATTTTTGGAATATAAGTGGGTCAGAGAATCAGGGAGAGAGAAGAGGTCCGGCCTGTTGGAGAGTTGAGGGATCATTGTGAAGGCTCTATGTGTGTCCGACTGGCTGCTGCTGTTTCCCCCAGAGGACTATGATCAGATTATAGGAGAACTTCTACCCTACCCACTTTGCTTATCACTTCCCCATTGCTCTGCACCATGGAGATGGAGAAGATGCTGAATGACTTCAGTCGCATCCACCCCCTTCCACAGCCCCTCCACACTACTACCCTGTAGACTGAGGCTGCTGAGCCCCAACCCCAGGGTGCTGTCACTAGTCACCAGCATGACCTTAAAGCACATAGGGAGATTAGGGTGTGCCCAGGCACACCCTTGCGCACATGCCTATGCAGGAGGTCTTTATACAGCAAAAACAAAAGGAAAATAACTTTTCCACATAGCAGCAGGCTCTTGTATCAGAGACATTATGGTGTTTACATGTAAATATACCTGTGAGAGCAGAGACTAATTAGTGTACTCTGACTAACAACTAAGATATGGATCTAGGACTGGAGGCTCTCTCCCACCCAAAGCACTACAAAGCCTACTGACTCTAGGACCCACACCACAACTTACTAAGATCCGAGAAAACAACATTTGTTACCTTCATAGCAGGCAGAAACCCTGGAGCCCCTCACCATGTGTAGTTGAGAAATCTAGGTGTCATTTATACAAAGTAAACAATCCTGTTTTTCAATATCTCACAAGGCTTACAAAGTCTATCCAAAAATGACTTAATTTAAAGAAGAATGGATTTTTGCCCTTTTTTGCCTTTTTGCCAGGTGAAGCTATGAACTATGCTTGACGATTTAAAAAAAATATCCTCTAGCATTTTCAGCATTTTTGATTGATATTGTGCGAGGCCCCTCACAAAAACGATACAATATAGATCATAGCATAAGGGATGATTTTTAGAGAAATGCATATGGTGAAGGTGAGTTACGAGTCTCTGTTTCAGTTTGTGGAAAGCAATTTAGTTTAGAGCCTAAATCTGTCATCTCAGCATTGTTTATCAATGTGCATCCAATATGCTGTAGCCTCAAGAATATTGTCAAGTTGGTGGAAAACCAAAGAGTGGCAGATGCCCAGTCACTAATATCTGTATCTTAATTTTCATACTCATTTGGCTTTTTCAGTTTAGTTGAACAGACATATAATGAATTGTAGCTAATGGATCTCCTTTGGATTATATTGACTTTATTGCTGCACTTAGTATCTCTGTTATTAGATTGTGACCCAAAGGAGAACATAGGGAGATACATTTTTTCAAGCAAATATGCATGGTGGAAAAGGAGGCTGTAACTCAGAACAGCTGTTTGTGGAAGCCTTATTGCAATAACTGCAAATCACCTTCAGAACCAGTGGTAGGAAATGTTCTTCCCATGGTTCACCTAAAACTAGAATACTCTACTAAACAAATATAAATGAAGAAAGTCATTATCACATTGGGCTAGGATTGTGGCCCCTCTTTGGGATCTGTACGTAGGTAGAGGTGCTACTCAGGCAGAGGAGCAGACTCTAAGGAGCCACTCACCTGATATTCACCAGCACACCCCACAAGAGATAATGGGTTTTGGTGCAAGACAACTCCCAGGTTGCAGCCCTTGGCACACCCATGCAGGTGTCAGCTGACTAGGGAAAGAAGCAGAATGAGTTACCAATTCGATAAACAATCTTGGAAACTGGGACAGGCCAAAGGTCAGAGCAGGCCGTGGACAGACCTGATCAGAAACCAGGCCAGAGTTAAAAAACCAGAGAGACAGGAACCATGGAACAATTGAACACCAAAACTCAGGGACACAGAAACTCAGGGAAACTGGGTGACTCAAGGTTCACCATCACCAGATACACAAGAGTACAAGGGGTCACAAGATAATGCACAAGGTGACAGTTTCAGGAAACAAAAGAGTACAAGGGTCGATGGAGACACAGACTAACAGGCACAGGTAACACTGGAGACACAAGTCACAGGAACTCAGGAATATGGCTAGCAATGAAACCTATTTCTCAGGCAAGAGATATTTGTATGAGCATAGCTTAAACAGAGAGGCTGGACAGGGACAGGCCATAAAGCTACCTTTATTAATCCTCACTGTAATGCAGCAACACTTTCAGCTTCTAGTCCTGTGCCTCAGCAAGGTAGGAGATGACCACATGCTTGTATCACTACAACAGATCAGATCTGTATATTCATAGAACTACAAGTAACAGATCAGCTCTGCAGCTGACCTTTGACAGCTCCTGAGGATTTTCCCTTAAAAGGTACCCCCCTTGCCTTTTAGGGGAACTCCTTTACCAACTGGGAGGCATGAAGATCAGAAGAACAGCAGCCAATGCCACAGACATAAACATCAAGCTAAATAAAACAAAAAGAAAGCAGCGCCAGCTTAGTGAAGCATAAGGTTTATTAATAAAAAAAACACATAGTGACTTACTCTTAGGTAAGTAAAGGCCGGTTCGGTAGGTAAATGGGATCATCCATCTTTTTGTCCTGGATACCGTTGCAGAAAGGAGGGGTGCAGGGTGCCGGTGGTGTGTGGAGGCTGTTGTCTGGCAGCCTGTCTGATGGTGCTGTGGTGGTGGAGGACTCTCAATGGGGCTCCACTTCCTACTTCCTGTCAGCCCGACATCACTTCCTGAGAGTCCTCCACCACCACAGCACCATCAGACAGGCTGCCAGACAACAGCCTCCACGCACCACCGGCACCCTACACCCCTCCTTTCTGCAACGGTATCCAGGACAAAAAGATGGATGATCCCATTTACCTACCGAACCGGCCTTTACTTACCTAAGAGTAAGTCACTATGTGTTTTTTTTATTAATAAACCTTATGCTTCACTAAGCTGGCGCTGCTTTCTTTTTGTTTATTCTCCTCAGAGCCTCTCCTTGCTCCAGCTGGCAGCCGCTTTCGTGGGCCCCCTCCCCCCTTCCACCTCATCCTTTTTTTTATTTTTTTTTATATTTTTCTACCCATTTTTTACTTTCTATATTTTTACCTCTTTACCTCATGGTATGCCACCCACCATCAGAGAGCGCCATGTAATCATTGACTTTATAGAAACATCAAGCTCCCAGCATGACCCTTCTGAACACTCTAACCACAACTCAAATAATAAATCGGAGAGCCCCACAGCATCAAAAACCTAGCAGAAAAGAGCAACAAGGATCAAAGCCGCAACTAAGGAACAGGACACTAGTGATGAGCTAAACACCCTCCTGTTCGGTTCGCACCAGAACATCTCTAACAGGGGAAATTTTCTAGCAAACATGCAAACTCCATTAAAGTCTATTGGAGACACAAATATGAAAAAACAAAAGTTCTCATTTTAAATGCTTAAATGCATGTTATTTGCCCAAAAAAGTGTATGGGGACCTGGGTACTGCCCTGAGGGACATAAATCAATGCAAATTTTTTTTATAATAATGCCTAAAGTGAAACAATAAAAATGAAAATTTCCTTTAAATATCGTGCCTGGGGGGCCCCCTTAATGTGCCTGTAAAATGGCGCATTTGTGCGATGTATGTAGCCTGCTGAAGCAATACTGACATTTCTAAAGGAAAAAATGTAATTTAAACTTGCTCGCGGCTGTAATGTATTGTTGGCTCCCGGCAATACAGATAATAAAAAAAAAAAAACGGTGTGGGGACTTCCCCTCCCCCAGTCCATACCAGGCCCCTTGGTCTGGTATGTTTTTTAAAAAAAAAAAAGAACAGCGTGGGGTTCCCCCTAAAATCCATACCAGACCCTTATCTGAGCACACAGCCTGGCTGGACAGGATGGGGTTGGGGATGAGCGAGCGCCCCCCCTCCTTAACCATACCAGGCCACATGCCCTCAACATGGGGGGATGGGTGCTTTGGGGCAAGGGGGCTCTGCCCCCCACCCCAAAGCACCTTGCCCCCATGTTGATGGGGACAGGGGTCTCTTCCCGACAACCGTGGGCTGTGGTTGTGGGGATCTGCGGGGGTAGGCTTATTGGAATCTGGAAGCCCCTTGTAAAAAGGGGGCCCCCAGATCCCGCCCCCCATGTGAATGGATATCGGGTACATCGTACCCCTACCCATTCACCAAAAAAGTGTACACAAATAAATAAAGACAAAAGCCAGTTTTTGACAAGTCCTTTATTAATAAATAACTGGACCTGTTAACTTTCCTGCGGACTGCTCTGTCTAACGAGGCCAAAACACTACCTTCCACATGATTGTAGAGAGCTGAAATGGCCTTACGTGAAAAGAAATGTCTTTTTGGAACCTGCCACTGTGGTAAAGCACATTCCGCAAATTAACGAAAGGGGGCAGAGTCTACTAGTTGAAAAGGCATCAATTCTAGGGCTAGCAATTTGACCAAGCTAGCATTTAGATACTGAGCATGTGAATGGCTGGGACAGTATTTTTTTCTATGGTTCAGAAACTGGGGTAGTAAAATTTGCCTGCTGGTGAAATCAACAGGTGGTGTACTGCTAACAGATTGGGTGCAAGTATCTGTGGCACTCATTGCTATACCATCATCCCTCTCAATTCAGGTTTTTGAGACGACACGAGGTATAGTAGGGTTAGAGATCCTGTTGAGTTCAAATGTTAAGTTTGAGCCTTGAAATAACGGACATCTACGCCAATCAGGTTTGCATTCGTCTCCATATGTTTACTCAGAATATACGCCATACAGCGGCCGTACAACGGTTCACATCATCCTTCAACGGATGTGTGACCCAGATTACATTGGTTACAGAGCTTTTATAGTACATAAACGGGCAAAAGCCCAAGTTACAGATTACACAAAGTTTCACAAGATTTCACAATACAGTCTAGGCGGATGACAATATATTTCTTGTGGAAAATCCCAATTACACATCGGGTCATCTTGACCCAGCAAGGGCGTAGTGACAGGTTAGTCTGACAATTAAAAAAGATTGAATATGTTAGGGAAAATAACATTTTATGGTAATAAGGGCTTATTTTCATAAACATCTCTTTCCGGGAACTTTATCATTTTTGGCAGAACATTTCATATCCTCTGGGACAACGTGAGACACAGTATTTAAAACATACCAACTAGAATTCTAAGCATTAAGAAGAATATATTTTTTTAGTATATTAAAGGGGACTCTTTGACTATATAACGATATGCTCTTCATATATTTTCATATCTTGACAATCCCAGATAAGAAGCAAGGTAAAGTATGCTTTTTTTTATGATGTTGCTCTTTCAGGTGCTGTTGCCAACGGACTGCATGGCAGGTCGTCATATGTCTTGTCAAGCATGTGCTGCCCAAGTGGCTGGTGTTCTGGCCATGCTTGATCAGCTTCAGACAGATTTTGCAAACAGCAACGCTGTGGTCTACTGCACATGTGTTGAACAAAGCCCACACTAATGAACTTTTGGAAGTCCGCTGGGAGTTAGCAACACACTGCACCTGTGGAGCTCTGTGGTGTGATGCAATAGGTTGGCTACTCCTAGGCCGACCCCTGGAGCACATCCTGCCTCGTTGGAAAGTGCTAGCTCCTCCTCCTTGCACTCCTCCACCTTCCGTTTGAGGTTGCCTCACAGATGCTCAATAGGGTTTAGGTCTGGAGACATGCTTGGCCAGCCCATCACCTTTAATCAGCGTCTTTAGCAAGGCAGTAGTCATCTTGGAGGTGTGTTTGAGGTCGATATGTTAGAATACTGCCCTGCGGCCCAGTCTCTGAAGGGAGGGGATCTGTTTCAGTATGTCACAGTACATGTTTGCATTCATGATTCCCTAAATGAACTGTAGCTCCCCAGTGCCAGCAGCACTCATGCAGCCCCAGACCATGACACTCCCACCACCATGCTTGACTATATGCAAAACACACTTGTCTTTGTACTCCTCACCTGGTTGCCGCCACACGCTTGACACTCTGAACCAAATAAGTTTATCTTGGTCTCATCAGACCACAGGAAATGGTTCCAGTAATCCATGTCCTTAGTCTGCTTGTCTTTAGCAAACTGTTTGCGGGCTTTCTTGTGCATCATCTTTAGAAGAGGCTTCCTTCTGGGACGACAGCCATGCAGATCTTTTTGATGCCATGTAAGGTGTATGGTTTGAGTACTGACAGGCTGTCCCCCCCACCCCTTCAACCTCTGCAGCAATGCTGGCAGCACTCATACGTTTATTTTCCAAAGACAACCTCTGGATATGACGCTGAGCATGTGCACTCAGCTCCTTTGGTGGACCATGGCGTAGCCTGTTTTGAGTGGAACCTGTCCTTTTAAACCACTGTATGGTCTTGGCCACTGTGCTGCTGCTTAGTTTCAGGGTCTTGGCAATCTTCCTATAGCCTAGGCCATCTTTATGTACAGCAATAATTATTTTTTTCAGATCCTCAGTGTTTTTTGCCATGAGGTGCTATGTTGAATTTCCAGTGACCAGTATGAGAGAGTGAGAGTGATAACACAAAATTTAACACACCTGCTCCCCATTCACACCTGAGACCTTGTAACACTAACGAGTCACATGACACCAGGGAGGTAAAATGGCTAATTGCACCCAATTTGGTCATTTTCACTTAGGGATGTACTCACTTTTGTTGCCAGAGGTTTAGACATTAATGGCTGTGTGTTGAGTTATTTTGAGGGGACAGCAAATTTACACAGTTATACAAGCTGTACACTCACTACTTTACATTGTAGCAAAGAGTAATTACTTCCGTGTTGTCACATGAAAAGTTATGATAAAATATTTACAAAAATTAGAGTGGTGTACTCACTTTTGTGAGATACTGTGTGTATATATATATATATATATATATATATATATATATATATATATATATATAAATGTATGGTCTACACTGAACCGACTGATAGATACTGAACGGCCTGATATATACTCAAGTGGTACTGTGTGTATCTATCTATCTATCTATCTATCTATCTATCTATCTATCTATCTATCTATCTATCTATCTATCTATCTATCTATCTATCTATCTATCTATCTATATATACATTTATTTATTTATTTATATTGATAGCAATGTATGGTATATACTGCCCTGCTGCTATATACGGAACTGACCAATAGATACTTAATTGCCTAATATATACTCAAGTGGCATATATATATATATATATATATATAAATAAAATAATGGTATATACTGCCCTGCTGCTATATACGGAACTGACAGATAGATACTCAATTTCCTGAAGTGCCTATATACATATATATATATATATATATATATATATATATATATATATATATACAGTGGCTTGCGAAAGTATTCGTCCCCCTTGAACTTTGCGACCTTTTGCCACATTTCAGGCTTCAAACATAAGGATATGAAACTGTTATTTTTTTGTGAAGAATCAACAAGTGGGACACAATCATGAAGTGGAACGAAATGTATTGGATATTTCAACTTTTTTAACAAATAAAAAACTGAAAAATTGGGCGTGCAAAATTATTCAGCCCCCTTAAGTTAATACTTTGTAGCGCCACCTTTTGCTGCGATTACAGCTGTAAGTCGATTGGGGTATGTCTCTATCAGTTTTGCACATCGAGAGACTGAAATTTTTGCCCATTCCTCCTTGCAAAACAGCTCGAGCTCAGTGAGGTTGGATGGAGAGCGTTTGTGAACAGCAGTTTACAGTTCTTTCCAGAGATTCTCAATTGGATTCAGGTCTGGACTTTGACTTGGCCATTCTAACACCTGGATATGTTTATTTGAACCATTCCATTGTAGATTTTGCTTTATGTTTTTGATCATTGTCTTTTTGGAAGACAAATCTCCGTCCCAGTCTCAAGTCTTTTGCAGACTCCATCAGGTTTTCTTCCAGAATGGTCCTGTATTTGGCTCAATCCATCTTCTAATCAATGTTAACCATCTTCCCTGTCCCTGCTGAAGAAAAGCAGGCCGAAACCATGATGCTGCCACCACCATGTTTGCTTTTACGCCAAACATAACGTTTTGCATTGTTGCCAAAAAGTTTGATTTTGGTTTCATCTGACCAGAGCACCTTCTTCCACATGTTTGGTGTGTCTCCCAGGTGGCTTGTGGCAAACTTTAAATGACACTTTTTATGGATATCTTTAAGAAATGGCTTTCTTCTTGCCACTCTTCCATAAAGGCCAGATTTGTGCAGTATACGACTGATTGTTGTCCTATGGACAGAGTCTCCCACCTCAGCTGTAGATCTCTGCAGTTCATCCAGAGTGATCATCGGCCTCTTGGCTGCATCTCTGATCAGTCTTCTCCTTGTATGAGCTGAAAGTTTAGAGGCCAGGTCTTCGTAGATTTGCAGTGGTCTGATACTCCTTCCATTTCAATATTATCGCTTGCACAGTGCTCCTTGGGATGTTTAAAGCTTGGGAAATCTTTTTGTATCCAAATCCGGCTTTAAACTTCTCCACAACAATATCTCGGACCTGCCTGGTGTGTCCCTTGTTCTTCATGATGCTCTCTGCGCTTTAAACGGACCTCTGAGACTATCACAGTGAAGGTGCATTTATACGGAGACTTGATTACACACAGGTGGATTCTATTTATCATCATTAGTCATTTAGGTCAACATTGGATCATTCAGAGATCCTCACTGAACTTCTGGAGAGAGTTTACTGCACTGAAAGTAAAGGGGCTGAATAATTTTGCACGCCCAATTTTTCAGTTTTTTATTTGTTAACAAAGTTTGAAATATCCAATAAATTTAGTTCCACTTCATGATCATGTCCCACTTGTTGTTGATTCTTCACAAAAAATTACAGTTTTATATCTTTATGTTTGAAGACTAAAATGTGGCAAAAGGTCGCAAAGTTCAAGGGGGCTGAATACTTTCGCAAAGGCACTGTATATAGACATAGATAGATAGATAGACAGATAGAATATATATATATATATATAATCTATATATATGTTTGTATGTATGTGTATATATATATATATATATATATATATGTAGATATATTTGTATGTATATATATTTATATCTCCATATTTTTAATGTTTATATAGAGGTATATAGAAAAATATATATAAACAAATACATTATATATATATATATATATATATATATATATATATATATATATATAGAGAGAGAGAGAGAGAGATACAGATCTAGATATAGATATATATATATATATATATATATATATATATTTCTATTTTTGATTTGGGGGGGCATTTCTTTTGGGGTTCAGGTTGGGGTTTCAATGAAGATTGAACATATAGCTAAGCCCAAAATCAGGCCCATCACCCATAAACATCCTTAATACGTTTTGTGATGTAAGGACTGACAAATAGCACAATGATTAGGGAGTCTGCCTTCCTGCTCTTTGTTTCTGGGTTTGAATCCTGAAACAGCTCTCTCTATGGGCAACAATTCGAACCCTCAAAATGTTACCATCAACACTTTTGAAATTGTTTAGGACATAGGCATTTGTATCACCAAACTCTTCATAGAAAGACATTCCCACAAATAAACAAACCACCCAAAAAATCTATACATATATTTATGTTTTTACCAAATGTGCCAAAATAACTATGTAGGGGATGCAGCTGCAGTAAAATCTGTTTTAAAATGCAAAGGCTTGGCCATACGTATTTACTCAAAAAATATTTTTGGGGCAACCCTATATAATGTTGGGGTTCGATATAAAAGCTATATATATAACATTGTTCAAGGTAAAAATGATTGAGCAGGAAACCCGTAAAAAATGTTGGAATGTGATGGTGTTTACTAATGAATCACTTGCTAGAAGTATAAACAACCCGCATGTTTTACCAAGTTCGCCAGTTCGTTCCAGTTTACATGGGCGAAAAGGCGAGTTTTGCCTTCAAATCCATTATACCGCCTGCTTACGTTTTGCAAAACGTAAATTTTTCAGCCCAGTTGGTGTTGCGCATGAGCACATGTGCCTTCTTGCAGCTCGGGACTTCAGGAGCTATTTTTACTTTTTACACTTTTGAAGAAATCTCTCTTTATATATCACTTTTTGACACAGTTTAAAAGCCATTCATCTCCAAAAGATATCCCACATCTTCCACAGTCATTTGGGCTTTTTTGGGGTGCTAAACAATGTTTTAGAAAAAAGTAGTCAAGCTTTTAGCTGAACTGTTTTTAAGTCTCGCCCTGATGTTGTTGCGCCTTAGTGAATTTGACATCAGGCGTTATTGCCACCGGCGTTACAGTGAATTCCAATTTCATACGTTAAACTTCGCCATAGCGCAAAAAGCCCGGCGAGGGCGAAATGGCAGTACAGTGAATTAGGCCCCTAGTCCTTTAGGAGCTGACTGTATAGCCATATAGAAGCCTTATTTTTTGCAGCTGTTACACCAAGATTCTCGCCTATTGGTTATGCTAGGAGGTACCTCTCAGGGGTCATTGCACCCTTTCCTAGCAATGGGCTGATTGCTGTAGATCTAGTGTCCACCAGCAGGTGTCTCTTAAAGGCCAAAACCCCTAGTAATCAGCTCCAAATGGTCTCAGCAGTAGCAGGACATATGCTACTCCCACTAGCAAATGGCGCCTCAGTGTTTTGGCTGCTCCTGCCCTGTACTCTGGTTGCTGTGCTGCTGCCTCTTGACTCACTGCCATTTATTGCTGCCCCAGTACCCTGCCACCTTGCTCCCTGCTACTCCAGTTTTCCCCTGTCTTGTGTGTATCTCATTTGTCTATATAGTGTATATTGTTAGTTGTGTTTTTGGTTGCTGGTTAGGCATTTTGCCATTTAGTTTTGATTCTCATTCATTCTCATGTTTATTGTTTGCTGGTGTGCGATTACATGGTCTGGTCCCAGTTTCCTTGGGTAGCTACATTTATCTGGTTATCCCTGTGCTGACTTCTGACACTAGTAGCAATATTATTATTCACATTGCAGTTCATGTGTATATGCACTGTTTATTGCTTATCTTACTGATTTAAGAGTTGATTCCAGTTTAGTGGTACAGAACGCTAACCTAGGTCACTTCAGGCTAGAGATCACATTGTTTAGCAGACTGTGTCTGAATCATTTCGTTATGTGCTCATTTATAAAATAAAGAAGAAAAATAGTTCTCGCGGTAAGGCCTAAGGTTTAAAAAGGTGCTGGCACAATACTCTAGTAAAAGTATAACATTATAGGGACAACAAAAGTGCAGCGCTACTAATTACATGACATTTTTAAAGTAACTTGTGCATTGAGCTCCAAAAAAAATGAACAATAAAAGATAAAGTGCTATAAATGTACAATATAGATTTCATTAGATACATATAACATTAACCAAACATAATCTTGAAAAGTGCCCAGTGCAAAAGTGACTCTAAATAAGCAGTGAAATTTAAAGTGCCTGAGTGGGCAAAAATAAATAAATAAATACATAAAAAATATCAATCAATACATATGTTGGTATACAATAAACAAAGTCTTTCTTGTTGAAATATAGGGGGTGATTGAATTAATAAATGAACAATTAATAAACAACGAAAAAAACCACGGTCCTTATGAAACAAGTGCTGAAACGCCACCAGGAGAGGGTGTGCAGAAGATATCCAAAGCACCCAAGGAGAGATCACGCTACCCTAATGTGACAAATGGGAGGTCTACTAGTGGTTTATGAACCCGGTTAAAGGGTCACTACAAGCCTTAGATGGTACATCAATACACTGTCTCTCACCATAGTCAAATGGGAGTAAGTAAGCCTTTCAAACACTCCTGCCTGCCGCAGTAAGGATAGCTGTCTCCAGCTGGTCTCTCCTGTCACAGTTGTAGAGATATATTTACAGACCTACCTACGTATAGACCTACATTCCCCCTCTGCTATCTATAAGCTCATGGACACTTTAGTGACCATGAACTTATAGCAAAAATCTTCAGCAGACTCTGCTGAACAAAACGATAGCTCTGATTAGCGGCTAACAAGCCGCTGATCAGACCTTTTCACCTACAGCCCCCCACACCTCCTCCACCTCTCTATCTCTCATTCTTCTTTCTCCCCTGCTGCACTGCCTAAAATGCCTGCGCTGCCCCCCCCAATGTCTCCTGCCTTCACCACAGATCCCCCACAAGCACCATTTCTCATGCCCCAGCATTAGTGCCGTCTTCCCCCTGCTGCCACTCCCGCCAGCAATTACATAGTAAAATCTGCCACTGGGGCCCCTCTTTCAGTCCCCCCCTCACTCACCGATCCCCCAACAGCACCATTTTTTTACCCCCCAGCATCAACAAACCCCTTCCCCCGCCAGCACAGATCTCTGTGGATCCATTGCAATTGCGGTCTTCCCCCTGCTGCCACTCCCATTGGCAACTGCATAGTAAAACCCACCGCTTGGAGCCCCCTTCAGGGCCCCCCCTCACTCACTGATTCCCCGCCAGCATTATTTCTCAACCTTTAGCATCAGCACTCCCTCCTCCTGCCAGCATGGATCTATGTGGATCCAATGCAATAGTGGGCTTCCTCCCGCTGGCAATTGCATAGTAAAACCCCTGCTGGGACCCCCCTACAACACCCCCCTACTCATGATCCCCGGCGGCCTCTCAATGCACCTCTGCTATTTGGCTTTCCCTCCACCCTCTCCTGCCGGCTGCAGATGCTGCCCGGGAGTTGAGAGTGGACTGTCAGGATGGAGAGCAGGTAGGGGCTGATAAACATGTGTTATCTCTATACAGACTCCTATCTCATTCAGTGCAGCCCAGGTTGCAGAAAAAAGGATTGTCTTCAGTTCCTTTCTTTGTCTCAAAAAAGAGACATTAGGGGGTTTGTGTCTCTAAAAAAGCCCCCTACCAAAAAAAAAAAAAAAACATTTAAAAAATAGTAAAAATAAAAAACCTTATAAGGGTGAATTTAGACGAGCATCTACATTTCCCTTGCCACTGAAGCCTGATCTACATTCTGCTCCCACTCCAGAGGCTACTAAAAGGTGGTGAGGAAGCGATTCGATGCCTCCTCACCACTGGTTTGAACCCTATTTTTACTGACAAATGCACTGCAACTACAGGCATTACATGCAGTTGCAGGGCCTTTGCGATGCTTCCTCAGATTTGAATGTGTAGCGTTCAGATGGCGGCATCACTACAAGTCAAAGCATCACAGGCCAAACATTTAAACACACCTCTCTGCTGCCTATTTATATAGCTTATGGGGGGTGGTTTGCGAGCAGCAGAAATGCAGCTCAAGTGCACATTTTTTGCTGCCCCCTAACTGCAAGTGTAGACAAGGCCTAAGGCTTTGTCCACGTAGGTCATACTGCAGTGAGCTCATGTTTAGATGCACAGGGATGCACAGGTGTTCTGTGTATCCCCATGCAGGGTGTCCCATTGATGTCAATTGGGACACAGCAGATGTATGGTAAGGCATAGGAGTTCTGTGCCTTCCTGTGCAGGCAGTCCCATCCATATCAATTGGGATTCAGGAGCAGCATGGACACAGCCACTGTTTCCAACTTGACATCCATATGGGTGCATGTCCCTGAACTCTCAGTGTCTAAATTTGGGGCCATGCACCTACACCCGCAAAGATGTCAGATATGTCCTTGCGACCACTGCATCCCAATTGACATGAATAGGACTGCCTGCACAGGGATGCACAGAACACCTGTGCATCCCTGCGCAGGGAAACATGGCCCTCAAGGGGCATACGCTTTAGTATACCCCATGTAAATGAGGCCCTAGTAGGAATTTAGAGTTTTGTAAGTTATCCTGTGTTTATGTGGGCAAATAGGGGTTTTAGTGTGTTTTTTTTTTTAATAGAGCGATTTGATAAACATTTAAGCAAAAATATTGTGTGACCCTAAAAATCAGTAGAACCTTCTTTTTATTCTACTGGTCATGTGCTTTCAGAAAATATATGGTTTGGATGAAAACCTCCAGATTTTTTGAGAAATTTGGTAAGTTTCTTTTTTTTTTTTTTTTTACAAACTCTGAAAGCTGTAAGGGAAAAATGAAAACCTCCATATTTTTTGATAAATTCGGTAATTTAAATTTTTTGCATACACTCAATTTTCACCATTATGCAAAAAGGCACAATTTAAAATTGACAAATATTTGTTATTTATGAACTCAATACAGGTCAAGCTTTTATATTTAATAGAAATTTTGCAAAATTTGCTGTTTTTGTAACAGCTAGTAATGGTTTTAGTGTATTTTTAGCGAAAATATTATTTTGATAAACATTTACACAAATATTGCGGGTTAGGGGGGTCTTTGCAAACTCTGAAAGCTGTAAGTGAATAATGAAAACCTTCAGATTTTTAGAGAAATCTGGATATCTACATTTTTGCATATGTTCGATTTTTACCATTTCGCAGAAAGGGGCAATTTAAAATTTATAAATATTTGTTATATATTAGCTCAACACAGGTTATGCTTTTATATTTAGTAGGAGCTTAGCAGAAATTTTATAACATTTTATAAAATTTGCTGTGTTTGTATATGCTAGTAATGATTTTAGTGTATTTTTAGCAAAAATCTTGTTTTGATAAACATTTGTGCAACTATTTCAGGGCCTTAAAAAACAGTAGCATCTTCTTTTTATTCTATTGGTCATGTGCTTTCATAAAATATATGGTTTGGGGATCTTTTACAAACTCTGAAAGCTGTAAGGGAAAAATAAAAAAGCAATGGAACAATTGCAAAAAATGGTCCGACCAGCTGAGTTTTTAAAGTGGAGCACAGGGCCTGGCAATGAAAAGGTTAAACCTCAATTGCCACTTAGTTGCCCAATTAAGTAGTGCATTGACGTTGTCACCAATTGGAGTTGGCAGGATCCTGTGTTGATGTTTTTCCACTTGGTGTCATCTACCCCAGAAGGCAGATTAGGCTGCAAAGGATTCTGGGAGCAGAGTCCCAGGAGAGAGAGTGCGGCTGTCTCTCCTCCTGTCTGAGGAAGGCGGATATCTCAGGGTGTCGCCTGAGTGTCCAGAGAGTGCTGAGTTGAGCTGAGGGGATGCGGTGTGCCGAGAGCCTGCGGAGAGAGAGAGGGGTCCAGTCCCAGGAAAGCCTACACAGGTCGTGAGTACTGAGGATTGCCCCTGGGGGTCTGCCCGAAGTTAGAGGGGACCACTCCATAAGAGGTTCTGCGATCCAGTGTCAGCTAGCTGCAAAGGGGATACCTAGGTTGAGGACCCTAAAGTTACAGAGGGGGGTACATAGTCAGTGGACGCTGAAGAGTTTGAGGTTAAAGGGGGCACCTGCAGTTTGGGCCCTGAATTGTACAGAGCGTGCCAGTTACAGTGACAGCTATACAGAGTTCTACTATAATGCTACCTCAAGCTGTGCCAGGCGGGGGGAAAGTATTCAGCGTCTTTACAGTGCAACAGTGTTAGGAGTTCTACAGTTCTCAGTCTTGGATGTTCTGCACTATAAGTCGAGGATTCAGCACTTCTTCTGTTTTACAGAATATTCTCAGTGTCAGTGAGCATTGACTGGCACCGGCTGGCGTCAAAGAAGCGCCAACGGGCATTTCAGAAGTAAAAGTCCCAATTGTAATTAGTTGAGCCTAAAGGAGTATCCCACTCATTCCCTTCTCCCATCCCCTAATTCCAATAAAAACACAAACAAAGATGTCGGAGTTGTCGCTGCTTCAGTTATCACACCCAGGGTCACAGCTCACATGGGCTGGAGAGATTACCGGTACTAATGGCAGACCCACATCAGGCCATAGGCCTGGAAACCTTGCTACACTTAAAATATTATTTTCTAGCAAAAACTCTTCCATATGGTCGTTTATTAACCAGTTGCTGACCACCCGCCTCAGTTTTACTGTGGCAAGGTGGCTCGGCTGCGCGAACCAACGTAACTGTATGTCAGTCGCGCGAAGAGCTAGGGGGCTCACGTGCCCGCCATACCCACAACGTTCTGATTCGGTTCAGAACCGATCATTCACCAGGTTCAGGCCAATGATTTTTGGCCTGGACCTGGTGATTGTTTCTTACCAATTACAGAATGTCCTGTGCCTGTGCTTACATTACACAGGCACAGGAAGTTCTGTAATTGGCCAGAAACAATGATGCAATCTTTTCTCCTGAAGCCCTTTTCGGTTCCAGCGTGAGAGAAGAGAATATCAGACGATGTGTGTACAAGAACTACACAGACACCAGTACACATAGGCACATTTGTGACCCCCTGATCATCCCCAGTTAACCCTTTCACTCAGTGTCACTATATACAGTATACAAATAATTAACTGATTACTGTATTAGTGTCACTTGTGAAGCAAGTTAGTGTGAGAGGCAGTTAGTGGTAGTTAGCAGCAGTCCCAGAAAGGTTTAGTATACCCGCTATAAGTCCCCTAATAAAGATTTAACCCACTGATCGCCCCCAGTTAACTCCTTAATTTCCTTGTCACAGTGTCACCATTATAGTGTACAGATCTTTTTTCTGATCACTGTATTAGTGTCACAGGTGGCATCAGTTAGCATTCCAGGACTAGTATAGTGTCTAAACGGTTTAATATCTTTGATCAAATCAGAACTATACTAGCTTCCCCAATGGTTTAATATAGTGTTCCCAAAACACAGCATTAGCAGGATCGGCCCCGACACCAGCCAGCACCTTTTAGCCCCTTCGCCTAGCCCCCAAGAAGTGCAGTATCAGCAGATTACTGTAACTTCCAATATACAGCACACTAGACCGCAGTGTTAGAGTCAGGCCTGATCTCTGCTAGCGCTAGCAGTTAAATTTTTGGTAGCGGTTCAAACAGTCCTTGACAAACAGATGCATTTTTACCTGGGAGTCACTCTAGGTACCTATAAATTTACTGGACAAAATGTCCAAACAGAGGTACACTAGTGAAAAAGCAAACACAATGCTCAGCATGACAGAAGAAGAGAGCGATGGGGAAGCCTCACTGTCAGAACCAGGCTCAGTATTTAAACCTGTAGAGAGCAGCGGCACCCTGACAGATAGCTCTTATGAGGGAGTAGTGCTCTCTGCTAAGGTCAGGCGTACCCGACCCCGTTCTTCTGCTGCTGAGGTGCAACAATCGCATGGTTCTCGTATGCAGCAGAGTGTCGGTACTAGTTCTGCTCAACCTTCTGGTGAGCTTGCAAGCACCAGCAGCCTAGTACATCCTGGTCATAGTCAAACCAGCACTTCAGTAACACTTGGTGACGTGGCGAGTCCCATAAGTGCAGTTCAAGCTGGTGCGGTGGCTAGCACAAGTAGTGTCCCGCAGCCACCCAGAATTCGAAGACAGGCCCGTAGAGCCCATAGTGTCCTTCCTGATGCTCTTGCAAATTCTGATTGGGAGCCAACCACTTCTGCAGCGCCCGTTATTCCCCCAGAATTCAGGTGGAAACAGCTGATTTTACTCTTCTTGATTTATATGAGCTGTTTTTCACGGAAGATCTGTACAGATCTATTGTGGACCGAAGCAATTTGTATGCCAATCAATTTATCACCGCAAATCCAAATTTGACCCTTGCCAGAGAATTTGCATGGAAACGAAGCACTGTTTCCAAATTAAAAAGCTTTCTAGGCCTATCCCTGCTCATGGGCATTACTAAAAAGAGTGAGTTGCGGTCAAATTGGTCCACTGACCCAATTCATCATATGACCGTGTTCTCTGCTGTCATGGCCAGGACTAGATATAAGCAAATCTTGCGGTTCATGCATTTCAATGACAATGAACTCTGTTGTCTTTGGGGTAACCCTGGATACGACAGGCTCCACAACATTTGGCCCCTCCTAAATCACTTTAACTGAAAGTTTGTAACCTTGTATACAACCCAACAAACTGTCTGCGTTGATGAGTCCCTAAATGCATTTTCTGGCCGCCTTGTTTTCAAATAGTTTCTCCCCAGCAAGCGTGCCAGATATGGGGTCAAGATGTATAAGCTTTGTGACAGGGCAACAGGCTATACATGCAGTTTCCAGATTTATGAGGGAAAAGATAGCAATGTGAAGCCCCCCAACTGCCCAGACTAAATGGGGAGCAGCGGCAAAATTGTTTGGGACTTGGTGTCACCCTAATTCGGAAAGGGGTACCATTTATACGTGGACAAATATTACACAGGTGTGACACTTTTAGTCACCTTTTTGATTATGGAATTGGCACATGTAGCACCATGCAACCTAATTGCCGGGGCTTCCCCAAACGGCTTGTAGATTCCCAACTTAGATGGGGGGAGAGAGCCAGGCTTGAAGTGTAATAAATTGTTTGCAGTAAGGTGGAGGGACACACGTAATGTTTTCATTCTGTCCTCCATTAACGCAGATACAATAGTCCAAATTGCAACGGCGACTGGTGGTATTGAGAAGCCCCTCTGTGTCGACGAATACAACCGTAACATGGGAGGGGTGGACTTTAATGGCCAGATGATGGCACCGTACTTTGTTGCCCATAAGGCCAGATGCTGGTACAAGAAAGTAAAGACAAATAAGAGCACCTTCACCTGTGCTGCATCCTGGTAGAATACTATGTTTGCAGAAGGTTTCCAAGATTTTTTAAAAATCATCTTTTTTTATATATCATTAAGAACACAATGGGTGCCCAGAAGTGTCTACAATAAAAATACATAGCTGTATGATACAATATCCTTAAGATATCAGTGTGAACACCTATTCAGTGTGAACATGTTCAATCCATCAATTGAGGTATGTATTCCTTGTTGCTGATCGACACGTTTTGCAATGTGCTTCCTCCGGAACAACAGCAGGGGTATCACAATCACAATCTAATGATCTTAAAAAGATATATTATCAGTTTCACATCAGTCATATAGTGATAATACATAGCTTTCTTCAAAAATATTTCTATGAATTGTATCATAGTCATCACTTACATGCATAAATGTCAGAGGCACACATATGTTGCATATGTCTTGGGTGAACACATGGGACTAGCCAGCCATTAGCATCAATTGGTTGTATGGCTGAAATTACACTGGCATTCCTTAAACAAATATGATTCACAATTCAGTTTCTAACTCATATTTGCATATATCAATATGTTTTTATAATAAAAGATGTTTTACCTGATATCTATACGGAAAGTCTATAAAGGGTAATGGAGTATATTTGCAGAGGGGATATACTTCATTTTGTTTTGGTTGGTCTGTTTACCTATATAAAAGGAATTTTGTTAATTCTGGGGTCCATATGCTGTAATATATGTATTCCTTTTAACCTATGTGTTTGTATAACCATTATACACACCTTTAGATTTTCCTTTGTTCAAGAGTATTGTCATGTATGTCAATTTAGGCATAGAAAGGCCGGTCCCTCATGGAACTATTAAGGTTTTATGGTCAACAACCACATGCATATGTTCCTATAAAGCAGACACATACGTATAGGTCATTCGTAGCACGATTTATTCTGCAACGTTATTATCCCAATCAGGGTGTAAGTAATAACTTTCTTACCCCTAGATGTCTTCCTGCGTGTGTGTTCTCTTCTGCCGCCACGGGCAAACTGCCACCCATGAGCCGCTTATATCCCCAACGACCTCCATTGGTGCCAAACGGCTCTGCAACCGGAGCTGATTGATGACGTCACAGCATCGCATGTGCCTCACCACTGCGCATGTGCAAAATGGCACTTCGCGTGGTGAGGCTTCGTTTGTATGCTGAATGTGGGTAACCGCCCAACTAAGGTCAGGGTGTAAAGGCATTCAAGGGGGAGGGGGAGGGGATCGATATGGGGAAAATGTGCACGCCCATCCGAAATATAGACAATCTGCAATGCCTATACTTGATGACAATGAAAAAAGGATATTTAAAGTCACCCATATTTATATATACATTTTGCCTATGTTTATATATATATATATATGTATATATATATATATATATATATATATATATAGTTTGTTCTATGCATCCTATAAGAGAATTCAATGATAGAAAATACAGTGCATGAGGGTCATAAATGCTCCCCATGCCATTATTTTGTGTCTCAAAATGGGCTTGTTTAATTTTTTGTTTTAGCCCTCAGTCAGCATGCTTAATGTGGGAGATATTGTGAAAAATACAAATACATTTTTTATCTTGTCCAGTCCTAATCATTACTGATTTTAGTTTGGTAATTACAGGAATGATTTGAAACTTATCGCTTCGTTCAAACCAAGTGGCTTGTAAAAGGTATATCCATCTGGTTTTGCATTGTAGGATCTTTTAATCAAAACCCCCCCTCTCAGATCTGGTATTATATGTTCTAGAGTTGCAAATTTTATAAAATTAGTGTTTCGTTTATGGTGTAGTGCAACATGTCTGCCAATAGGTGTATCCAATTGATTGCTTGTGATATAGTATATATGATCTAGTTTTCCTATGTAGAGTCTAAAGCCCCGTACACACGTACCGATGGTCGGCATACAAATGTTCCTCTTTTCTCCCCGGGATGTCGGTGTCTGCTGAAAAGTGCAAAGACAGCACAAGGACAGCACAAGAATTTTGTCCGCCGACTGCAGAAGTGATGTCATGTAATGGTTAACTTTCCCTGTGTTTTCTATTTTCTGAGCATGCCCAGTCTTGCAAATCTGCGGTCTGTCGGCCGAATTGTGTACTGACAGGCGAACAATCGTCCGTTCTGGTGTCGGCATACAAAAATTTTCATGTTTGCAAGAAAGACTTTTGTCCGCGGATTGTGCGCAGACATCTGTCGGAGGCACCATACTAACACGCGTACAATCGGCAGATCCTTCGTCCACCGACGTTTGTATGCCGACGATCGGTACGTGTGTACGAGCCTTTAGACTTATTCATGCAAAAAATATCTCAAGCTCTAGAAAGAAAATCAAGTCTGTTCTGGCATAATATATTTTTTGAGAATATCTGAAGAAAATCAGTCCCATAGGGCTAAGGGTTCAGGTGTTTCCCACTATCAAGAGGGTAACACCAGAATTCAAGAATGCCTGGGAAAAAAAACCTTTTGGATTGTTCACAATAAAAGATGACATTTATATTGGATGAATATAGGAAAGAAATAGTGGAATTAGATGAACAGATTAAGCACATGTATGATCTGAATCAAGCTTTATTTGCCCGCCCTAATTTTGGGGAAAAGCAAAAAGCTCTACAGGAGTATCTAGAGTTCTTTACAACAGATCTCATTCAATACAAGGAACATAAATTTACAAGGGACAAAATTGCGTTTTCAAATCAGACAGCATACAAATGGAATCAGGGAGGGCATAGACATTCAAGGGGCCCTAATAATAAAAGAACAGTACGAAATCAATCTACTAATCATATAGAACAAGATAAACTTGAATCAGATTCCTCTAACACTTCCAATTTCTCTCACATGTCACAGATATCTAATCGATCTCTCAGGAGAAATCACTATCCAAAAAAGCGACCAAAAAATGGTGGTGGGAATTTTTCCCAAGGTGGTGGCAGGAAACGTATGACGGAGACACCGTCAACCTCAAATCATGGGGCTGACGATTTCTTCCAAAAGGGTGATGGGTCACTCAAATAATCTTTTTCACTGGCACTAGCCAACACACTATTTTCCAATCTATCGTCGAATGCACTTGGATTGAATGCAGGTGCACATACAATGCAATCAGCACAAGATGTCAAATGAGATTTTTTTAGACACATCCACAACACTGACCAACACACAGGAAGTCAGGAAGATCACAGTGAATCTAGATTAGTTTGTGATAAAACTGACTCTGAACATTTAGGTTTAAATATTATAAACTTATCCTCTCATGTTTTGCCCGATACAGGAAATCGACTGCTTTGAGACTGTAAAAGATGTCTATCTCTTCGCACACACGTTAACCTATAAATTTTTATTTGACAAAGATTGCAATAAAAAGAAGACTGACAAGACGTTAATAGATCAGTGGAAAAATTTCACTATCAGGGACTTTAAAGCCCCGTACACACACGCAGATCGTCGTCATACAAACGTCGGCGGACGAAAGATCTGCCGATTGTATGCGTGTTAGTATGGTGCCTCCGACAGATGTCTGCACACAATCCGCGGACAAGAGTCTTTCTTGCAAACATGAAAATTTTTGTCTGCAGACACCAGAACGGACGATTGTTCGCCTGTCAGTACAGAAATCAGCCAACAGACCGCAGATTTGCAAGACTGGGCATGCTCAGAAAATAAAAAACACAGGGAAAGTTAACCATTACATGACATCACTTCTGCAGTCAGCTGAAGTCTGCGGACAAAATTCTTGTGCTGTCCTTGTGCTGTCTTTGCACTTTTCAACAGACACCGACATCCCGGGGAGAAAAGACGAACATTTGTATGACGACGATCTGCGTGTGTGTACGGGGCTTAAAGCTCTGCGAGATCTAATGGATCTCCTAGATGAAAATGAAGGCCCCCAGGATACAATAAATAAAGAGACTGGAATACTAATCTTTCCATGTACACCTTCAATTAAATCTGCAATAAATAAGAAATCAGATAAATTCCCTCCATTACAAACAAAACCCAATATTTGGGCTTTTGTGACAAGTATGTAGAGAAATAGATGAAAAAAGCACACAAGGTTATGCAACAGGTAATCTAAGGCTGGCCATACACGATACAATTTTCTTACAATTTTCTGATCAATTTTCTTGAAATTTACCTTCAACTATGTAGTACAAAGGCCTGCCTAATTAGATACAAGTGAAAGTGTTGTTTAGCTTCGACCTCATATTATGTGGTTTGTGGTAAATCTAACAGAAAGTGTACAACAAAAGTTGAACATGTATGGCCAGCCTTACTAAAGCACAGAAAGAAGGTTTCCAATCACTTAGTGGACTTAGTGATAAAACCCTCAGGAAAAGGGGGAAATGTAGTGCTAACTTTGAAAGAATAATATAGAACCATGTGTTTAAACATACTAAAAAACAAAAAGTGGTATAGGAAAATCCCAGAAAATATGGTAGAAAATTTAGGACTCAATTTAAAACAATAATAATGGAGGCTTATTATCAAAACATCATAAATAAAGAGATATATGAGTCTATTTTGGTCAAACATCCAAAAACAACCACTTTTTACGCCCTACCAGAAACCCATATTAATCTTAATCAGCCCCCAGGTAGACCCATAATATCTGGAATTGGATCACACACACACAGCTGGTCGTCTTATGGATAACTACCTGCGTCCCCATGTCATATCCTTAGTGGCAGGGTATAGAGTAGGGCACTTGAGGGCTTGTTAGCCTTGTCTGCCGGCCTGAAACCCAGCTGCTGCGGGTGGCCTTTTTCCCCAAGAAGTCTGGTGTAATCAGTCTCCTATCCATCCTTGGTGTCTAGTGGGCCTCTCTTAAAAGTAAGTTTCTTTCTATGTAAGTTTTTTTGTATGTTGTATTCTATGTTTTTTCTCCCCCCCTTACATAGTTACATAGTTACATAGTAGGTGAGGTTGAATAAAGACAATAGTCCATCCAGTTCAACCTGTGTAGGTGTGTGTGGCTGTAATCATCTCACATACCCCTGAATGTTCTGATCCTTGAGATGTAAGTCTAAGAGTCTTTTGAAAGCCACCATACTACCCGCAGAAACCACCTCTTGTGGTAGAGAATTCCACAATCTTGTAGCCCTAACAGTAAAGAACCCCCCACGTTGCCTGAGGTTAAAACGCTTCTCCTCTAATCGCATTGTATGCCCTCGAGTCCTCATGCAATCCCTTCGAATGAACAGCTTTTTTTCTAAGCTGGGATCCCCATTAAGATATTTATAAATTGCTATCATGTCCCCCCTCAGACGTCTCTTCTCCAGGGAGAATAAATCGAGCGATTGTAGACGCTCTTCATAGTCAAGGTCCTCCAATCCCCTAATTAGTTTAGTTGCCCTTCTCTGGACTCTCTCCAGCTCCAACACATCCCTCCTGAGGACTGGCGACCAGAACTGGACAGAATACTCCAGATGCGGTCGGACCAGAGTTTTATAAAGTGGAAGGATTATAGTCTTATCTCTGGAATACATCCCTTTCTTTATGCATGCTAATATTCTGCTGGCTTTGGCAGCTGCCGCTTGACATTGCATGCTGTTGCCTAATCTATCATCAACCAAGACTCCCAGATCCTTCTCCATTTTTGATTCCCCCAGGGGTTCCCCTCCTAAAGTGTATTGTGCTTTTATGTTTTTAGTCCCCAAGTGCAAAACCTTACACTTCTCCACGTTAAACCTCATTTGCCATGTCGTTGCCCACTCTGTAATTTTGTCCAGGTCATTCTGTAGGATATCTGCTTCATGCTGTGCAGTTATTGCCCTGGCCAATTTTGTGTCATCTGCAAAAACTGATAACGCACTTCTGATCCCCTCCTCAATGCTGTTTATGAATAAATTGAACAAGGTTGGTCCCAGGACTGAGCCCTGGGGCACCCCGCTTACAACCTCAGACCAGTCTGAGTATGCGCTGTTTATTACCACCCTTTGGACACGCCCTTTAAGCCAATTCCGTATCCAAGAGCAAACTCTGCGGTCGATGCCTGCAGACCTTATTTTATAAATTAAGCGCTTGTGGGGAACTGTATCAAACGCCTTAGCGAAATCCAAGTACACCACATCCACTGGTCTGCCCCTATCTAGCTCACAGCCTACCTCCTCGTAGAATGCTAAGAGATTGGTTTGACAAGAAC
Organism: Pelophylax lessonae; assembly: GCF_965119305.1. NCBI lineage: Eukaryota > Metazoa > Chordata > Amphibia > Anura > Ranidae > Pelophylax > Pelophylax lessonae. Next base: position 124,107,889 of record NC_138773.1, on the reverse strand, counting down.
GCCCATTTGTAAACCCGTGCTGATTACTGCTGATGATGTTGTTGTCTTTAGCAAACTCTACGATATAGTCCCTTATCATCCCCTCCAGAAGTTTACATACTATTGATGTCAAACTGACAGGCCTATAATTTCCAGGGATATGCCTCTGGCCCTTTTTGAATATCGGAATCACGTTAGCTTTCTTCCAATCCCCTGGTACTTCTCCTGTCCTAATACTGTCAGCAAAGATCAGGAACAGTGGTCTGGATATAACCTTACTGAGTTCCTTGAGTACTCTCGGATGTACGCCATCCGGACCTGGTGATTTGTTTGTGTTAAGTTTATCCAGCCTTTCCCTGATTTCACCCTCTGTTAGCCATAGTGGCAAGTCCTGTGTATTACTACTAACCATACAGTCATGGTCAGTGTACCCCTCAGTTTCCTGTGTAAAGACTGACGAGAAAAAAGCATTCAGCACGGTTGCTTTTTCAGTGTCCTCTGTAACCATCCCCCCATCATCGCTAATTATGTGTGCAATATGCTCTGCCCTAGTTTTTTTGCTGTTGATATATTTAAAGAATTTCTTTGGGTTTTTTTTTACTATCCTCCGCTATTTGTCTCTCAAAGTTGATTTTAGCCATCTTGATTTCGTGTTTACTTTTCTTATTTGCCTCCTTGTATTGCTCGAAAGCTGATACTGTGCCCTCTGATTTATATTCCCTGAAGGCCAATTTTTTTCCCCTAATAAGTTTTTTAACGCTACGGTTTAGCCAGCCAGGTTTGGCTTTGTCTCTTCTAAATTTATTTCCCATAGGAATGCACTGCAAGATGCCTTTGCCTAATATGTTCCTAAAGCATTCCCATTTTTCCTCTGTGGTCAGTGATCCCAGGGTTTGGTCCCAGTTTACCCTTTCCATCAAGGAGTATAATTTTGGAAAGTTTGCCCTTCTGAAGTTTAGGGTTCTTATGTTCCCCACTTGCCTTGTTATATTGTTATTTACACTAAATGTGATCATCCTGTGATCGCTAGAGCCCAGGTTGTCCTGGACTACTACCTCCGAGATTAGGTCTGGGTCATTAGTGATCAATAGATCCAGGACTGCATTTTCTCTAGTCGGAGAGTCCACCAACTGTGACATGTAATTATCCAGTAAGGTTTCTGTGAATAGGCGGGCCTTCTGTGAGTGTGTAGTCCCCTCATCCCAGTCAATGTCGGGATAATTGAAGTCCCCTAATATGATGACTGATCCCAATTTTGCCACTTTACTCATTAGTGCTAAGAATTCCAGCTCTACCTCCTCCCCTTGGTTAGGTGGCCTATAGCAAACCCCCACAATTACTTTCCCCTTTTCTCCTTCCCTATGGAGTTCAACCCACACAGATTCTAACTCCATACTGATCCCTTCCGTAATGTCACTCCTTTCTATCACCTTTATATTGTTCTTGACATAGAGACATACCCCTCCCCCTCTTTTTCCTACCCTGTCCTTCCGGTACACCGAATACCCTTGGATATTGGCCAGCCAGTCATGTGAGGGGTCGAACCAAGTCTCTGTTATTCCCACAAGGTCTATTATCTCTGGAATACATCCCTTTCTTTATGCATGCTAATATTCTGCTGGCTTTGGCAGCTGCCGCTTGACATTGCATGCTGTTGCCTAATCTATCATCAACCAAGACTCCCAGATCCTTCTCCATTTTTGATTCCCCCAAGGGTTCCCCTCCTAAAGTGTATTGTGCTTTTATGTTTTTAGTCCCCAAGTGCAAAACCTTACACTTCTCCACGTTAAACCTCATTTGCCATGTCGTTGCCCACTCTGTAATTTTGTCCAGGTCATTCTGTAGGATATCTGCTTCATGCTGTGCAGTTTCTTCCCTGGTGTCTAGGGGTCTTGGGGGCCGATCCGCTTCCGCATCCCCGCCGACCGCCGATTTGCGACTTCTGCGCATGCACGGGTGCCTCCGGATCGAGGCTTGGTTCGCACATGAGTGGTGGCGGCCGGCGCATCGACGCATGCGCAAATGATGATGTCAGTGGGCGCCATTTTTAAATAGAAATACAGTGTTTAGCAGTCTGTGTAGTGTACTACACACTGCTGAGAAACGCCTGGACAGTTCCTCACGCTCCTGCCTTCTTCACTATGTGCTACTAGGACAGCTGGAGGTAAGATCAATCCCCAGGGTTGTGGGGGCTCATTTTTTCCCCACTCTTCTTCCTCTCTGATCCCGTTGTCCGGCTTATCCCCGTAGGTCAGTGCCAGAGATGGAAGCCTCGCCGCCCTCCTGTGATCAGCCCTCCCATAGCAGGTACTTATGGCATGGGAGGATGGGATGGGTCGAGAGGGGGGATGGGGCGTCCTTTATGTCCCTTGCTCCCTGTTTGTGTTCTTGCTTCTTTCTTTTTTTTTACAGCCCTCCTATTTTTGATCCTTGTCTTTCTATGCGCAAAGATGAACATCGCTCTAAGTCGCATCACCGGCATTCTTCGTCAAGGTCCGGGCGTAGACCCCATCTGGCCCCCGGCGCCATGGAAAAGACCCCGCCTCGCCCGGCCCCTTCTGGCACCCAGACAGAGTGGGTTGTTGGGGTTGTGGCACCTGAGTCCCCGAGTCAAGGTCAATGTGTGACCGATGCTTCTCCCAGGCTGCGGGCGAGAGGGACAGCTCTGACCAACGGCTGGAGTCCTTAGTGAAGCGGGTCATCAAGGACTCTTTAGTGGAATTGGGAGTCAGCCAGACCCAGAGCCCGGTTGTGAACCCTCCAGTTTCTGCCCTCGGAAGGGCACAATGCCAGGAGGAGTTTGGGTCTTCACAACTCAGTCATCCATCGGCAATGCTGTCAGAAAGTGACTCGAAAGCGAAGATGGGGTTCGATTTTGCTCTCATCCCTCCTTGGTCAGGGCAGTAAGAGAAACCCTGAATTGGGAAGATCCAGCGGTGTCCCCGCCAAAGCAAAATAAATACTTCAGTCAGCAGAATAAGGAGCATCTCAACTTCCCCTTTTTGGGTGAATTGGGTGAGGTCATGATGAATGGAGCAGAGTAGAGAGGAAGAACTCCAGGCTCTCGAAGATGTCTAGACTTTACCCCTTTAAGGAAGAGGAGGTGAGATACCTGGAGTCTCCCCCCCTGGTGGATGCAGCTGTAATGAGGCTGGGCAAGCATGTGACCATCCCGTTAGAAGACAAGGACCCTTTGGACAGACAGATAGATTCTGATCTCAAAATAATCTATCTGATGGCTAGCATGGCCTCTAAACCAGCCTTAGCTTTGGCCTCAATGTACAAGGCTATGGAGTTGTGGTCGGACAGCATGGACTAATCCCTCTGGAGTGATTCAGAGGAGGTCGCCAGAAGTTCTCTGATTCAGGAACTGAAGATGGCCTCGTCCTTTTTGGGGGAAGCTTCTAATGATCTTATCCGCCTTTTGGCCAGGGTTATGCTGTCCTCAGTTATGGCCAAGTGGGCCCTTTGGCTCTGGCCTTGGCTGGCCGATCTGGCCTCCAAACAAGTGTGGTGCCGTATTTCCTTTGAGGGTTCTTCCCTCTTCGGTAATAATTTGGATGATGCCATAACCCTGGCCACGGGTGGCAAATTTGGGTTCCTTCCCCAGGATCAGCGTCTTCTCAATCAGAAGAAGGTACAGCCCAGAAGACATGCCCCAGACCATGCCAGGGAGGCACGTACCTACAGGCCTGGCAGAGAATTTGGGCGCAACTGGAGGTCAAGACAGTCTTCCTTCCGGAAACCATGCAAGAGTGTCCTCTCTGGCGACCGAGATGCAATCAAGTCCTTTTTAGATTGGGCCCGTCCAGACATGTCGAGTGGGGGCACGTCTGCTGCACTTTCAACATATCTAGGCGGCCTCGATCCGGGACTCTTGGACTGTCAGAACAGTCTAGTCCGGACACACGTGGACGTTCGACAGTGCCCCCAAACTCAGGTTCGTTCCCTACCTCCCTGCCTCCTTCAGAAGAAAAGCGTCAGATACTGCTGTCCTATGTGGAGTCCCTGGTGTCCCAAGGGGCCGTCGTTCCTGTACCAGAGCACAAGCGCGGACAGGGAATGTATTCCCCTCTCTTCATGGTCCAGAAAAAGAACGGCTCTTGGAGACCCGTCAACGACCTTACATACCTAAATCAGTCCATCAAAAAGGAGAGATTCAAGATGGAAACACTGTTGTCTATCCAGCAGGCAGTCCAGCTAGTAGATTGGCTGGTGTCAATAGATCTAAAGGAGGCCTATTTTCATGTCCCCGTTGCAAGGGATTTTAAACAGTACCTCCGGTTTGTCATCAGCCACTCTCACCTGCAGTTCACCTGTCTCCCCTTCAGGCTTTCCACATCGCCACTGACCTTTTCAAAGGTCTTGTTGGCTGTGGTGGCCCTGTTGAGGGTAAGAGGCTTTCGTCTCCACCACTATTTGAACGACCTTCTCCTTTTGTCCCGGGACAAAGATCAGTTGTTGGAGCACCTAGGTCAAGTCATGTCCACCCTTCAGAGATTTGGGTGGCTCCTGAATTTGGAAAAAAGCCATCTAATTCCTATTCAGTCCCTCATTTATCTCGGGTCCCTGTTCAACACAGTGAGAGCCACAATTTCCCTCTCGGAGGAGAAAATCCCGGTGATCCGAGACAGAATACTCCGTGCTCTTTCTTCTCCCATCTCCAAGCTCATCAGTACCTAAGAACCATCGGGACCATGGTCACCACGGCCCCCATGGTGAAGTGGGCTTTGTGGAGAATGCGGCCCTTTCAGAGAGGTTTTCTCCAGCAGTGGGATACACTTCACCTTGATCAGCCCATCTTTCTAACCCGTGATGCTCAGAATGGACAATACCTCAGCAGTGGCGTTCATAAGGAAGCAAGGGGGTACACGCAGTTGGTCCCTGCTACGAGAAGTGGAGCCGATCATGTTTTGGGCGCAGAAAATGTGTCCTACCTGTCAGCGGTTTATGTCCCCGGAGTCCAGAATGTTCAGGCAGACTTCCTCTCTTGTGTGAAGTTGGAAGACAACGAGTGATCTCTCCAGTAAGACATCTTCAGGTGGATCCTGACCCTGGGGGTCTCTCCAGAGGTCCACCTCTTTGCGTCCCCCTGCAACCACAAATTACAGAGGTATTACTCGAGGTTCTGAGATCCCCAGGCCCTCTGAGTGGACACCCTCACGGACCAATGGAGGTTCCGCAGAGCCTACGCCTTCCCTCCAGTCCTGGTAATTCTCCAGTTCTTGCGGAGACTCAGGTCGGAAGCGGCAGAGGTGGTGGCAGTGATACCATTCTGGCCCAACATGATTTGTTTCCTCTCCTGATGCTCCTCAGTGTCCGGGATCCGATTCCGCTACCCCTCAGGCCAGATCTGTTATCTCAGGGCTCCACGCTACATCCATGTCCAGCTCGGCTGCACCTAAAGGCCTGGTTTTTGCGAGGGAAAGGTTACAAGCTTTGATCGGTAGTGAGATGTGAAATCAACAATTTACGCCCCTAGAAAGCCTGAAGGCAGTGATTGGTTTTCGGGGTCCTGTACTTGGCTAGATTGCCAAAAAGTCTCACACATGTGTTATCTCCGTACTCGGGAGAAGCGGCAGAATGTATTATGGGGTGTCATTTCACATATACCCATGGCATGTTTAAGCAATATATCATTTAAGTGACAACTTTGTGTAAAAAAAAAAAAGAATAATACACTTTGTCATTTTCCTAAAACTTGTGGCAAAATAATAAATATTCCATGGACTAAACATGCCTCTCAGAAAATAGCTTAGGGTGACTACTTTCCGAAAATGGGTCATTTCTGAAGGCCTGGTTTTTGAGAGGGAAAGGTTACAAGCTTTGATCGGTAGTGAGATGTGAAATCAACAATTTACGCCCCTAGAAAGCCTGAAGGCAGTGATTGGTTTTTGGGGTCCAGTACGTGGCTAGACTACCAAAAAGTCTCACACATGGGGTATCCCCATGCTCAAGAGAAGCAGCAGAATGTATTTTGGGCTGTAATTCTACATATACCCATGGCATGCATGAGCAATATATAATTTCAATGACAACTTTGTGTAAAAAAAAAAAATATATATATATATATATATATATATTTGTCATTTTTTAAACTCCTGTGACAAAAAAATTAAATATTCAATGAGCTCAACATGGCTTTCAGGAAATTTATTGGGCTGTCTACTTTCCAAAAAAGGGGTCATTTGGGGGTGTTTTGTAATGCCCTGCCATTTTAGCACTTAGATAGGCAGCCAGAAAGTGAAAGCTTTGAAAATTCCAGTATATACACCATAGTTTGTAGACGCTATAACTCTTGCACAAACTAATAAATATATGCTTATTGTGATTTTTTTTTATCAAAGACATGTAGCTGAATACATTTTGACCTAAATGTTTGACAAAAATTTAGTTTATTGAATATTTTTTATAAGAAAAAATAGAAAATGTATTTTTTTCTCAAAATGTTCAGGCTTTTTTCATTTATATTGCAAAAAAATAATAAAAATGCAGAGATCAAATACCACAAAAATAAAGGACATAATATTTGTTTGGGTACAGCATTGCATGACTGCGCAATTACCAGTTAAAGTCACACGGTGACAAATTGCAAAAATGGCCTGGTCATTAATGAGGTAAAACCTTACATAGTTACATAGTTACATAGTTACATAGTTACATAGTAGGTGAGGTTGAATAAAGACAATAGTCCATCTAGTTCAACCTGTGTAGGTATGTGTGGCTGTAATCATCTCCCATACCCCTGAATGTTCTGATCCTTGAGATGTAAGTCTAAGAGTCTTTTGAAAGCCACCATACTACCCGCAGAAACCACCTCTTGTGGTAGAGAATTCCACAATCTTGTTGCCCTAACAGTAAAGAACCCCCCGCGTTGCCTGAGGTTAAAACGCTTCTCCTCTAATCGCATTGTATGCCCTCGAGTCCTCATGCAATCCCTTCGAATGAACAGCTTTTTTTCTAAGCTGGGATCCCCATTAAGATATTTATAAATTGCTATCATGTCCCCCCTCAGACGTCTCTTCTCCAGGGAGAATAAATCGAGCGATTGAAGACGCTCTTCATAGTCAAGGTCCTCCAATCCCCTAATTAGTTTAGTTGCCCTTCTCTGGACTCTCTCCAGCTCCAACACATCCCTCCTGAGGACTGGCGACCAGAACTGGACGGAATACTCCAGATGCGGTCGGACCAGAGTTATATAAAGTGGAAGGATTATAGTCTTATCTCTGGAATGCATCCCTTTCTTTATGCATGCTAATATTCTGTTGGCTTTGGAAGCTGCCGCTTGACATTGCATGCTGTTTCCTAATCTATCATCAACCAAGACTCCCAGATCCTTCTCCATTTTTGATTCCCCCAAGGGCTCCCCTCCTAACGTGTATTGTGTTTTTATGTTTTTAGTCCCCAAGTGCAAAACCTTACACTTCTCCACGTTAAACCTCATTTGCCATGTCGTTGCCCACTCTGTTATTTTGTCCAGGTCATTTTGCAGGATATCTGCTTCATGTTGTGAAGTTATTGCCCTGCCCAATTTTGTGTCATCTGCAAAAACTGATATCGAACTACTGATCCCGACCTCAATGTTGTTTATGAATAAATTGAACAAGGTTGGTCCCAGGACTGAGCCTTGGGGGACCCCGCTTACCACCTCAGACCAGTCTGAGTATGCGCTGTTTATTACTACCCTTTGGACCCGCCTTTTTAGCCAGTTCCGTATCCAAGAGCAAACCCTGCTATCGATACCTGCAGACCTTATTTTATAAATTAAGCGCTTGTGGGGAACTGTATCAAACGCCTTAGCGAAATCCAAGTACACCACATCCACTGGTCTCCCCCTATCTAGCTCACAGCTCACCTCCTCGTAGAATGTAAGGAGATTGGTTTGACAAGAACGCCCATTTGTAAACCCGTGCTGATTACTGCTGATGATGTTGTTGTCCTTAGCAAACTCTACAATATAGTCCCTTATCATCCCCTCCAGAAGTTTACATACTACTGATGTCAAACTGACAGGCCTATAATTTCCCGGGATATGCCTCTGGCCCTTTTTGAATATTGGAATCACGTTAGCTTTCTTCCAATCCCCTGGTACATCTCCTGTCCTAATACTGTCAGCAAAGATCAGGAACAGTGGTCTCGATATAACTTTACTGAGTTCCTTGAGTACTCTCGGATGTATGCCATCCGGTCCTGGTGATTTGTTTGTGTTAAGTTTATCCAGCCTTTCCCTGATTTCCCCCTCTGTTAGCCATGGTGGCAAGTCCTGTTTATTACTACTAACCATACAGTCTTGGTCAGTGTACCCCTCCTTTTCCTGTGTAAAGACTGACGAGAAAAAAGCATTTAGCACGGTTGCTTTTTCAGTGTCCTCTGTAACCATCCTCCCATCATTGTTAATTATGTGTGCAATATCCTCTGCCTTAGTTTTTTTGCTGTTGATATATTTAAAGAATTTCTTTGGGTTTTTTTTACTATCCTCCGCTATTTGTCTCTCAAAGTTGATTTTAGCCATCTTGATTTCTTGTTTACTTTTCTTATTTGCCTCCTTGTATTGCTCGAAAGCCGATACTGTGCCCTCTGATTTATACTTCTTGAAGGCCAATTTTTTCCCCCTAATAAGTTTTATGACGCTACAGTTTAGCCAGCCAGGTTTGGCTTTGTCTCTTCTAAATTTATTTCCCATAGGAATGCACTGCAAGATGCCTTTGCCTAATATGTTCCTAAAGCATTCCCATTTTTCCTCTGTGGTCAGGGATCCCAGGGTTTGGTCCCAGTTTACCCTTTCCATCATTGAGTACAATTTTGGAAAGTTTGCCCTTCTGAAGTTTAGGGTTCTTATGTTCCCCACTTGTCTTGTTATGTTGTTATTTACACTAAATGTGATCATCCTGTGATCGCTAGAGCCCAGGTTGTCCTGGACTCCTACCTCCGAGATTATGTCTGGGTCATTAGTGAGCAATAGATCCAGGACTGCGTTTTCTCTGGTAGGGGAATCCACCAACTGTGACATGTAATTATCCAGTAAGGTTTCCGTGAATAGGCGGGCCTTCTGTGAGTGTGCAGTCCCCTCTTCCCAGTCAATGTCGGGGTAATTGAAGTCCCCCAATACGATGACTGATCCCAATTTTGCCACTTTACCCATTAGTGCTAAAAATTCCAGCTCTACCTCCTCCCCTTGGTTAGGTGGCCTATAGCAAACCCCCACAATTACTTTCCCCTTTTCTCCTTCCCTATGGAGTTCAACCCACACAGATTCTAAATCCATGCTCATCCCATCCGTAATGTCACTCCTTTCTGTCACCTTTATATTGTTCTTGACATAGAGACATACCCCTCCCCCTCTTTTTCCTACCCTGTCCTTCCGGTACACCGAATACCCTTGGATATTGGCCAGCCAGTCATGTGAGGGGTCGAACCAAGTCTCTGTTATTCCCACAAGGTCTATGTCCTCCTCATGTACTAACATTTCCAACTCATCCATTTTATTAGCTAGGCTCCTGGCATTAGCATATACCCCTCTTAGTTTTAAGGAAGTTAAGCGCAATTGGCGGTTATGTTTATTCCTGTTTGGTCTGAGGTTCTCCCGCACAGACCTGCCAATTGACATTGTGGACCTACTGTCGCTGCTGACACTACAGCTGCCTTCAGTCCTCTGCTCCCTCCTGACTGACTCTACTTCTGAGCCCTCCCCCCCGTCTCCTAGTTTAAAAGCCCCTCCAACTTGGTGGCCATCTTTCTCCCCAAAAGAGCTGTACCGTCCCCATTAAGGTGCAGCCCATCCTTACTAAAGAGCCGGTAGCCGACTGAGAAGTCAGCCCAGTTCTCCAGGAACCCAAACCCCTCCTTCCTACACCAATTCCTCAGCCACTTGTTAAGTTCCCTAATCTCCTTCTGCCTCTCTTGTGTGGCTCGAGGTACAGGCAGTATTTCAGAGAAAACCACCTTGGAGGTCCTTTTCCTCAATCTATTACCTAAGTCCCTGAAATCGTTCTTAAGGATCCTCCACCTACCTTTAACTTTGTCATTAGTGCCCACGTGCACCATGACCGCTGGGTCATCCCCAGCCCCGCACAACAATCTGTCTGCCAGATCTGCGATGTGCCGAACTCGGGCGCCCGGTAAACAACAAACTGTTCGGTTCACGAGATCTTTTTTACAGATTTCCCTCTCTGTCCTCTTGATAATTGAGTCCCCAACTACCACAACCTTTCTAACCTTTCCTGAGTTACGGCCCCCCTTCTTCCTGGAGCCGTCCCTCCCCTGGCAGCTGGGGGAGGGTGCATGCTCCAGCTCTGCCACCCCTGAGCTGATATCCCCCTCAACCTGCAACTCGACAGATTTGTTAGGGTGTACCAACTCAGGATTGGCCTCCCTGGCTCTCCTCCCTCTACCCTTCCTAACAGTCACCCAGCTGCGTACCTCTGCTTCTTGCGTCTCCTCTGTTCCTCCCTCCTCTATGCTGGCCCCTACCAGCGCCTGATAGGTAATGTCCAAGCTCCTTTCCAGGTTGTTGATGCCACGCAGTGTTGCCACTGTGTTCTGTAGGTCCAGGATCTGGTCTACCAGAGCAACAAGTTGCTCACATCTTGCACAGCAGTATTCGCCCTCGAATGGTTCATCAAGGAACGCATACATGCAGCAAGAAGTGCACTGAGTGGCATCCGCAATCCTGTCGGACATTATTACCCACTACTCTATGGGGATATATTAACGAACTGCTCTTCCTAACCTACACTACCTCTAACTTCCCTGGTACTAAACCTGGGGTACTCACCAGTCGCTAATATACTAACCAGTCGCTAAGATACTCACCAGTCGCAAAGATCCAACAGACGCAAGATACTCACCAGTCGCAAAGATCCAACAGACGCAAAGATACTCACCAGTCGCAAAGATCCAACAGACGCAAAGATACTCACCAGTCGCAACGATACTCACCAGTCGCAACGATACTCACCAGTCGCAACGATACTCACTAACCGCAACGATACTCACCAGTCGCAAAGATCCAACAGACACAAGATACTCACCAGTCGCAAAGATACTCACCAGTCGCAAAGATACTCACCAGTCGCAAGGATACTCACCAGTCGCAAGGATACTCACCAGTCGCAAAGATACTCACCAGTCGCAAAGAATCTCACCAGTCGCAAGATACTCACCCGATACACACCAGTTGCAAATATACTCACCAGTCGCAAGATGCTAACCCTCGCAAGATGCTAACCAGTCGCAAAATGCTCACTAGTCGCTAAGATACTCACCAGTCTCTAAAATACTCACGGTCGATCAGTCAAGAGTGCCGTCGGTCGGTCGCAGGACGGTCTTGTCGGTCGCAGGACGGTCTTGTCGGTCGCAGGACGGTCTTGTCGGTCGCAGGACGGTCTTGCGGTCCTTAAGTGGTTAAACTCTCAAGTATCTTCCCAACTATAGAAGTTAAACTAACCATTCACTTGGTAAAGATTTTTATCCCTTCTTAAATATAGTTAATTGTCTTACTAATTGGTCTTGTGTCTATTTCCTGATTCTAATTCAGAGTTGAGTTAAAGGTATTCAAACTTGTGTTTCTAAGTGTGTGCAGTAACTGTCACTCAATCAGTTCTCTGCCAGAGTGGTTGTGGTTGTTCTTGAAGTTGAGGGGCAGAACAGAGAACCCGAATTACCAAGCGGCCCCTGAAGGGGTAACGCTACACGTATATACTGTATATATACCCCCCCAAAATATCCTTTTGCAATCTTGGAGCTTTGTAATCAGCCTTAAAGTGATGTTAAAGGCACTCCTGCTGGGTCCCCCCCCCCAGAGCAAGCAGCTTGCAATGGGGGCAACCAAGCAGGTGCAATCCTGAGCTGCAGCTCTGTGTGTCCATTCAAATATAGAGCTGCGGCTTGGCCCTGCCCCTCTCTCTCTTTATTGATTCACTGGCTGTGATTGACAGCAGCGGGAGTCAATGAGGAAGGAGAGTCCCCAGAGACCTGGGGCTCTTGTGCACATTGCTGGATTGGGATGGGGCTCAGGTACGTATAAGAAAGGGTTTCTGCACCTAGGAGGTTTTTTACTTTCATGCATAGAATGCATGGAGGTAAAAAACCTTGAGACTTCAGAACCACTTTAATGTATCTGTGTTATCTGTTCTCAGATTATCCAATGCTATAAATTCCATGTATAATTCTGCTAATCTACATTTAGAAAAACAATGACAAACCCCTCAAGAAACAATTTTTTTTTTTTTTTGACTGACCTTGTTTCCCAAAGAAACAACGGTTCTGAGGCATTTAGCCTTAAAACTGACCCCTGTGGTCCCCTCTGGAGCAATCTTGTATTCTAAGCTCAAGTTTATGCAGGGCCTATTTATTTCTAGTCAGTCAGTCTTGAGCTTTGCCTTAAAGTGGTTCTAAAGGCTGAAGGTTTTTTTTACTTTTATGCATTATATGCATGAAGATAAGAAAGCTTTCAGTGTGCAAACCTTTTATGAAGTAGATTAAGATTCTAATTTAATTCACAATGTGTACACCTTTCTAGGACAAGCCTATTGAAACTTTAAATATAAAGTAAAAATATAAAATCAAATTAAAATTTAAATACGATTATTAAGTGCTAAATTAAGAGGAATATTTTCTGAATAAGGGAAATAGTAATCTTACAAAAAGATGAAATTGTATGTTTGTATGTGAAAAACCTCAGTTATTATCAAAATAAAAATATTTAACCTAGAAGGTCTGTGACAAATAGCTCCATATGGCACAAAAGTTGGTCTGGGATAGAGTGTGTCTGTTTTGAGCTCTGGAACCTGGCAAACTAAGATGGGATTCTTGGACAAAATTCCATGCCAGGTCTTAACCACCATAAAAAGTTCTATTAAAAACAGATATTTCAGTGATGCTCTACTTCTGTGATGATAACCAGCCTGAGAGAGAAAGTGACTCTCTGGGAAAAAAACTAGCCATATGGAGGCAATTCTGCATACTGTTTTGTGACTGGATATACCCCACATGAGAAGAGACTTATCTGAGTTACTCTATTTGGGAGAATAAAATAAAATAGGACCCCACAATGCTATTCATATTTTACCAATTTTTTCAACATGGATTAACGCTAAATACAGTTGTTCTGCTATGACAGTCTAAAAATTGCAACCTGAAATGTCATATTATAAAAAAAAAATTAATAACCAAATATCTGAAATTGCCAATGAAAAAATATTTGTATATCTAGTCTTAATCCATAATGTACATAAACATCAATCCTTTGTATCTCTTGGTTAAAAAAAATTACCGCAAGCAATAAATTGCAAATCAGCTAACATGCTTAGAATGTTCACTAGTTATTCTTTATTGATGTGAAAGTATATGTGCCTAATAAAGAATACTAATAAAATGCATAGTAGCAAGTAGCTGTGTGACAATCTTACTAATGTATGTCATTGTTCAGTAAATATTTAAACATGCATTCTGGAAAATAAAAGCTGTTGTTTATCTAGTTAGTAAGAGAGTTCCATGTTTAAAGCAGTTGGATGTCCCAATTATCTGAGAAAGATAATGTTTTGCACTAAAATGGAACTGTTCACCTACTAAAAAGCAAATAAATTGATATTTATTAGAATATAACTGATATCAATCTACAGGTCTGAGAAACTGAGTAATATGATGCCATCAATATGTGAAATAATGTTGAACCCCAGCCTAATTTTTTTTTTTTTGCACAAAGTAAGGTAGTAACAAACCCTTTTTATTTATTTATTTTTTTAATTCAGGTAGGGTTAGAACTGGTACATTTTTAATTGCTGTGTCCTCAAATTAAAGATTTGTACCTCACTTTATTTTATGGCTGTCCAAAGTGAGGTATAAATCCACCTTTGACAGTAGTCAATGGAACAGGGTTTCCTTGTGGGTGATTCTCTTTTGGTTTTGTTCCAGTATCAACTGTCCTTTTTAAAATTTCTTTCTGGCCTGGTGAAAAATGTCACCAATCTATAATATAATTGTGAAACTACCAGCATGGATAAAGATAGGATTAAAAACTTGACAGAGGCTCTGATAATTTCCCAATCTATCCAATACAAACAAAAAAGGTTATATTTACGTGTCACATTATCAATTGGTCAGCCAGGCTAGAAATGACAGATGAGCAAACCTCTGAAAAGTATAGTCAGTTTTAATTTGCCCATTAAAAAAAAAAAAAATCCTTAATTTAGAATTTTGGAACTGAAGTCCTATGGAAGTCAATGGAAATCTGAATCAAAGTACAGTAAAACCTTGGTTTGAGAGTAACTTGGTTTGAGAGCGCTTTGCAAGACAAGCAAATTTTTTAAATAAATTTTGACTTGATATACAAGCGATGTCTTGATATACAAGTAGCGTCATGTATAAAAAAGAAAAGAGGAGCCTCTAAAGTGTAGCAATATGGTAACATTTAATGAAGGTTCAATATTTAGCAACATGGTTGATGATTAAAACAGGTACATCTAAGTATGCAGGCATCTGGGGTAAAGCTGTCCACATAGACCATCCTCTGCACAGCCATCTTCATCATCCCTTCCCCGCTGCACTCCACGAGTGATTCAAAGCCTCACTTTCAGATCACTCTACTGCAGGCTATTCTTCCCGGTCACGATTGCAGACTGACAGTGGTGAGAGCCGGTGGTTCAGAAGATGGTCTATGTGGACAGCTTTACCCCGGATGCCTGCATACTTAGATGTGCCTATTTTAATCATCAACCATGTGAGTTGCTAAATGTTGAACCTTCATTAAATGTAACCATATTGCTACACTTAGAGGCGCCTCTCATCTCTCTTATATTCTGTAGCTCTGCTAGATTTTGCTTCTAATCCCCTTGGGAAGGCTGCATATTGTAGATGGACATTTTATGGTTACACAACCTATCACATTGCTATAATCTTTGTATATAGACTATAAACTGAAGGACTTGTGGAACTAATCATCGGAGTTTCCATTATTTCTTATGGGGAAATTTGCTTTGATATAAGAGTGCTTTGGATTACAAGCATGTTTCCAGAACGAATTATGCTCGCAATCCAAGGTTTTACTGTATTCTAGAGGGGCAAACGGTGCAAAGACCTGGTGGCAATGCCAGTCAAGTAAGGTACTCAAGCAATAGCACAGATTTTGACCCTTTCTCCCAGAGGCCTTTTAGAAATCTGAACCACTAAAAATAACACTGAAATTTGGATTTGGCTTGGTCATTCAAATCTTTGAAACTTAGTCATACTTTAATTTCATTCGTACTGGAAGTCATATAGACCTGTTTTTCCTTAGTCTATATACAAAATAGCTACATAACATTTAACAAAGTGTAGTATTGAAAGTAATATTCCAAGACGATCTATTTAAAATGACCTTAATACTGTAATATTTAATACTGTTGAAGAAAAAGGAACATCATTTATTTTGTATAGTTGCTACTCGATTTCCCTAATTCAATTTAAAAAGAAGGCCTTTGTCAAATTTCGGTGTCAGGTGATTGGCAAAACAGGAGATCTAAGAATAATTAAGTTATCCCAAATCAATTAAATATTAGGTCCACCAAGAATTTAATTGTTATATTTTTCCAAGATAGAGAGTAAAAACAATAAGGTAGTTCTGATTCCCATTGAAGGGGTCTTATGCTCAAAGTAATGAAAAGAAGCCATTTTTTTTTCAGCTACTTAACAATTTAATATACATTTTTCAGTTTAATCTGATCAGTATTTTTTTTAGACTCATAAGTACATTTTATTGACTACATTCAACTTGTGCATGCATTCTAAACATATTTAAGATTTTTTCACATTTCCATCTAAACATAATAAATTGTAGAATCGGATTGTGTGACATCTGTGGGTGGCTTCTTATCCAGTTGTATTAAGCATTATGCATTGATAATGTTAAGGCATATCAGCATTTTCCATGTATTTATAAGTAAATAATCTGTCCTTTAACATTGGGTACCATATTGCAACCTTCCCTTCACTGTAGTAACATTGCCATAGCAACAATAATAAGCCAGTCAAAGAATGTCCTGGTGTCTCCAGCAGACCAGATATGCCTTCACTTTCCATCTTATTTTCTTTTTAAACGGTTTTTATTGAAGGCAAAAGAAACATAGTACAGCAATATGCAGTGAAAATAGTAGGTACATGCCTAGATAAAACAAGGCACATTGAGATACAAAACTGCTGTATATAACATACAAACAACATGTAGCAAATGCAATACATATATGGGATCGACCCGGCGTCCCGTCTAGGATGCAATGAGGGTACGCTCAAACTGTAGGTGTGGCCGAGGCCACGCTGCGTGGATGGACCCCCACACAGAAGGGGTCTCAACCAAAACCAAGGTATAGCTCTTAAGTGGGTACGCCAGGGGCCGAGTGGGGGGGGGGGGGGGCTGGGTTGGCAGGGCTGGAAGGAAAGTTGGGTAAGTAGGGGAGGGTTGTGGGGGGGAGGTATCAGCAGGTGCCCGGGGGGAGCCTCGAACCCTACTAGGGGTCCAGGTGGGAAAAGAGAGCCGGCAATGAGGACGCCCAATCAGGTGAGTACAAGGCTGTCGTCAAGGCAAGGAGGTAGGCAATGGTCAATCCAGGGTCGCCATAGCCGTTCATAGGGGGCCAGTTTGCTCAACAAAATTGCTTCTGTTTTAGCATGGGTAACCCTGTGTAGCATAGCCAGATGACAGAGTGTGGGGGTTTTCCATGCTTTCGCGATGGTTTGCTTTGCAGCCGTCGTGACATATAGGTAAAGTTTGAATTGACGGTGTGTAAGGTTAGGTGGCTTGCGATTCAGGAGAGCAGATGTCGGGTCAGGGACAAGAGGGACGCCAAACATGGTAGACAGAGTTTCGTGCACTTTGGACCAGAAGGCTTGAACCACAGGGCACTCCCACCAGATATGTACGTGGGTACCTGGGGATTCGCATCCTCGGAAGCGACGTGGGGAGTACTGAGGCACATATTTAGAGATCCTAGCGGGAACCAAATACCATCTGGTGAGGACCTTGTAATTTGTTTCGAGTGCAACAGTATTTGGGGATGCCGATTTGGTAGCCTGACAGATTTGTATCCAGTCCTCATAGTCAAGTGTGATGTGTAGGTCACGTTCCCACTTGGCTATGTATGTGGGCGGGGTAGTCTCCTGAGTCGACAGGAGGTGGGCATAGAGGTCAGAGAGGAGTCCTCGTCTGTGAGGGTCAGTTTTGCATGCGCGTTCAAAGGTCGAGAAGGTGGCGGAGTCCTCCCTAATCGGAGTAGCTTGTGTAAAGAAATGTTTGAGTTGTAGGTAGAGGAATATTTCGTCAGAGGGGAGATTGTAAGTTTCCCGCAGGGTAGGGAATGGGCAGAAGGTGCGCGGGGTGAAGAATTGATGGGCCCGTATCAGGCCGGCACTAGTCCAGGCAGAGAAGGAAGTCTGCGAGGACCAGGCCGGGTAGAAGGATGGATTGCGGAGAAAAGAGAGTAGGGGGTTATGAGGAGATTGCAGGTGGAAGCGTCAGCTAAGTCTATCCCAGATGGTCAAGCTATGTTTCGTGATTGGGTTGGTAATGTTCCGCCGTTGTGCGGGTGGTAGCCAGAGCAGATTGGCCACAGATAATGGATCACATTCCACTGCTTCTAGGGAAACCCACATTGGAATTTCCTTCGTGGCGTGGTATTTAGGGAGCTGAGCTAGTTGAGCTGCGTAATAACATTTGGCGAAATGCGGTACGCTCAGCCCGCTGCAAATTCGTGGGCGGTATAGCGTTGGTCTCAGTAAGCGAGGTTTAGATTTGCTCCAAATAAAGTCCAAAGCTCGTTTTTGTAAGATGCGTAAGAAGTAGGCTGGCACTTGAATAAGGAGTACTCGAAAGAGGTACAGGATTTTGGGTAAAATGGACATCTTGATCACTGTGATTTTCCCCATCCAAGATAGGGGCAGGGAGGACCATTTAGACATGAGGTTCGTAAGTGTAGACAGCATGTGGGGGTAATTAGCGGAATAGAGCCCAGCAGGGTCAGCAGTGAGGTTCACCCCCAGATAGGGGATATACGAGGTTGCCCGAGGGAACGGGAGTGAGGACCTAAGGTGGGTATGGACATCGGTCGGGAGAGATACATTTAGAGCTAGCGATTTTCGAGGATTAACTACGAGGCCCGAGACTGAGCCAAAGATCGCTAGGGTACGTAAGAGGCTAGGAACCGACACCAGGGGGGCAGTAAGAAAAACGAGGACATCGTCCTCAAAGAGGCAGAGTTTATGGTGATGCCCCCCTAGCTCAATTCCCTTAATGTTAGGATCAGCGCGTATAAGAATAGCAAGGGGTTCAATAGCTAGAGCAAATAGGAGGGGGGAGAGGGGGCAGCCTTGTTGTGTGCCTCTTTCAATGGGGAAGGAGTCCGACCGGAAGCCGGAGTAGTGTACATATGCTCTTGGGTTCCGATAAAGGGCATTCACCCACTGCATAAAATGCGAGCCGAATCCCCAACGACCGAGGACCGAGGTGAGGTAAGGCCAGGATAAGGAGTCGAAAGCTTTGCAAATGTCAAGGGAGAGGAAGCAGGAGGGAATGTGGCATTGTCTAGCGATGTGGGCTAGGAGAGTAGCCCGTCTGACATTGTCACCTGCTTGGCGAGACGGGATGAAGCCCGTTTGGTCTGTGTGAACTAATGACCCGATGACGGTATTGAGACGGGTGGAGAGGACTTTGGCTAGTAGTTTAATGTCTATATTCAGTATGGAGATGGGTCTAAAGTTAGACCAAGAAGTGTGGTCGGAGTTGGGTTTAGGAATCATAGATATAGCAGCCGTAAGTGATTCCTCCCGGAAGGGGTGCCCATCTAGCAGGGAATTGAGTGCCCCCACCAGAGGGGGGATCAGAATGGGAGCGAAGCGTTTATAATAAGTAGCGGAGAAGCCGTCTGGGCCTGGGCGCTTACGTGGTTTCAAAGACTTTATGGCCTGCTGCAGTTCCTCAGCTGTGAGGTGCTGTTCCAGCATTTCCCTGTGGGTGGATGATAGGGAAGGGAGTTGGACGGAAGATAGGAGGGCGTCTAGCTGTGTTTGATCAAATCCAGAGGGTTCGAGAGTTTGTCACGAAATTTGCAGAGGATTTTAAGGGGATTGCTGTAGTAGGTGTCCTTAGATAGTTTTAGACGTATAGGTTTCGGAGTGTAGTCAGCTTTACGCAGTGTCAGAGCTAGGAATGTATCAGGTTTATTCACTTTCATATAGAGAGTGTGTTTAGATTTTCGGAGCGTTTGTTCTGCCGATTCCGGCAGGAGGAGGTCTAATTCCAGACGTGCCTTGTCAAGAGCCTGTCTCGTAGAAGACATGGGGGTCGCCTGAAAGTCTGCTGAGGCCTTGTAAAAGGCTGCTTCTAGCTTGTGGAGCAGGAGGCGCTTTTCTTTGCGTATGTAAGAGGCTCTGCTAATGCAGACCCCTCTAATAACGGGTTTGTGGGCTTCCCACAAAGTCAAGGGGGACGTGTCTGGTTGAGAGTTAGCAGTCAGGTAGTCGATGATGGCTCGTTCTATTTCAAGTTGGTGAGTAGGGTTAGCCAACATGCTGTCATTGATTTGCCAAGAGCGAAGGTTAGGTTTAGGCACCATGGAGGAGAAGGAGGTGATCACTGCATCGTGGTTAGACCAAGAGCACGGTATAATGGTGGAAGTGGAGATAAGTGGGGACGTGCCCACATGGGTAAGTATGTGGTCAATCCGGGAAAATACTTTATGTGGATGAGAGTAGTGGGTGTATTGCCGCCGCGTGGGGTTGTGCTCCCGCCACGTGTTCAAGAGAAAGTGGAAAGAGAGTCGTTGTGGAGTCGTAGGGGCAGGGGATTTGTCAAGCAGGGGATAGAGCGTTTGGTTTGAGTCTCCGCAGAGCAGGAGCGTGCCGCTCTTGTGCGTGTTAGAGACGCACAGGAGGTGGAAAAGGAAGGCCTGGGGATTTTTGATAGGGGCATAGTAGGACACGATTGTGACCTCAGAGTCAAGATGTGGACCAATCAGGAGGAGGTATCGACCTTCCGGGTCTTCGATCGCTTTCTGAAGCGTAAATGGAGTAGTTCTATGAAACGCAATCAGTACCCCGCGTTGCTTCGTGGGGGCAGAGGCCGTATAGACCTGTGGATACTGGTGGCCAAAGTGTTTGGGCGTCGATTGCGATGAAAAGTGCGTCTCCTGAAGGCAAGCCACATGAATGGATAGTGAAGAAAACGTCCGGAAAGCTTTCACTCTTTTAGAAGGGGAGTTGAAGCCTTGTACATTTAAGGTAAGCACATTCAAGGTGGACATGGTGAAGATTGGAAGTCGGGAGAGGGAGGTAGGAGTCGGGCACAAGGGGCTGGAGGCTCTCCCCGGGAGGGGGGGGGAAGGGAGGACAGGATGGGAAGGTAGGCCGGAGGGAGGGGGAGGATAGGGAAGCTGGGGAAGGGAAGCTTAGGGAATGTCTTGAAAGGTTAATAAAACCTAAAGGTGTCCTCCGGAAAGGAACTGTGGATCCCGCCGGGAGGAATCAAAGGGTCCAATAGATGCCAATCCAATCAGGGCTGGCTCTAGTGGACAAAAAATGGGGTGAAGTGAGCAGTCCCCGGGTCTAGGACAGCCTAAGAAAAGTATAATGTAATGAGGTAAGTAATTCGAGTCAGTCATACAGTAAACTCTGAACAATAAAACTTATTAGGGTGGACAGTTATGCCCAACTATATAAACAGAAGTAGGCAACCAGGGTATTAAGCCCCGAGTGCCTACTGCATATCAATGCACTCAGAACAGGCAGCGATGGTGTTTTGGGAAGATAAAGCAGCAAGGCAAACTATTAGTAGGCTTGCTCAGAAGGTGTAGTGAGAACTATTACAACCCATTCCTGGGTAGTTTGGGATTGGCTTAGGGGGGTCAATGTGGAGACTATTAAACAACCACAAGTGC
This sequence comes from Pelophylax lessonae, assembly GCF_965119305.1. Lineage (NCBI taxonomy): Eukaryota > Metazoa > Chordata > Amphibia > Anura > Ranidae > Pelophylax > Pelophylax lessonae. The sequence goes on along the minus strand of NC_138773.1, from coordinate 124,087,010 downwards.
CTGGTAAAAGTGCATTGAGCAGCAAAAAAGGCTGCTGGCACGAGAAAGAAAAAAAAAAAGGGGGTATTGGAAAGCTGGTGTACGGCATGGTGTCCCATCAGTCCATGGAGTCTTCTGGAGCGTGGACAGGACGTGGAGTCGGTGAAGAGTAGCGGCCTCTCTTGTGGATTCCTGGCTGGGCTTCTTGGCCAGCATGGGCTTGTGCTTTCTGTGGTGAGGAGGATGCAGCTCGACGTCTAGAGCCTTCTGTCGATTGTTCTGGGGGTGTCAAGTGAAGTTCCCGGAGAGCATGTTGCAGGTCTTCGGATGACTTACATTGGTAGGAGGTACCTTTGTAGGAGAAACAAACCGCGAAGGGAACGATCCAGCGGTAGATGATCTTATGGTGTTGCAGGGTGAGCAAGTGAGGTTTCATAGCTTTGCGCTTAGCAAGGGTGGCTTGTGATAGGTCTTGAAAGAATTGATAGCGATGACCCTGAAAGTTTAAAGCTTCCCGGTTGCGGGCTGCTGCCATGAGTTGCTCTTTGGAGCGGAAATAATGAAGTTTCACTATGATATCTCTTGGTGGTCCATCATCAGAGCGAGGGGCTAGCGATCTATGAATCCTGTCCATTTCCAATCGCTCAATTGGTATAGAAGGGGCTAGCTCCTGAAAAAGTGCTGTTATGGTGGATTGGAGGTCAGTTTGTGAGGTGTCGCCCCGGAGCATAAGTGGGGTCAGTCCAAAGTCAGGGTCAAATTCCCCCCCTGTGGATGGGCCGAGGAATGCACACGAGAGGGAGTGTGGGGTGATCTGGAAGATGGCGGGCCCGCCATTTTGGAAGATGACTTGATTAGCACATCCCAGATGGATTTAGTTTTGATTTTTGACTTGGTGCCCCCGTATACCATCTCTGGTCGGACGGGCAGTTGGGTCTGTTAGATGCAAAGCAGGTGATGGTGACTAGATGCGGCAAGGCTGTCCTATCCCCAGAGATGCGGAGCTCTAGGCTGTCATGTCTTGCCTAGAAGACACCTCATTCGCAGCCAAAGGAAAGATTGAGCTGGTAGCTGAGGAGGATATGGGTCTTTGAGTGTGGAAACAGCTGTGTAGAAATCAGATAGTTGATGCAGGGGTGAAGGGCTGTGGTAATAACTCCTTATGCAGCTGGAGGGAGTTATAAGTCCTTGCGTGGGGTGTGCAGCAGGGTGTTATGGCCGAGGAGCAGAGGATGGGAGCATAAAGTTCCTGAAGGGGGATCACTGTCGCTTACCGGGAATCCGGCTGCCAGGTCTCGCTGTTGGAGAGGAGAGACCGCAGCTGAGGCTGCTGGGTAGGCCCCGAATCCAATACTGGGGCACCCGGGCGTCCGCTGCTGCCAGAGGGGTATGTGCCCAATGGAGGTGGTCCCGATGGGCCTCAGGGGGAAAGTCAATGATTGTGGAGGGCTGGGAGTTCAGTGTGGACGCTCCAGGCCCCCCCGCCGCGATCACGGCGATTTCAGGCAAGGCAGCGGCTTGAGATGGCGAGTAGGCTCAAGGGACGCTTCGGGGAGGAATCTCCCAGTGTGTACCGTGGTGGATGGCTAGCAGGTCGGGCCAGCTAATCCCCGCTCCTGTGGGTATCTGTAGCGCTCCGGATGGCTGGTCGCGGCCGCCTGTGCAGGCGAGGCCGCAGCTTCCGATCGCTACTAGGCTGCAATGTCCACGGATGATAATCGGGCCACTGCCACACTCAAAAAGCACCAATATATGTAAGGGGCACCAGAGAGAGTCGGTATGGACCGTTTTGAGCTGGCTTCCAGTGCTCAAAATGGTCGTATGGCGATCGATTGAAAGTCTCGGCCCGGAGCTCTCTTTCTGGCGTCCTCCTCAGGCGACTTCCGGTCATGCCCCACAGAAGCAATTTTTTCAGGTGAAGTAAGTATACCACTTTTATTGACTTCTCACCCATTCCACCTTTAAAACCAACCAAATATGACCAATTTCCATTAAAGAAAAATAATGTCCTGAGGTCTATCTGAAACAAATATGCTGTAATCTATTTATTATTCATAGTGTTTCTGTTAATGCTGCAAAGCAGAGAAATGATAGCTCTGAAAAGGTTACCCTCAAACCAGAAACAAAACTCGCTGTCATTACAGGAAGGTCACTGCTTGAGATTAGGACAAAAAGGAGCTCGTCATTCATACACTGATGAAAAATGACAGTGACTACAGTTAAAACACCATACGGGCTTCGAGCTGAATTATTCACAAATCTTTCTGCCATCTTCAATGGAAACAGACAATGGTTTGCATATTTTAAAACTGTTCTGATAAGAGTATGAAGAATGTACTGATAATAAAAATGCTGAATATAAATAAGACCAACATTTTCTTTTATGTCTGGTACACATGATTCATTCTTGACTCTTGAGCCTTAACAACTGTCCCATCAACAAAATGATAGCTGAGTATTTCCTCAGTTTAACCAGGCTTGCATTGGTACAGTATGTATATTCCATTATTAATTTTAAATATAAGGCCTCGTGAACACTGGAAATTTTAAAAAAGCCAGTTGCGTAAGCTGTAGCTGTAGAATTAGTTTTTTTTAACATTTTTGCAGTAGGGTCTATCAGTATTATTCAAAGTTTTGCAGTGTTTTTTAGCTGTAGCATTTTTTAGCTTTTTTTAAAAAAGTTATTCTTTTATGTAACTTTATTTTCAATTTGCAATTTTCAATTGAATCAATACAATTTTTATCAATACAAGAAAATATAACAGCCAAACATGCAGGGAACAATCACAAAGAACAGGGATGCTGGGTAACATATTCTCAGAAGAAAGCATTAATGTCCAAGAGGAAGCACACGGAGCAGGACCAACAGAGTCGGTCGCCAACATAAAATAACACGTCCAAGTGTTGCAATGCTCCATCCTTCGCTAGCTTCGAGCAAGGCAAAATCCAGTAATGAAATAAAATGAAAAAAAACAAGGAATCCCAGCGGAAGTTGAAAATAGTGGGGGGGGCGTCATCTGGGGTTACATGAGGGTGAAAGTAGTTATTGAGCCTTATGCAATAATATGTGGTCAGGTGGTAGCAAATTTAAAATGAAACAGCATGTGAGGTGGTATAATGTTGCCCATTTTTAATAAAATTTGTCATAGCGGTTCCTGCATCTAGCCATCCACTCCTCCGCGTCCATAATATTGTTCACCATTTTGATCTAGGCCTCACGGCCTGGGACCAACGTTTTTTTTCCAGTAGATTGGGATCAGGTGGCACACCGCATTCAGAAGATACAGCAGGATGTTCTTCTTATATCGACGGAGAGGAACAGACGGTACATGAAGCAGAAAGTGCCTCGGATCATCAGGTATGTACATCAGGTACAAACAGGAGCCTCGGTGCGGGCTCCCCAGACAGGAGAAGCCAGTAAAGCAATGCTATAGAGTGTGGGATCGGATCTTTAGCAATATAGAGCTTTTCAAAAGGGGTCATCGATGGCAGGGAGGAGAGCGCACCCCACACGGGAGGGAGCGCAGGAAATGTCGGAGTTGGCAGTATCTCCAAAAGTCCATGGGAAACCTCCCTTATCGCTCCTCCAGTGGGATGACAACCCCGCCCTGGACAAACCGGCCACAACGGATCTCCCCATCCAGCGCCCACGTCCCAAAAAAGGACAGGTCCTCCCCAGGAGAAAACCAGGGGAACCCCCCCAGGGGAGCCAGGGGGAAGATCAGAGTGGACAAATGAAGCCGCTCATTGATCCCATCAAGGCATGCGTGGTGGCGGGGGAGACAATAGGGGCAGTGCTGTATTTTGGCCTAGGCCAACAAGGCCCAGGCCTAGGGCGGCACTTTGTGAGGGGGCGGCACCCGCATGAAAAAAAAAACCTGACCCATCCTCTAAATATCGGTGTTCCGTGAGAATTACCTACCCCGTGAGAAAAACCTACCCTCGTCACTTCCGGCTCTGCTGTGTCTGCCTTCCTCCTCTACAATTACAGTCCCCGGCGTAGCTTGCAGTGGCACTTGGTATAGGTATATCGGCGGACTGACCATTCAGGCCAGTTGGGGGCCCCATCATGACGAGCAGCAGAGGTGCGATAGTGATAGATCCTCCTCTGGTCAGTGAGTGTAGGTCCAGGAGCTCTCTAACCCGCACTGATAGCTCAGGCTCGTGAGTAGGACAATGGGAAGTATCGGCTCTCCTGACCAAACGCAGCCACCTAATATCCGACCACCTGGGACATAAGCAGATAGTAGAGGAGCTCAGGGGGAGAGGAGTGAGCGGGCACACATATTATACAAGTAATGGTCTTCCTCCTGATGCAGGACTTACAGGTGAGCCTCTCTGACTCTGTATGACTCCTGCTACAGCAGAAACTTTCCCCTCCAACTTTACCTCCCCTCTCTCCGTGTGCTGCAACTCCGGTAAGATGAGAAAATCATACCCATCCCCCCTCTTGTAAGGTTCTGGCACTCTCAGTGCCTCCTATCACATTATTTCCGGGTGATTTCCATCTACCTAGATAGAAGAAACACATATAGGTGTGTTTCCCTTTCAGACTGATGCTGTCATCACTCAGCGCCGGACTAGATGGCTATTTAAATCGCCGGTTCTCACTCACATGTGTTCGTTCAAACACCCTTACCTGGATGCTAACTTGGCTTGAAGCTTTCGTGCTTGCAAGCATACCTCGCTGACGGAACCTCGCTGCGCTGATCCCTGCATCCCGCTTCCGGATCATCCGCTCCTCCTGAACCAACCTTCGGCTGTATTGCTATTAGTGCTAAGTACCCCGCAGGGGAACCCTCTATAAACTTATACTAAGCTTACACTATCTAGCTCTGCATAGTAAAGACTATTTATCACATCTGCATATCTAGATTGCTAGCTCTTAAGACTACTGCTACTTATTCCTGCACTGGGTTGATCTCTCTTGTATGTCCACCTGCTACTCTGTCATCTGCTACCATACATGATTGCTAAACCTACCTGCATCCATCTGCTACTGTCTTACCTTCAAGTGTCTGTCACCTACCACCTCCACTCAACCTGTTTCTTAAATCTTCATCACTGTGTTACTACATACATAAAGTCACTCTAGGAACCAGCTTGTTGAGTGTGTGTATTTACTAGCTGAATTAAGACCTTCCACACATGATGAGTCATTGAGGTTGGGAATGGTATCTCAGCATCTCTCTTACATGACTACTGAAGTGGAATATTTCTGCAGCTGAAAATCCACACCATACATGAAACGCAGGAGCGTTACAGATTGAACGAACCCACAAATGGATTCAGCAGAAATAACCACTCAGGTGACACAATTAAAACAGCAAGTAACTGCGTTAATACACGCACTTGCTGAATTAAAAGAAGACAATCAGGCTCTGTCGCAGCAGGTAATTAGACTGACACAACTTACCTCTGCTCAGTCCCCTGAACCCAAGATAAATCCCCCTTTGGTATTTACAGGCGATCGCAAAAAATTTCGCGAATTTAAAAACGCATGTGAGTTACTTTTCTTGTTAAGACCCCGTACCTACCTTACTGATCATATTAAGGTTTGTACTATTATTTCTTACCTAACAGGCGATCCTCGGGCCTGGGCAGACTCTCTTTTTGAGAAAAACGACCAGCTTCTCAGCTCCTATGCCTTGTTTCTAGCAGAACTTACTAGCCTATATGATGATCCCAATAGGCAGAGTACTGCCGATTTTCAATTAAGATCCTTGAACCAAGGTGGGAGACCTGTGGAAGACTTTGTCGCAGAATTCAAGAGATGGACCCTTGATTCAGAATGGAATGATGCATCTCTGAAAACCCAATTTAGGCTTGGCCTATCAGAAGCCGTTAAAGACGAGCTCGCCCGAGTGGATCTGCCAAAAACCCTGGATGCATTGATACAACTCAGTATCACCATAGATAGAAGACTACGAGAAAGGAAGTCTGAAAAAATGGGAATGCCATTATCCAGTTCTTCTCGGATTTCGGCCATTGACCCCACTCCTAAACCTGCTCCAGGTAACCACAGACCCCGGCTACCTAGGGAAAATAGGAAACCAAATAAATATGGTGATCCTGCCTGGTCATGGTCCAAGCCTGCCTTAAACAGTCAGCCTTGTCACTCTGACACATCCCATTTGAACCCTGATCCTACAGAGATGGATGAGGAGCCTATGGAGATTGGTGCCATACATACTGGGTTGTCCTTACAAGAAAAAAGAGATCACAGGAGAATCTGTGGCCTTTGTTTTTATTGTGGTGAAGGGGGACATTTCATTACATTCTGCCCAACCAGACCCCATAGGCCTAAGGCTCTCCCAATGGAGGCCAGGCGAATCCGAAGGGTCTTCCCTGAAAAACAGCCTGGAAATTATCAAGGCTGTTGCCAGCCCTGTCCCCGTTCTATATCAGAGAAGGACACCCAGAAATTAACAAATATTGGAATAGATATTCCTTCAACTCCAGTGAACTTGATACCACGTTCTAAAAAACCTCCTGTACCACCTCCTGAAGATACTCCTATTTTTGCAAGCACATTTTTAGCTTCCAATGAAAATATTGAGATTCTTGCACCTGACTGCGTATGCGCTTCTAATGGCACGGTGGTATGTAGGAAGGATCTGAGGATGTTTGAAGAAGCATTGGTTGCTAGGACTACTAGGATTACTTCGGATGGTTATGCGTCCGATTCTAGTGAGGGGTCCATGTAGCAGACACCCTAACAACAAGTGATCCGATTCTCATATCGGCAACAAGTGATCCGATTCTCACATCGGTTACCAACCTGATCCGATTTTCATATCGGCAACAAGTGATCCGATTCTCAGATCGGTTACCAACCTGATCCGATTTTCATATCGGCAACAAGTGATCCGATTCTCAGATCGGTTACCAACCTGATCCGATTCTCATATCGGCAACAAGTGATCCGATTCTCACATCGGTTACCAACCTGATCCGATTCTCATATCGGCAACAAGTGATCCGATTCTCACATCGGTTACCAACCTGATCCGATTTTCATATCGGCAACAAGTGATCCGATTTTCATATCGGCAACAAGTGATCCGATTCTCACATCGGTTACCAACCTGATCCGATTTTCATATCGGCAACAAGTGATCCGATTCTCAGATCGGTTACCAACCTGATCCGATTCTCGTATCGGCAACCAGTCTTATCCGATTCTCGTATCGGCAACCAGTCTTATCCGATTCTCGTATCGGCAACCAGTATTATCCGATTCTCATATCGGCAACCATTTTTTTTTTTTTTTTCCGATTTTCATATCGGAAACCAGTCTCATCCGATTCTCGTATCGGCAACCAGTCTTATCCGATTCTCGTATCGGCAACCATTTTTTTTTCTCTTCCCGATTTTCATATCGGCAACCAGTCTTATCCGATTCTCGCATCGGCAACCAGTCTCATCCGATTCTCGCATCGGCAACCAGTCTCATCCGATTCTCGCATCGGCAACCAGTCTCATCCGATTCTCGTATCGGCAACCAGTATTTTCCGATTCTCGCATCGGCAAGCAGTCTCATCCGATTCTCGTATCGGCAACCATTTTTTTTTCTCTTCCCGATTTTCATATCGGCAACCAGTCTTATCCGATTCTCGCATCGGCAACCAGTCTCATCCGATTCTCGCATCGGCAACCAGTCTCATCCGATTCTCGCATCGGCAACCAGTCTCATCCGATTCTCGTATCGGCAACCAGTATTTTCCGATTCTCGCATCGGCAAGCAGTCTCATCCGATTCTCGCATCGGCAACCAGTCTGATCCGATTCTCGTATCGGCAACCAGTATTATCCGATTCTTATATCGACAACCAGCCTTAGAGGCCTTCCGGAGCCGGCCTTACGGGGGGGTACTGTAAGGTTCTGGCACTCTCAGTGCCTCCTATCACATTATTTCCGGGTGATTTCCATCTACCTAGATAGAAGAAACACATATAGGTGTGTTTCCCTTTAAGACTGATGCTGTCATCACTCAGCGCCGGACTAGATGGCTATTTAAATCGCCGGTTCTGAGGATGTTTGAAGAAGCATTGGTTGCTAGGACTACTAGGATTACTTCGGATGGTTATGCGTCCGATTCTAGTGAGGGGTCCATGTAGCAGACACCCTAACAACAAGTGATCCGATTCTCATATCGGCAACAAGTGATCCGATTCTCACATCGGTTACCAACCTGATCCGATTTTCATATCGGCAACAAGTGATCCGATTCTCACATCGGTTACCAACCTGATCCGATTTTCATATCGGCAACAAGTGATCCGATTCTCAGATCGGTTACCAACCTGATCCGATTCTCATATCGGCAACAAGTGATCCGATTCTCACATCGGTTACCAACCTGATCCGATTCTCATATCGGCAACAAGTGATCCGATTCTCACATCGGTTACCAACCTGATCCGATTTTCATATCGGCAACAAGTGATCCGATTTTCATATCGGCAACAAGTGATCCGATTCTCACATCGGTTACCAACCTGATCCGATTTTCATATCGGCAACAAGTGATCCGATTCTCAGATCGGTTACCAACCTGATCCGATTCTCGTATCGGCAACCAGTCTTATCCGATTCTCGTATCGGCAACCAGTCTTATCCGATTCTCGTATCGGCAACCAGTATTATCCGATTCTCATATCGGCAACCATTTTTTTTTTTTTTTTCCGATTTTCATATCGGAAACCAGTCTCATCCGATTCTCGTATCGGCAACCAGTCTTATCCGATTCTCGTATCGGCAACCATTTTTTTTTCTCTTCCCGATTTTCATATCGGCAACCAGTCTTATCCGATTCTCGCATCGGCAACCAGTCTCATCCGATTCTCGCATCGGCAACCAGTCTCATCCGATTCTCGCATCGGCAACCAGTCTCATCCGATTCTCGTATCGGCAACCAGTATTTTCCGATTCTCGCATCGGCAAGCAGTCTCATCCGATTCTCGCATCGGCAACCAGTCTGATCCGATTCTCGTATCGGCAACCAGTATTATCCGATTCTTATATCGACAACCAGCCTTAGAGGCCTTCCGGAGCCGGCCTTACGGGGGGGTACTGTAAGGTTCTGGCACTCTCAGTGCCTCCTATCACATTATTTCCGGGTGATTTCCATCTACCTAGATAGAAGAAACACATATAGGTGTGTTTCCCTTTAAGACTGATGCTGTCATCACTCAGCGCCGGACTAGATGGCTATTTAAATCGCCGGTTCTGAGGATGTTTGAAGAAGCATTGGTTGCTAGGACTACTAGGATTACTTCGGATGGTTATGCGTCCGATTCTAGTGAGGGGTCCATGTAGCAGACACCCTAACAACAAGTGATCCGATTCTCATATCGGCAACAAGTGATCCGATTCTCACATCGGTTACCAACCTGATCCGATTTTCATATCGGCAACAAGTGATCCGATTCTCACATCGGTTACCAACCTGATCCGATTTTCATATCGGCAACAAGTGATCCGATTCTCAGATCGGTTACCAACCTGATCCGATTCTCATATCGGCAACAAGTGATCCGATTCTCACATCGGTTACCAACCTGATCCGATTCTCATATCGGCAACAAGTGATCCGATTCTCACATCGGTTACCAACCTGATCCGATTTTCATATCGGCAACAAGTGATCCGATTTTCATATCGGCAACAAGTGATCCGATTCTCACATCGGTTACCAACCTGATCCGATTTTCATATCGGCAACAAGTGATCCGATTCTCAGATCGGTTACCAACCTGATCCGATTCTCGTATCGGCAACCAGTCTTATCCGATTCTCGTATCGGCAACCAGTCTTATCCGATTCTCGTATCGGCAACCAGTATTATCCGATTCTCATATCGGCAACCATTTTTTTTTTTTTTCCGATTTTCATATCGGAAACCAGTCTCATCCGATTCTCGTATCGGCAACCAGTCTTATCCGATTCTCGTATCGGCAACCATTTTTTTTTCTCTTCCCGATTTTCATATCGGCAACCAGTCTTATCCGATTCTCGCATCGGCAACCAGTCTCATCCGATTCTCGCATCGGCAACCAGTCTCATCCGATTCTCGCATCGGCAACCAGTCTCATCCGATTCTCGTATCGGCAACCAGTATTTTCCGATTCTCGCATCGGCAAGCAGTCTCATCCGATTCTCGCATCGGCAACCAGTCTGATCCGATTCTCGTATCGGCAACCAGTATTATCCGATTCTTATATCGACAACCAGCCTTAGAGGCCTTCCGGAGCCGGCCTTACGGGGGGGGTACTGTAAGGTTCTGGCACTCTCAGTGCCTCCTATCACATTATTTCCGGGTGATTTCCATCTACCTAGATAGAAGAAACACATATAGGTGTGTTTCCCTTTAAGACTGATGCTGTCATCACTCAGCGCCGGACTAGATGGCTATTTAAATCGCCGGTTCTCACTCACATGTGTTCGTTCAAACACCCTTACCTGGATGCTAACTTGGCTTGAAGCTTTCGTGCTTGCAAGCATACCTCGCTGACGGAACCTCGCTGCGCTGATCCCTGCATCCCGCTTCCGGATCATCCGCTCCTCCTGAACCAACCTTCGGCTGTATTGCTATTAGTGCTAAGTACCCCGCAGGGGAACCCTCTATAAACTTATACTAAGCTTACACTATCTAGCTCTGCATAGTAAAGACTATTTATCACATCTGCATATCTAGATTGCTAGCTCTTAAGACTACTGCTACTTATTCCTGCACTGGGTTGATCTCTCTTGTATGTCCACCTGCTACTCTGTCATCTGCTACCATACATGATTGCTAAACCTACCTGCATCCATCTGCTACTGTCTTACCTTCAAGTGTCTGTCACCTACCACCTCCACTCAACCTGTTTCTTAAATCTTCATCACTGTGTTACTACATACATAAAGTCACTCTAGGAACCAGCTTGTTGAGTGTGTGTATTTACTAGCTGAATTAAGACCTTCCACACATGATGAGTCATTGAGGTTGGGAATGGTATCTCAGCATCTCTCTTACATGACTACTGAAGTGGAATATTTCTGCAGCTGAAAATCCACACCATACATGAAACGCAGGAGCGTTACACCTCTTCACCTTCTGTTTGTTTGCTCTCCCCTCACATCCTGCACCCTCCTGTCTCAGATCTGACCATTGCCATCACTGACTGTCTGCCTGACACCCTTTCTATCCCAGATTACTTGTTATCTCTTCTAACTGTTCAGCAGCTCAGTTAATTATCTGCAGTCATTTAAGAGTCGGTTCACACATATTTGATGTCAGACATTGCATGTGATTCGGAGCGCACTGCTCTGCAAATCACATGCAATGTTTGTGCTTTGCGAATTCAGCCATACAGATTGTATACAGATTGTATGGCTTAATTCGCTTCGCATTCAGACCAAAGTCACACAGGACCCTTTTTGGTCCTCACCAGAATCGGATCACATGGGTGTTCACACCTATGCGATCCGATTCATGTTCTAGCTGCCATATGTGAACTGATCTGGGGGTGTCGTTAACCTTGCATTGACCCCCCCAGTGATTCTCATATGGCAGTGTGAACTGCCTGCGAGTCAAGTGAGATGCGGGAACCCACAGTGGATTTGCAGGGTTTCCGCATCGCAAATGTATGTGAACCGGCACTTAATGACTGCAGATCATGTACTGAGCTGCTGAAAAGTTGGAAGATATTAAAGTCATCTTGGATGAAAAGGGTGTCAGGCAGTCAGTGTGTGTGTGGACCCCTAGAGAGGAATATCCAGATCTGAGACCACACTTGTAAAGAAGACCTTAGCAGCTCATTCACACAGCTAGATGGGGCAGTACAAGCAGGCAGTTGAGCTGAAGTTTTACCATCCTTCCAGAAAAAGGTGATACAGCCACTCAGTGCCGTTCAATGGCAAAAATTAAATGGTATGTCACCATGAATGGGGTGCACCAAAACAAACCTGCAAGTGCCTGCAATGAACATAGCTGGGAGTCTGCATTTTCACAGTAAAAACAGGCAGTGAGTAAATTACATTTTGCCCCCTCACTGCTTGTCAAACACCACAATAGCCACCCATCCAAATTAGCCCTTAAAGTCCCTTTAGCTCCCCTTTCTCTCTCCATGTTCCCCTAGAGCCCCTTAGTTTCATTCAATCCAACAGAGCCAAGTTCCCCTCCTTCATCCCACTGACATACAGGAGATACCAAATGAGTCCTCCTCAGATTGACAAGTGACGCAGTCTGATGATGATCATTGAAGGACAGTTAAATGCTTCCTTAGGCCCCTATCACACAAGGGGGACTCCACTTAGCTCAGTGGGGAATCTGTCCATTGATTCCCCACTGATCAGAGCAGACAGATGACAGGTCCGTGTCCACTCAGTTTATGCAGAGTGGCCACGGATCGAACCAACCCTGCTCTATGGGCAGTCGGGCGTAAATGGACTCCGCTGTCTGTTTACACCCAACTACCCTCCGATCCACCAGAGGTGGAGCTCTAAGAGGAAAAGGTGGAGCCTAAAGAAGAAGGGGTGTGGTTTACAGATGACAGGGTAGGTCTGAAACAGGAAGGGGTGTGGCCTTGACAGGAAGGGGTGGGTTGTAGTTAAATTAGGGGGGGCACGAGTTTAGTCAGGCCTAGGGCAGCACAAAACCTAAATACACCACTGAATAGGGGAAAGACCTCTATGCATTCTGGGGAGCCACGGGGCATGTGATAAGTTCCTGCCAGCCATGCACTTTTACATAGGTACCCAGAGTATGCCCCGGACTTGGTGGTGCCAGTCGAGGACCCTCTGCAAGGCCACAGCCTCATAGTATTTCGGAACATCCGGTATCCCCAAACCACCCGAACGCTTCGAGCATTGCAGAAGTCGGAGAGCCAAACGAGGGATCCTGCCACTCCACACAAAGCAAACAAATAAGCTGTTGAGGCTCGAGAAGAAGGACCTGGGCAAGTGGACAGGTAACATCTGTAAGCAAAACAGTATTCTAGGCAGGATATTAATTTTCAATAAAATTCACGCGGACAATCCATGTAAAATTTGGCTTATTCCAATCAGTGAGATCTCTACGAATCGTCGTCAGCAGAGGGGCATAGTTAAGAGTGTAAACTTCAGTAGTACAGTCCGGTAAGTATATCCCAAGGTACCGTATTTTCCGGCGTATAAGACGACTTTTTGACCCAGGAAAATCTTCTCAAAAGTCGGGGGTCGTCTTATACGCCGGGTATCGTCTTATACGGCGGATGCTGGAGCCGAACTGGAGAATATGCGGTGGGGGAGTGAGAGCACTTCAGCTATGCTGCCACACAGACTGTCTAAGCTAACAGAACTCCCATCCAGGCTCCCCCGCCCCTACCTCTGCCGCTGTCTAAGTTACAAAGCCTGTGATTTGTTGTTGCTAGGGGCGGTCCTAGCAACCAATCTGCCTGTTAAATGGAAAGTTGGACACTTCCTGCCTTATGCTCGGACATGCTGCATCCTCTATCTGCTGTGTAAGGTAAGGGGGGGGGGGCTGTAAAGGGCACTGTGAAAGGGAGTAATGTGCAAGTAAGGGGGGGACAACTGTAGAAGAGACTGGGATACAAGGAGGGTGACTGTGGAGGGGATTGGGAAACAAGGAGGGGTACTGTGGAGGGGACTGGGATGCAAGGAGGGGGGTTGTAGAGCATGGCAGCTCCCATGGGTTTATTGTTTTATACTTCCTTTCAGCTTTAGAGTGAATTTGTAAAAGTTTAATCCACTTGCACTGTTTTATGCATACTCTATATTTTAACTGGAAAAGTTGGGGGTCGTCTTATACGCCCAGTCGTCTTATACGCCGGCAAATACGGTATTTTAATTTGGAATGGCACCAAGTAAACTGAAAGGAGGACCGCAATTGGGCACCCATGTCTTGTGGGATGTTGAGGGGCCGTATTTCAGAGTTACCAAAATTAATCTTAAAGTTGGAAAGGAGATGGAAGTCACGGAGCTCCGACATGATAACCGGTAGGGACGTTTGGGGGCAAGTGACGTAAAATAACACATCGTCTGCATATGCAGAGAGTTTATGTTCAGTAGGGCCCACAGTGATGCCCCTAATGTCCGGGTTTACCCTAACTTTGGCTAGCAAAGGCTCTAGAGTTTGGGCGAAAATTAGGGGCGAAAGGGGACACCCCTGTCGGGTTCCGTTTCACAGAGTCATGTGAGGCCCGAGGCCCAAGGCCCAAGGCCCACACGCCGCAGCACAGCCTCCATGTAAACCCAATCCACCCTGTCAAATGATTTTTCAGCGTCAGTAGACAGCAAGAGACAGGGTGGATGTGGCTGAGACCGTACCCAGTGGATGGCCTGCAGTGCCCTGTTGGAGTTATCCATAGCCTACCTGCCTGCGATAAAGCTGGTCTGGTCTGGATGGACAACCGAGGGAGGAAGGGGTTTCAATCTGTCGGCCAATATCCTAGCTAAAATCTTTATGTCTGTGTTCAACAAAGATATGGGTCGGTAGCTGCTGGGCAAGGTATGGTCGTTCCCCTCCTTAGAGAGAACAGTGATGTGCGCTAAGAGTGCGTCCCTCGAGAGGTGGAAGCCTGTAGCCAGTGCGTTAAAATAGGTGCACATCGGGGTCAGGAGGACAGGTTTGAGCTTAGCGTAGTAGACATTCGTAAAGCCATCAGGACCTGGGCTTTGGCCTTTCGGTAGATCTTTAAGGACAGCTGCTAATTCAGCTTCTGAGATGGGTTTTTCAAGGGCAGTGGTTTTCCGCACAGCAAGGCACGGGACACCGGCCTCCTCCAGATACTGGAGGATGCGCTCCCATTTCTGGGCCATCGCTGCCTCGGTAAGTGGCACTGAGAGGTTGTAGAGGTGGGCGTAATATTTCTGGAAAGCTTCTGCAATCTGAGAAGGATGTTGCGTGAGAGAACCCCGGGACGTCTGCATCTTGGGAATGTGTGTGGAGGCACGCTGCTGTCTCAAAGCTCTCGCTAGCATACAGGCACATTTATTGCCAAATTCTTAAAATGTATGTAAGATATAGCTTAAGCGCCTCCTTATCTGGGTCTCGAACAGACACACAGGTCTTTACGAAGTGACTGTAGCTTCAGGAGGGCGGCATCCGTCAAAAGTCGCCTATGGGTCAACTCCAACGTGCAAAGCTTCTCCAAAAGCAGGCGGAGCTCCTCCAAGCGCTCCCGTTTAATTAGGGTCCCCTGTGAAATAAGCTCGCCCCTAACCACCGCCTTATGCCCCTCCCAAATCGAGGATGGGGCGACTTCGTCCCCAGTGTTCTCCGCAAAGTAGTGTACAATGATCTCTGTCACTGTCTGAAGGGCAACCGCATTGTCCAGGAGGTTTTCTTTCAGCCTCCAAGTCCAGGCCTTATCGGTCCGGGACAGAGGGGCGATCGAGAGGGTTACAAGCGTGGTCTGAGAGAGTGCGCGTGCCTATTTCGGCAACTGTTAGTGTGTCTAGATGAGCTTGGTCTAAGAGAAGCATGTCAATATGGGTGTAAGAATTGTGTGTTGCCGAGTAATAACTGTAATCTCGCGTGGAGGAATGCAGGATTCGCCATTAGTCGATCACGTTATGGGCATGAAGCAGCTTTTGGAAGCATCTATGGGCAGTGAAGGAGTGTGCCGAGTGCCCCGTGGAGGTATCCATGTGGGGGTCTAGGCACAAATTAAAATCCCCACTCAGAATAAGCTGTCCCTCGCAGAACGAGGACAGGGACTCTAGTTTAGATTCCAGGAAAGTCAGTTGTCCCGAACTGGGGCGGTAGATAGAAGCAAAGGTAAGCAACCGGCCATACAATGAGCCCTTCAGGAAGAAATACCTGCCCTGGGAGTTGGAAATATGGTCAAGCGGTACGAAGGGATAGTCACTGTGAATGGCCACAGCAACAGGCGGGGGGGAGTTACTGAAAATCCATTGGCTGTAAAGGTGTGTGGGAAGTCTAGGCATAGATTGGGAGCAGAAATTAGTCTCCTGCATCAGTAATACCTGTGCCCCAGTCTCCGTAATTCGAGCCACAAGTTACCTCGCTTGAATTGAGAACTCAGACCTCGGATATTATAACATAGGACCTTCAACGTAGCCATGACCTCGTGAGTGCCAGGGGCGCCCAGCGCCACCCCATGAAGAGCAGGAGAGAGACCCACCAGAACCACCAATCAGGACACCAGAAATACTGAAAAAAAAGAGCAAAATTGGCATGAACCCCAGACACCACATAAAACAGTACAACAAAATCAAGAACAATTGAGAAAATGCAGTAAACCACAGAGAAATAAAACAATTAGGGGCCGTGGGCCATCCCACAGCCCTAAAAACCATATAGGTGAGCCAGGCAGCACCCACCCCCATGCCCAAAAAGCCACGCGGGGAGAAGAGGGATGTCCAGGCCACCCTCAGACCCACATAACAAAAAGGAGGGGGTCGGGGACTCCATCGAGTCCAGCAAAAAGAAAAATCTGGGGGAGAAATGGTAGGGGATCGGGCACGAGGCGCCCGGCAGTCACACCTCAGTTAATGCAGCACCCAGCCTGAGTACAGGGAGGCGAGGGTGCAGTCAGGGGTACAATAAGCAGCTCGGGTCAAACCCAGGGTTTCATAAAGAGAGTGTAAACATGAGGGGCAGCAGTCCTCTAGCACATGTGGACAGGGAGATGTGGAGGAGAAAATCAAACATCCGGACAGGAATTAATAGGTGACAGTCATTATGGAAATGCGACCTCACAAAAACAGCCGTCACGGATCCTGGCGTGATGGCCTGGAGCGTGGGCGGTTCCAGCCCCCCCTGCAGACAGGTTGCCAGGGGGGAGTGCAGACAGGCAAGGGGACATCCAGGGATGACCGCCAGTCAGGTACATCCACATGTGGTAAATCCAGTTGAGACAAAAAGTGTGGCAAATCATCCTTGTCGCGAAGAACATGTTGCCTGCTGTCCTTGGTCACAGACAGGCTTAAAGGAAAGCCCCATCGATAGGTCAGGTCCGCATCTTGAATAGCCTCCAAGAGGGGCTTCAAGGCTTTCCTCTGCATCAAGGTGCGGCAAAATACGTCAGGATATAGAGAGATCTTAGTGCCATCAAAGTCCACAGAAGAGACCCCCCTCATATGGTACATTATGCAGTATTTCACTGTGTACTTATGTAATTTGCAAATAATGTCCTGTGGCTTGTCGGGGTCTTCTGAGGGGGGCCTCAAAGCCCTGTGGGCATGATGTATCTCAATGTGGTCGTGGGCGTCCCTTCCCAGGATCTGCTTGAAAATGCCTTGGAGAGTGGGGAATATGTCCCTGTGAGCTATGGCCTCAGGCAGGCCTCTGATGCGAATATTCCCCCTGCGGCTCTTGTTCTCCATAATATCTATTTGATTGAGCAGGGAATCAATCCTATTATCTTGGGTCCTGCAGCAGTCAGTCAGTACCTGAATGGCTGGGAGAAGATCCTCCACCTTAGTTTCCACAGTCTCAACTCTGTGCCCCAGGTGCGCAGTGTCAGCCTTGATCGTGTCAATCTCCTGGCACAGGGCCTTCTCCACCCGCTCCGCGAGTCTATCCAAGTCCGCCACTGTGGGGAGGGATAGGATGTGGGAAGTCTTTGCTAGCCAGCAAGTCAGCTGTGTCATCATGCCCACCTTGGATGTCAGAGGACCGGGAGACGTGGGAGACAGCGGAGTGGTCAGCACTAACCTCAGCGATGGAATGGGAGAGACAGCGTGGGGGGGCTGCTTACCATGCGCCGGCGCTATCTTGTAGAGGTCAGGCCCGGTCTGGCGGCCGCCAGAGAAGAAGGCGTCAATGGAGCTCGAGTGAGGCTGCGGGGTGCGCTGAGGTTGGGGAGACATTCTGCGCTTTGGGGGCATCCCGCTGGCTGGTAAAAGGGGCCCCAGGTGCCACTGCTGAAGCTAATTTGGAGGTGTTCGGCCAGGAGCTCTAAGCAGGTGCGTCCTCATGCTCGCATGCCGAGACCAAAAATGCTAATAAATGCCAAATAGCCGCATTTTACAGCATTTTTTGGCATTTTTAAGCTTTTTTCAGCCTTCAACGGAGCATTTTTCCAGCCAGAAAGCGCCCCTGCCAAAATCTGCTGATAACAGCCTATGTGTGCATGGACACATTGGATAAAATACTGGGGAGTCTATTGGCTGCAGAAAAACAACGCTGACGCCCAAAACAGCAGAGAGGTGTTGAATCTGGATAGTCATCCTGTGACAGGGCTGAGATGGGACTATTTGGGAGGGCAGAAACTTTCCCTACATCCTTTGCTCTTTTTAACACTGAAGGCAAAGCCTGTTTTTGTGCTTGCTGACAAAAAAAGGACTTAAAATTTACAGAACTGTGTAGGCAGAGTTCCTGTTTTTTCCCTCTGAACCTGAGAAGGGTCATTACTGTTTAACTAATTTGGAGGACTACATTTTAAGTTCAATGTGTCTTACTTATATTATATAATTATACCTAAGGATGAGCCAAATATACTACATATTGTGTATTGGGTTCAGTTAGGGGCAGGTTCGTCGACCATTACTAAAGTTTGTAAAAATTTGTGAAAGCGGGAGCCTACCCCACCTCATCAAAAATGTGTAATCATTGCGATTTATGGGCAGCTAGCCATTTAGATGTCAAATGAAACTTAAAATGAAATAAAAGGAGGTGCTGGCCCCATATATGTGACAAAACCCTTTAATGGTAATTAACCATACACAGAATGCATACAATGTGTTCAAATGTCCATGCAAAGAGAACACAAATATAAGTGCACGTGTACTACAAGTCAATCTACATGTTAACTACATGTTAATCCATTCACTGTGTTGCTGGACAATACAATATAGTGCTCAAATAAATCCAGATCATGAAAGATGCTCCACCACGAGCTAGTAGTTATTACGCTCACCAGACTAATTAAATTAGCAAGCAATCAATAAACGTATTGGTTTAAAGCCAGCCATGCACACAGTTGTGTCTGCTCCTCTCCTGGTGGGTCCCGATGTTGCTCATACACCAGAACAAGTAGGGGGCCTATAGTGTAATATAGTTTATTTAATCAATAAAATATATGAAATCATTTGCATATACACTCACATATTAAATGCTGTAAGAAGCACCAACACAAACAGTTTTCTCTGTCAGAAAGGTATTGCTTCACTGCTCGTGGGCCCCAGTGCTGGCTTGCGCTCCACAGACCCGCAAACCAAACAAGACAAAGAGCCAGAAACCGCATCAACCTTTCAGCCTCTATGCATTTTATGCATGCGCATGTTTATGTGCAACATCGGGACCCACCAGGAGACACATCTGTGTGGATGGCTGCCTTTAAACCAATATTTTTTTTGATTGCTAGCTGATTTATTTGGCCTGGTGAGTGTAATAACTACTAGCACGTGGTGAAGCACGTTTGATGAAATTTATTTGAGCACTATATTGTATTCGTCCAGCAACACAGTGATTGGATTACCATGTCACGGACTCATGGATATTACATGTGTTTATTGTAAAACACACAAATACCTGTAGTGCACTTGGTTTGCATACACTTTTAAATTTTGAAAAGTAGGGGTGGGGGCAACAGTTTTTTTTTTTATTATTATGTTATTTAGAAGTTATGGGATTACAATATATTTGTTTGCAGCCACCTGATACCATTTATATTATAAACTGACATTTTATTGAGTATAAGATTTGTTGATAACCAGGGAGTGCGGGATAAAACACACACTAATTTTTTCTCTTTTGCTCAACTTTATTAAACAACAAAAGCTCATGCTGTTTTTAAACTCAAGGTTATCTTGCTCTTTCTACCACTCTTTTTTAAATCACACAGAAACAATGAATTTTTTCTTTCACTAATTAAACAAGTATTTCCCAAAAAAAACACAGTACAATAAATATCCATGGATAAAGTCTGCTCAATTTCCATGGCATCTCTAGGCTTTAATTAGGTCTCTAGGTGCAATATTTCCTTTTATTATTTACACGCATGAAACTCTTTGATTAAGTTTACACACATGTCTTGCATGGAAATAGAGTCCCTGTAGTGTGTTATTTATTTATGTGTAAGTACATCTTTTTGCATTTATATTTAATAGCTTCCCTGCAGAGACAGTAAAATATCATTGATTCTTTCTTGGCAGGGCAATTTATTCCAGCTAGCTGTAGGATTTACAGGAGATCAAAGCTCAGACTGTTGACTATGCTCTCCCATTACTGTACAATATTTCATATAAAGATTTTTGAAGCATTGTGCACTGCTTAAGTTTATATAGAGAAGACGTTTTTAATTTAGAGTCTGCCTTTCAATAAAAAAAAAAAAGAGTAGCCAAATACAGGCTGCCATTTCCTATGGTATATGCCAAAGGAAAACATTTTTGAATTTTTTTCTAGCTAAACTCTAGAATTTATATTTTTTTTCTACTCTTCACTTAAAGTGGAATTAAACTCTTAAAAAAAAAATGACAGGAAAGATTCTTTTGACGGAAGAGGCCATATTGGTGCTTCTCCCTGAGTTGGTGCTTCTCCCTCGGTGTACAGCATTACTGTACACCGAGTCATGCAGGCACAGCTCAGCATACATTTACAACATGGCTCTGTGCTGTGATGATGTCAGTCAAGTGGGCGAAGAGTCTGAGCCCCAAAGAAAGACTGGGAGAAGATGGAAGAACCTGCTGACACCAGGTTGCTAAAGGGGATTGTTTGGCAGGTACGTCTAATATTGTGCTACTATGTATTGCATACTAGTACATTATGGCATAAAGCCCCTGGGATGCATTTTTACATTTTTTCCCACATTTTTTTTCCACATAGCATTTAAGTCCTCTTGAAAGTGGACCTTGCACTTAAAAAACAGTGTCTCATTTTTAAATGTGGTCCTGCTCCCTCTTGCCGAAATGGTCAAAATATTAAAGCTGAAGTTTAGCAAAGACATTTCTACAGCTTTATTGACATTATTTATCAGTAATGAAGTATGTTCAATGTTCTGCAGGCAACTGGAAATTTTAAAAATCTTCTTTGGGTGGGATTCAGATGACTACCATACCCCCCCCCCCCCCATTTAGGGTTTTAACTGCTGTGTAAACAATAAAGGAACTTTTCTTCTTGGAGGAGAAGGGAGCTGCTCCTCGGTGAACCATCTTTACTGCTGTTCTGCCCGAAGATCCAAATCTATTGACCATCACAACACTTTTGTGACAGTAAAAGTACAAGACATCCTTGCACAGATGATTTCTACAGGATCCAGCTGCCTGAACAATGGGGCATGAATTCCATAATGGTAACTAATGTCATTAAAGCTGAGGAGAATTTTATTGTTAGGAAAAATTCAGCTTTAAAAATTCTCCTTTTGGTGAGATTCTAGAGAATGTTTAGTGGCCTGAATCTCGCTGAAAAGACAATCCCAACAACTGTTCCGCAGAGTCGTCCTTTGAGATTTGAAGTATCTAGAAACCCCTCTTAGATGTTTATTTATGTCCACGTCTCTGCTGCGGATTTTCTTTCACCACTTGTCTTGTTATATTATTCTCAGTGAGTCAAAAAGCGAGGGGCAATATCTCCAAGGTAAAATACTAATCCTTCCCAACGCCATGCAAAAGTAAAAAAACTGAAAATGGTGTACTTACCTATCGGTAATTTTCTTGACATATACGTATGGCAGCATACTGATGGGTAGCTCACCCCTTACTGGACAGATAAAACCAACTACTCAAAATTATTGGATTTGTAATAGTCTAGCCAGCAATTAATCAAAGCAATAACTAACAGAGAGTATAGCTTATGCAGTCATGCATTACTGTCAGAAAAGAAAACTTCTGATAGGCAAGTATACAACCATGGTTTGTGTGCCGTAATGTTGAGGGGAACTTTTGTACCCTTGATCGAAAAAGCTTTTTTGTTTATTTTATTCAGCCAGGCGACTGGCTGTTCTTTGAGTCCTTGATGGAAGAACAACATTTCTACTGATCTGAAAGTTTATTCATTTCACCAAAATCTGTAGTTTTAAGCTTTTTGGGACAACTCTTCCTTTTGATTGGTGTATTCAGCACTTATCTGATACTTATTGATCTTTAGGTATTTATATTAGTTTATATACAAATAAAAGTCACGCTAAATAAAATAAGGCAAATGAAAATGAAAATGACCAATAATGAAATTAAAGTCCATAAACAATGTTCATAAACTCTTAAATGCAAGTGATGCTGGATAATTGCACACAGGAATCCGCATTTGATGGGTGTTCTGCTTACCAGAGATAAAAGAGTAAATGGCATATATCTCAATCCTCTTTGGTTCAGTGAAGAAACAGGGAATCCAGTCCCAGTGCGAACAGTGCAATAACAACGTCAGAGATGACTCAAATGGAAATAGGTTAATAATATATGTAGTAAGCTATGAAAAGAAAAAAAGGAACGCCATAGCATAAAACCACAACATTTTTTTGGGAAAATGGATAGTGCTCCCAGTTGGTGTAAACGGTGAACCCAGCCACAACAAAAGGGAAAAAAATAAAAAATTAATAAATTGTGAACTAAATGATGAGAATTCAAATTGTGAGTTGTGGGACACCTCAGTGATAAATTAAAGAAGATCGGAGTAAATACTTCTTACCAAAAGTGGAAGGAAAAGTGCATATATGGGCCTCCAATAGATGTGCGATAGAAAAAACACACTGTAGGGATCCTCATCCAATGAAAAGGAAAGGAGGAAAGGGAACTCACCCCAATCACACCTACACCCGGTAAAATTAAATCCTTACCAGAACCCAGTAAGGAGATCGCTTGGAAATGAGACAAATGTATTGATAGGTGATTCAAAGAGACCCAGCTGTCATAAAGGCCCTCCACACATATGGCACTTATAGATCAATGAACTCATCTCCTTTTGAGTGATCTCTGACGTTGTTATTACACTGTTCACACTGGGACTGGATTCCCTGTTTCTTCACCGAAGCAAAAGGATTGAGATATATGCCATTTACTCTTTTATCTCTGGTAAGCAGAACACCCATCAGATGCGGATTCCTGTGTGCAATTATCCAGTATTACTTATTGTGACAGAACCCACTGTCACTGTGTGGTTTGGAAGGGACTGAGCGCGTGCCTCCTACCGACAGACTATAGGCCAGAAGATACTGGAGACCTGGGGACATGCTGGCATTGAGTTAGCCCCCGTTCACATAGGGGCGAGCAGCGCGCCGCGACCTCGGATCGGCCGCCACGGACTTCATAACATTGAAGTCTATGGCGGTCGCCTCCTGGTCGCCCCAAAGAAGCTCCGGACCCTTTTTCTAAGTAGGAGCGACTTGTGTCGCTCCTATTAGAATGGGTCCGCAGCTTCCCTATGGGAGGCGACCTACGGCGACCTGTGAGGCGACCAGGTCGCCTCACAGGTCGCCTTAGTGTGAACGGGGGCTTAATGTAATGTAATGTAATGTAATGTAATGCTGCAGCCCTTCTCCCCGATCCCCCCCCCTCTTGTTGCTGTGTCTAACTGTGTTGATTCATGACACATAGACAATGGTCTGGACTGGAGACATCTCTCCGCAGGGGGGTGTTTATTGAGAGACTGCCTGTTTACCATATTCTCATTAGGTTATCTGTAGCCTGTTTCAATGTACAAATCTTCAGTTCCCCATTGGTTGTTCCGTGTCCCCTTCCCCCCTCTGGCAAGGCTAAGGGGAGTGTCCTATAACTGTGTGTAAAACTGTATGTCTTGGAATTTAATAAACAGTTTAAGCTCTGCATGGTTAACCCTCAACACCTGTGTGGATTGTCTTGTGATTGAGGGGTTAAGGGCTGGGTATGGCTTCTCCGCAGTCTGTGGGTGCGTTTGGAGGACAGGAGACACAGGTCTGGCGGATGTGCCCACCTGGGGTACTGAGATCCGTCACATTGGTTGGCAGCGGTGGGATTTCTCCTGCAGTCCAGAACATCCAAACCACCACCAGGATTTAAGATCTGGGCAGCTGCCGAGGAGTGATACGGGGACCAGCCAGCATGAGAGTGGAGTTCGGGAGGAGGCTGCAAGGCATGCGGAAGCACCATCGGGGACCAGCGACAGAGCACACCATGCTTGGCTGGGAGGATGCGATCCGCCGGCAACTCTGGCATGAGGCGCTAAGCCACGAGCGGCACCATCAGGGGAAGATCCTTCCCTCCTCCACAGAGATGTACCGGATGCAGTACCGTGCGCGAGAGGTGTTCCTGAGGGAAGGACCGTGAGATGAAGGGAAGACAGAGCTCGGAAGATTGGTCCAGGAGGAAATGAGGCTGGACGCCAGCTACAGAGCCCTCCGGTGGTTCGCGGCTCAACTGTGGCCAGGTACAGCAGATGGCAGCCCGACAGAAGGCGTTGGCTATGGCGGCGTGGGACTGCTCCATCAAAAAATGTACGGAGACCCAGACTTTGGTAGCAATGAGGAATGGCGGCTGGAAAACATCCTGGACTTCCGAAATGAGGTGCTGGACCTCCCCGAAGAGGCGTGTGACCTGGAGGAATTGGAGTTCCTGGTTGAGCAGGAATGGGGGCTCGAGATTGCCTACAAGCGACTGTTTGACGGTGATCAGCAGCCGGGCATGGCTCCCGTTGCCTGGGACTGTCCGGGAGAAATAGCAGACAGTCACAAAGATGAGAAGCAAATGGGGCCAGGGGTGCCCCTGCGTTTTCCCATCCTAACCGCAATTGAAGAAGCAGCGATGATACAGAGGGCACTGCAAGCGCTAGAATGCCGAAACGCACCGGAGGTCCCCCAGGCAGCGAGACAAGCTAATAGCATGAAGGTCTCAGAAAGGGGAGTTGAGACAGGCGCTGGAAGGCTGGGAAATGGTGATCAGCAGCAAGTCCAGAGTATCTCATCTGGTGCCACAGCAGAAGCGCTGGATACAGAGTGCCCCGGGCATCTGTCCAGCATCAGAAAAAGAGTTGGATCCGGAGAGTCTGAGAGAGGATCTGGGTGAACTGTTGCCTCAACAGCAGATATCCCCACCGGGAGTAGAGGAAGCAATTCTCCCTCCCCAACAATTGGACACTACCCCAATGTTCATCCCCCCAGCAGAAGCGCTGGCTATGGGGCAGAGTGCCGCTGGCCTCTGCCCACCCTCAGAGGTAGATCCAGGGAGTCAGAGGGACGACCTCAGTGAGCCGTTTCCCCAGCACTTGGACGCTACCCCAGTGTTAATCCCCCCAGCAGAAGCGTTGGCTATGGGGCAGAGTTCTGCTGGCCACTGCCCCGTCCTCAGTATGTTTTTGGAGGGTTTGGGAGACAGCCCCTGTCAGAAGTCACCCCAGTGGCTGGTCACAGAACCGGCAGGGGAGAAAACCCTTCCCCCTCTCCAGCAGTTGTACCCAACGTTTGCATATGTCCCCCGGCAGAAGCACTGGCTACAGGACAGAGCGCTGATGGTCTCTGCCCAGCATCAGAACAAGAGATGAAGAATCCGGGAGACAGTCCCTGCAAGATACCTTCTCAGCGGCTGGTAACTACACCAGGAGAAAAGCAAGTACCTTTTTCTCCCCAAATGCATAGCCCTACCAGCCTACATTCCCTACCAGCTGAAGCGCTGGCATCAGGGCAGAGGATTATTCAGCTCCCCCCAATATCTGCAACCCAGCCCCGGATCAGAGGAGTGCAGACAGCTGTTCCCACTCTGCAGCGGCTGATTTTATTCATGGGAGACCCTATGTGTGGTTTTGCTCCCCAGCGCCAGAGTCGTACTTTTACTTTTCCTGGATGCCTGGGGTGGAAGTTTGTGACTAACGCAGGTCCAGACCAGTTGAGGGTCAGGAACCTGGTTAGCCTGTTTTTAAAAGGGGAGAAATGCGACAGAACCCACTGTCACTCTGTGGTTTGGAAGGGACTGAGCGCGTGCCTCCTACCGAGAGACTATGGGCCAGAAGATACTGGAGACCTGGGGACATGCTGGCATTGAGTTAATGTAATGTAATGTAATGCTACAGCCCTTCTCCCCCCACCCCCCTCTTGTTGCTGTGTCTAACTGTGTTGATTCATGACATATAGACAATGGTCTGGACTGGAGACATCTCTCCGCAGGGGGGTGTTTATTGAGAGACTACCTGTTTACCATACTCTCATTAGGTTATCTGTAGCCTGTTTCAATGTACAAATGTTCAGTTCCCCATTGGTTGTTTGTGTCCCATTCCCCCCTCTGGCAAGGCTAAGGGGAGTGTCCCATAACTGTATGTAAAACTGTATGTCTTGGAATTTAATAAACAGTTTAAGCTCTGCATGGTTAACCCTCAACACCTGTGTGGATTGTCTCGTGATTGAGGGGTTAAGGGCTGGGTATGACTTCTCTGCAGGCTTTGGGTGCGTTTGGAGGACAGGAGACACAGGTCTGGCGGATGTGCCCACCTGGGGTACTGAGATCCGTCACACTTATTATGGTCCTCTTCATTTTCATTTGCGTTATTTTATTTAGCTCGACTTTTATTTGTATATTTTATTTGGGGTGTTGTCACACTTGAAGTTGCAGCTTTATACTTTCACATTAGCATGGTTATCCCACCAGTTTTATTTATACTGTATTAGTTTGTTGTGAGCTGTCTGTGGGAATTTCTTTGGATGGGGAATCTATTTTAACTTTGGGGCTGTTGCCTGTTTTTTCTCACTGTTGCCAGATGAAGAGGTCCTTAGTGACCTTGAGAACACAAAGAATAATGTAATTATGTGAGTGTGTTAAGGTACAAACTGGCCGAATATCAACTGGATTCAACAAAAACCGGCCAACATTCCACCAGTGTGTACAGCAGTTTGTCTGACAGAAGTCAGTCTCTAATGACTAATGGCTGATTGATGTGTTCTGGCTGGGAAAATGCCCCCCTGTCAGAACCCAATAGCTCAGCATGGGAGAGCACTGCACTAACATCACTTAGTTAGTATGGCAACTGCTCAGTTTTTTTTATGCAGCTCGCTGGGTTGAACAAAAAGAAAACTTTGCGTGTGTACATAGGATTACAGGCCTTCTGACATTAAAGAGGAGGAGCAGAATCTATTTTCACAGATGAAATTAGCTGGGAAACAATGTAATATTATGGAAGACTGCTGGTATTCAGACATTTTGGGGGTTATTTATCAAAACAGGACTGTACAAAATCGCAGCTCTGCAAAGAAACCAATTAGCTCTTGGATTTTTCTGCTGAAGCTTAATTTACCAAGGTTAAGTTAGAAGCTTATTGGCTACTATGCACAACTGCACCAGATTCTGAGTCCACCATTTTTAGTAAAAGTAACAGGACTTGGGCTACCTGCCGATGGCATTTTGCTTTCCAGAATGAAAAGTTGTAGTTCCAGTGTCCATAAGTAGGTTTCCCAGCAGCCCACAGTTGCTAATAATCAGTCTCCACCTGATGCTAGTTGCTGAGAGGGCACCTAAAGAAGAACTCCGGGCAAAAACTTTTTTACAAGTCCTGTTTGCTGATCTCCTACCTTCACCGAATATGCCATCCATCTTCTTGTTACCTCAGTAGTTGTTCTGAAATAGCCTGATGATTTTCAAACAAATCAGTTACTTGCCAGTGATTTCTGGTTTATAAGACTGGTGGCTTACTATTCCCCCTTTGCTACCGGTCTTGGCACGTCCCATCTGTAGTTCTCTCCAGCAAGCAGAGATTGACTTCTTCATTCTCAGGTCCCCGGTCCGTAATGCCCATTGGAGGTGGTGTCCTAAAATTCCTCCCCTTCCAGCACCTATTCCCTTCCTGAAGCCCCCTCCCCCATCCTACATGTATCTCTCATCCACATCTGCTGTGCAAAACTGGCCAGCCTGTCATCCGTTCATGCTTTCTCCTGCCAGCTGTCAATGCTGCCCCTTGTCTCTCTGCATCCTCCTCCCTCCCCCACATGTTTCTCCAACTCCTTATCACTAATCTCCTTTCCCTTGCTCCATTAACAGCCCAGCCATTAAACCCCACAGTGAAGCAAAGCCCAGAGACAAAAGTTCCCTGGGAGTACCTAACTCCATACATACCTGGCGACAACAGAGGCTGAGGGATTGAGAAGCATTGGCATTGACAGCTGAGCAGGAACACAGACATCATCATCATTATTAACAGTGCCCATCCCCAGGGACACACAGGCTGCACATACTTAACTCTATAGCCCCTGTCCCCACTGACAGACACCAACCCCTACACGGACCTTCCCACTCCCCACACTGACTGTGAGCAATGATAGGTGTAAAATAACTAACAAGCTTCACGCAGTGGTTGCTAATTACATAGTAAGGGTGCCTAGCAATTGAGGGGTTAATTGTGATCCTCCCAATCAGCTCCCTCCCCAGCAGCTGTGGGGCTAAATCCATGTCCATCTGCGACACATGTGAGGATAAGACATACGTTTTTTTTTTAAACTTAGCAGGGATGGTGGGAACCCCTCTACAGATATTTGTAATACACATTCATTTCAACTGCAATAATTGAGATTATAATAGTAACTAAAACATAAAATTCAGTGTAACAATCTAAACCAAAAACAAAACAAAGTGCAATAATGGTGGGAACCTCCCAACTAAAAAGGTTCTGCACTTGAAGCCAATTTGTGATGCAAATATCTATAGGAGGGGTTTTCACCATCCCTGAAAAATGTTTCATTTTTATGTCTTTTTTTCAGTTTGATGTGTATTATATGTGAAATTACATATCACAGAGGCCAAGATTGTGGTAATAAAGTTTATTGAGATTTCCATACATTAAAGGATTCCACCATTATTGTTATGTTATTGATAAGTAAGATAGCGCTTCACTTTTTTTTTTCATGCTGATGTTTACTTGTGCCACATGCCGATGTAAAGCAGCATGTCCCGACTCTTTTTTTCTGTGTTGTGGCTAGGGCTGTGCTCACATACACCATACAAGCACTGAATGCTGTTACAAATATGTAAGTCTATAGGTGACGTCACTTCCCATTCATTTCCCACATGTTGTCAGCTGTGTCTTCTGCAGAGCTTCCGCCGCTGGAGACCGGATTGGATTGGCTTCAAAAAAGGTATGTATACTGATTCCTTCTTTACAGGGTTAGATAGGTTAATGTCATGGATGTCTGTAGATGCAGGGATTTTAGTGTTAGGGTGGACTTACACTTTTAATGAAAGTAGACTAATCATTTTGTACATGCATGCTTTGTATTTATAAGATTGTCAGCTCACTGTGTGGTGAATAGTGTGGCTGGAGAATGAGGGGCGTGATTTATGTTGAAGTGGGCAAATTCACATGCCCTTTCACACAGAGGCGCTTGAAAACTGCCCATAAAACGTTGAGCATTTTTTCCAGCGCTTTTGAGGCGCTTTTAAGGAGCTTTTTAGGCGCTTTTCAGGCATTAGCGGTATGCTTTTTTTTAAGGACAGGTGACTCAAAAACTGCTTCAAGAACCATTTTGAGGTGCTTTTGAGGTGCTTCCCATTTATTTCAATGGGGAGGGGCATTTTTGAGGCATGTTTTTAGTGCTCCAAAGATGCTGCTTGCAGGATTTTTTCACCCAGTGTGAAAGCATTAGTTGATTTTAATGGGAATAGGTTTTCGTGAGCTTTTCAGGCAGTTTTTTTTTTGTGCCAACGTGCTTAAAAAACACCTCAGTGTGAAAGGGATCTTAACATGAACAGGCCTAGTGTACCCACCCACATTAACTGCAATTCCCAAAGGTTCATGGGAAATGTAGTTCCATTTCCTGTAGAGAGAAAGGATATGATGTAATCCCTGCTGTAACTCCTCCTCCTTAGCAGAGCAGGGGCTGTTATCCCATTAAATTACAAAGGTAACTTCCTGAAAATGTAATTAGACTTTTCTCTTCAATGGTAAGGAATTTTTCAAATGTCTTAACTGGTTAGTGTTTTGTGTTTGGGGTTGTATACTGAACAAAATTATAATCGCAACACTTTTGTTTTTGCCTCCATTTTTCATGAGCTGAGCTCAAAGATCTAAGACTTTTTCTATGTACACAAAAGGCCTATTTCTCTCAAATATTGTTCACAAATCTGTCTAAATCTGTGTTAGTGAGCACTTCTCTTTTGCCGAGATAATCCATCCATCTCACAGATGCTGATTAGAAAGCATGATTTTTGTACAGGTGTGCCTTAGCTTGGCCACAATAAAAGGCCACTCTAAAACGTGCAGTTTTATCACACAGCACAATGCCACAGATGTCGCAAGTTTTGATGGAGCATGCAATTGACTGCTGACTGCAGTAATGTCCACCAGAGCTGTTGCCCGTGAATTGAATGTTCATTTCTCTACCATAAGCCGTCTCCAAAGGAGTTTCAGAGAATTTAGCAGTACATCCAACCGGCCTCACAACTGAAGACCATGTGTAACCACACCAGCCCAGGACCTCCACATCCAGCATTTTCACCTCCAAGATTGTCTGAGATCAGCCACCCGGACAGCTGCTGCAACAACCCATTTGCATAACCAAAGAATTTCTGTACAAACTGTCAGAAACCGTCTCAGGGAAGCTCATCTGCATGCTTATCTTCCTCATCGGGATCTCGATCTGACTGCAGTTCATCGTCGTAACCAACTTGAGTGGGCAAATGCTCACATTCAATGGCATCTGGCACTTTGGAGAGGTGTTTTCTTCATGGATAATTCCCTGTTTTCTTAGATCTTTGAGTTCAGCTCATGAAAAATGGAGGCAAAAACAAGTGTTGCATTTATAATTTTGTTCAGTATACTAATGGGTGATTTTTTTTTGCCAATCCCTGAGTTCTTCTTTAAGTTTCTCCTCTGCAAATACACCTTGCATCAGCGTTTTGCTTTGCTAAGTCAGATGACATTGCCATTTATCCGACTCCTGCTCCTACCCTTGCCCTGTATCCTGTACCCTGCACCCTGCTGCAATATATCTGCTCCCCTTGTTCCTGATCACAGTCCTGGTTCCCCCCCTTCCTTGCCTCTCCAGTATTCTCTGTGACCATGTTCCTCATCTTGTATATATATAGTATATATTGTATTTTAGTCAGGTTTCCTGTTACTTAGTTAGGCATTTTGGTTATATGGTTGTTGTTCACTTGTATCTTCACGTTTGCTTGTTTTTAATGTTTGCTGGTGTGTGGATGTACTTTGTGTTACTATTAATACATTTACTTTACTTTGTATACAGTAGTCTGGTCTCAGTTTATAAGTGAAGCCATGATGTTTTATTTTAGTATGCCTCAGGTTGAGTCTTTGGTATAGTTGCTTGTTTGCAACAGGTTCTGTTTGTATTACTGATGTGCTTTTACTAGTCAGTCAAGGGTGCTGTAAACTAGAGGAGAGGAAAAGGAAGAAGGAAAGGAGAGGCAAAAAGGGAGGAAGTCTCAGAATTCATAACATCATTACCCATAAATAAGAGCAGTTGACTCATTAACCTGATACAAAGGCGTATGCATCTAGAGGATCCATAAGGAATTATAAGGATATAAAGGTCCATATAAGTTATTATATCCCGTTTACTTTCAGTAAAGTGAAATTCCATTAAACAAGACAATTGTATGATATCTTCACATCTTAAACTGAATATATAAGCTTACTAGTGTGGTACTGCGGACTTTCTCCACACAAAAGATCTTATATATCATATATACTAGATGCTAATTCATCTCTAAAGTAGTCAAAACCCAAAGCCAAAGCTGACTACTGGAATCTTAACTCTTAATTTTCAACTCTTAACTCCAAAGCAAGTCCTCAGAATTACCTACAAAATCGCACATTCAATTGGTATCAAAATACCCACTGCTATAGCTGGTATTCTTCCTATCCTTTGCAGTTGAAGGAAAAAAAGTTAATAAATCAAATAAACTATGTTCAAAAGCATTAAAGCGGAGTTCCAGGCACAAAAACGATATTTTTTTTTGTGCCCCTCCGCTAGGTAGACCTCACCTGAAAAGGAATTGGATAGTTATTTTTTTTTTTTTTGTTTACTTACCTTGTAATTGAAGATCGAAGATACTCACCTCAGAGTACTTCCTCCCTCGGAGCCGCGGCTCACCCCGTCACTTCCTGTCTCGCTATGATTCCTGGGAGCTGAACGTCATAGCTCCCAGGAATCAATGCGACGGCACCGGCCCGCTCGTCATTTCCGGGCGACGCCGCATTCCCCTGCTAAACAGCTTCTGGGCATGCCCAGAAGCTGTGGAGGAATGAGGCGCCACACCGGAAGTGACGAGAGGGGCCGGTGCAGGCGCATTCTGGGACAAGAAGACACGGAAGAAGACACAGAAGAGGACCGCGCTGGCTTCAGCTGCCCACAAGAGAGATGGAAACGCTGTGGAAGAAATTTTATAAGTAAGTATTTCTTCTAAAAGGTAAGTGCGAACCGGGACAGATCAGAGGCTAGCCATTGTGGAATGTGCTAGCCCTGACTGTCCCGGGGGTATGTTTAGTAAAAAATGACATCTGTGCCCGGAACTCCGCTTTAAGCGACATCACCTTTTAACTCTTCTCTGAAGACGCTTTGAAAAACGGTATAAGACTGTTTTCACACCTCCTCTCCTTTGCCGTGAGGGCTGTTCACCCCCCCTTTTTTTTTTTAGGAGGGGAGGAGAGGGAGGGAGAAAAAAAAAAGAAAAGAAAAGGAAAGATGAGAGGTAAAACAGCGAGAGGAGGAGCGATGGCTAAATCACCAAGGGCAAGTTCAAGCGCTAGTACAATAAGGAAATACATGACTCATGAGAACTCTATAGAACAAACATCCCAGGAAAAGCAGCCAGGACCAAGAAAGAAACAAGGCGAGACAAAGGAAAAAAATGAAAGAACCAAACTAAATAAATCATTAACAAACACAGTAAATCCTGAACTGAGTTTAAGGATAGAACATGAAATAGAGGAAGAACAAGAAAGTACACAAGAACAAGCACCCACAAAGGGCGATATGCTTGCTATGTTTGCCGATTTAGAAAGATCATTGAAGACTGAGTTGGTTAAAATCCATACAGACCTGGGACATGCACTAGGAATAGTAGAAGAGCTTGAGAAAAAGCAAGACAATCAAACAAATATAATAAATGGACTGAGAAAAGAAATGAAGGAAGTTAAGAAAAATTTTAGAGGTCTAGCATATAAACTAGAAGATCAAGAAAACAGAAACAGATGGAAAATTTTGAGAATTCGGGGATTAACTGATACACCACAAGAAGAAAATCTAGGAGGAAAGATTCAAAAAATACTCAATCCTGTATTAGGGAGAGAAGAAAAAGACCAATTATTGATTGAAAGAGTTCACCGTATCAGGAAACCAACAGGAATCCCAGTAGAATATCCCAGAAACGTGATAGTCAGATTTCAAAACTATACAGACAAAGCACAAATATGGGAGAATCTAAAGAAAAAGAAATCATTAATAAACATAGAAAATAGTAAGATACAGATCTTTACAGACCTATCTCCTGAAACCCTGAGGAGAAGAAGAATTTTAAAACCACAGATATAACTGGGGTTTCCCAGCCTGCCTTATAGGAAGGAAAGATGGACGGACTGCCAAACTTACCTTTCCGGAAGAAACCCATGATTTCTGTAAAAAACTAGATATTCAGGAACCAAATTTGCCAGGATGGTATGACGACAATGATGAAGAAGAGACAGAAAAAAACCCCACAAACAGAAGAGCAGCAATGGAGACTGGCAGTAAAGAATAAGAAAAATGGAAATAGCAAGACGGCTTAGAACAAAATGACAGAACGGACCCCCTATCTCTCCAACAT
Organism: Pelophylax lessonae; assembly: GCF_965119305.1. Classification (NCBI taxonomy): domain Eukaryota; kingdom Metazoa; phylum Chordata; class Amphibia; order Anura; family Ranidae; genus Pelophylax; species Pelophylax lessonae. Next base: position 124,053,375 of record NC_138773.1, on the reverse strand, counting down.
TTACTCTTCCTTTGACTCATGTGGTGTTTTTTTTTCTCCTTCTTTCCTCCCCCTCCTCCAGTTGATACAGTTGATAAGGGAGGTGGGGGGGAGCGTCATGGAATGAGAGCGGTGGTGGGGGAGAGGGGGAGGGGGTGGGAGGGGAGGAAGGATAGGAATTGTAAAGGAAACTTAATGACAGCCCCCCCCAGGAAGCCTGATATACCCTCCTTAAATAGGAAGGAGCTTGAACATGCTAGCTCAATAGAGCATCGCCCCAAAGAAAATGGCTATCAGGGCAAGTGGCCCAAGGAGACAGCTAGATACACCAAGATCAATTTATGATCGAACGAACAACATTGTGAGACAGGGGAGAGGGGAAGGAGGGGAGGGTCAAAGAGGGAGGGATATGGGGGGTGGGAGAGGGGTAGAGGGTTGCGGGGGTGGGACGGGAAAACTCCCTATTGCCAAAAGGAAATTTTAAAGGATGTTCTATTTTCTAACCCTTGCAGGATGTTTTTGAAAAAATACCAACCGATCCAGCTCCCCTCTTTTCGGACCGGAGCAGGAACGATTGGAAAAGGTTGAAATATGGAGGGTGAACAATTAAAAATAATAACTTATAGTGTAAGAGGACTAAATTCCCCTATAAAAAGTTATCAAATCCTGGAAGAATTAAGAAGAGAGGCAGCAAACATAGTTTTCCTACAGGAAACACACATCTCTCTACACTCTAATGTAAAACTCTATTCTAAATATTTCCCAACATGGTATTATGGGGATAGCCCAGTCGACCGTGCAAGGGGGGGTAGCAATAGGAATAGCCAAAAATGTGGAATTCTCCCTGGAGGAGACTAAAGTCGACCCTTTAGGTCGATATATTTTCCTCAAAGGACAAATAAGGGGGATGGAATTAACGTTAGTTAATATTTACAATCCAAATAAAAACCCTAGCGGGTACTTAGGGAGGATTTTATACAACCTGGAACTCTTTAAAAAAGGTTATCTAGTAATGGCGGGAGATATGAATTTTTGCATGGATCCCCGTCTTGATTGTACAACGAGGTTAAGGACGCTGGGAGAGCAAAAACATAAAAAAATTAAGAAAAAATTACACCAGATTCAATTATTAGATGCATGGAGGATTCAACATCCAAAAAAAAAGAGATTACACCTTCTACTCCTCAGTCCACTCGATGTACTCAAGACCGGATTATTTCTTTATAGACCATCGACTGTTGGAATCTGTGGTGGTTACAGAGATAGGTACAATTACCTTATCAGATCACGCACCACTGACTTTAACAATAAGAACTCCAGCCTATCAAAAAAGCATAGGAACATGGAGGTTAAATGAAGATATAATCCAAGATGAAGAAGTAGGAAATAGAATAGAAAAGGAATTAGAATTATATTTTCAGAAGAATGAAACCCCGGAAATCCCAATGGCGACAATTTGGGAGGCACATAAAGCTTACATTAGAGGAATATTAATATCTCTAGCCTCAAAAAAAAAAAAGGAAAGGACCAGTCAAATAAACAAATTAACAACGGAAATATATGAAATAGAACAAAGGCATAAAAAAGATCTAACAAAAGAAACAGAAAAAGACCTCATATTAAAAAGAGATAAACTAAAAGACCTATTAGATGAAGAAACTAGATGTCACTTTAATAAATTAGAAAGATATAGATAAAAATTTGGGAATAAACCAGGAAGATCCCTAGCTAGATTACTAACGAAGAAAACATCAAAAAACTATATAGAAAAAGTGAAAAATAGCAGAAATGAAATAATTAATTCAACAACAGAAATAGCTAAAGCCTTTCATACCTTTTATAATGCCCTATACAATGTCCGAAAAGAAGAAATTCAACAAACAAGACAAGAAAGAATAACAAATATACAAAGATATATTAAGGAAGAATTTAAAGAAATTTTATTACCAAAAATGCAAATATACCTGAATAAAGTTGGAAAGGAAGAACTAAGGGAGGAATCTCTGCTGGCCCATATCACAGTAATACCGTAAGAGGGGAAAGATCTAACCCTATGCTCCAGCTATAGACCAATTGCCCTATTAAATATAGATACAAAAATATTTGCAAAAATTCTGGCAACAAGACTAAAGGGTCTACTGGAACTATGGATCCACCCAGATCAAACCGGATTTGTGCCAGGTAGAGAAGGTAGAGAAGGGAAAGATAATGTAGTTCGAACCCTGTTACTACTACAAAAAACTAAAAGTCATGCAGTCCCCTCCCTCCTATTGTCGATCGATGCCGAAAAGGCCTTCGATAGGGTGGATTGGGACTTCATGAAGGAGACAATAAAAAATTCAGGGATCGGATTAAAAATGAGGCAATGGATAGAGGCTTTATATAAAAAACCGACAGCAAAAATTAAGATAAATGGAGGTATGTCAGAAGGCTTTGAGATGGGCAATGGGACGTGACAGGGATGTCCCCTCTCTCCCCTATTGTTCATACTAGCCTTAGAACCCTTACTGGCAAAAATAAGACAAAATAAAGATATAAGTGGAGTGAAGGTGAATCAGGACGAACACAAAATAGCAGCATACGCAGATGATTTATTACTTTATATTACGAACCCTAGGATCACTCTCCCAAATATCCAAAAAGAATTAAAAGAATATGGAAAACTATCAAACTTCAAAATAAACCCAATAAAATCTGAAATCCTTAATATCAGCTTAAATACTCAAGAGGAACAGACATTAAAAGATTATTTTCCATTTAAATGGGCAAAAGCCAAATTAAAATACTTAGAGTTTTTCAGTTTGTGATGTTATATATATCCCTATCAAGCTAATTTCTTACCCTTACTAAATGAAATAAAAGCAGATATAGGAAGGAGATCAAATAATCAAATCTCATGGGTCGGAAGAATAAACGTAGTCAAGATGTTTATGCTACCCAAGATTTTGTATAAATTCTCTTTATTACCAATAGACATCCCCCCAGCCTTTTTTAGGGTAATAAAAACTATAATAACAAAATATATATGGCAGCGGAAAAAACCCAGAGTGCAATACAAGATTCTCACAAGAAGCAAAACACAAGGAGGATTAGCAACTCCGGATATAGAAAGGTACTATAAGGCAGTAATTATTACACGAGTGATTGATTGGACAAAAGAAGCAACGGGGAAAAGATGGGAGGAAATAGGAGGTGCACAAAATAATACTCACTTACACAAAACAATATGGATACCACCAAAATATAGGGAATCATAAGGAGCACACAAATTGACAAAGGCAGTCTACAAAATATGGGATAGGGTTAATAAACAATTAAAATGGGAATATAACTCACCAATGATATCACTAAATGGCACAAAATATTTCCCACCAGGGAATGAGGAAAAATTTGGAAATTGGATAGGAAACACTCAATTAAAGGATATATTTCACAAAGGTTGTATTAAGACACTTCAAAACTTAAAACAAAATGATAAAGATATGAAATTAGATGAATGGAGATATCTCCAGCTGAGCCACTTTGTGAAATCACTATCACAACCGATCAGATCTAAAAAAACATTTAATATTATTTAGAAATTAGGTTACTCTACAACTTAAAAACATGGAGCATCTCAAATATATAGAATGTTGACAGAGTGGCACTGTATGGAGAGACCTCCGTTCATGGTAAAATGGGAGAAAGAAATGGGGGCACAATTGTCAAAACAAGAATCAGATGTTGTACTGAGGGCAGTGGGATGTGTAGCCACAGATGTTGGCACAATAGCATTAAATTATAAATGTTTGCTTAGATGGTATATCACACCAGAATGAATAAACAAATACCAATCAGATAAAACAGATACATGCTGGTGGGAATGTGGAGATACCGGAACAATGTATCACATGTTCTGGGATTGCCCAAAAATCTGAGAATTTTGGACAAAGGTCAGACAAATTACCGGTGAAATTACAAAAATGACGATCCCAAACGACCCATGGGTATGCCTATTTCATAAAACAACAATACCGTTAAAAAAAATATAAAACAACCTCGGTTCCAACCTTATTAAATGCAGCAAAGGGAATAATACCAAAAATGTGGCGTGAAGTGGATAGCCCAAAGTTAAAGGAATGGTGTCACAGGATAAATAATATCTTTAATATGGAATATATTAGTAATACTCAAGAGGAGACTCCAATAAATATGAAGGAAAAATGGGAAAAATGGATAGATAAAAAAAAAACAATTAAGTATATATAAATTAATGCTTAGACATCACTGTAAGGGGAAAGTAGAAGGCAGGGGAGTTGGATGGAGAGGGAGGTGGGGGGGGGGGGGGTTGCAAGGGGGAAAAGTATTATGAGGTTACATTGTAGATCTTTTTTTTTTTTCTCGTTTTTCCTTTTCTATATTTTGTTTTTCGTTCTTAGTTTTTTTTACTAAAGAGCCTTTTGGAATCTTTTTGATATATATGTAATTTTATATGCTAAAACAAATAAAAGAAATAAATAAATGACCTGGACAAAATAGCAGAGTGGGCAACGACATGGCATTAATGTTTAATGTGGAGAAGTGTCAGGTTTTGCACTTGGGGACTAAAAACATAAAAGCACAATACACTTTAGGGGGGGAACCTTTGGGGGAATCAAAAATGGAGAAAGATCTGGGAGTCTTGGTAGAGGATAGACTAGGCAATAGCATGCAATGTCAAGTGGCAACTGCCAAAGCTGGCAGAATATTAGCATGCATAAAGAAAGGGATGTATTCCAGAGATAAAACTATAATCCTTCCACTTTATAAAAAGTCCTCAGGAGGGATGTGTTGGAGCTGGAGAGAGTCCAGAGAAGGGCAACTAAACTAATTAGGGGATTGGAGGACCTCAATTATGAAGAGCATCTGCAATCGCTTGATTTATTCTCCCTGGAGAAGAGACGCCTGAGAGGGGACATGATAGCAATTTATAAATATCTCAATGGTGATCTCAGCATAGAAAAAAAAGCTATTCAGTCGAAAGGATTGCATGAGGACTCGAGGGCATACAATGCGATTAGAGGAGAAGCGTTTTAACCTCAGGCAACGTGGGGGGTTCTTTACTGTTAGGGCTACAAGATTGTGGAATTCTCTACCACAAGAGGTGATTTCTGTGGGAAGTATGGTGGCTTTCAAAAGACTCTTAGATGTACATCTCAAGGATCAGAACATTCAGGGGTATGAAAGATGATTACGGCCACACACACCTACACAGGTTGAACTGGATGGACTATTGTCTTTATTCAACCTCACCTACTATGTAACTGTGTAACTATGTAATATGTAACTATGAGTGAAAGCTTTGAATCTACTGGGGCTGCTGACATCATCACCAGCTGACAAGCGCATGTCTGCAGTGGTACCAATGTACACCTTTGCATTGGTGCAGTGGTGGCCAGTGCAGAAATGCACGCTGGGGCAATGGTGACCAGTACATAAGTGCATGATACCTCCTTTAATCAACAGAAATAAATAGGGCATGAAAGAGCAAATGAGATGCAATGAGCATTTGTTTTTACTTTTTCTTTAACCACTTTACCACTGGAGGATTTTGCTGTCTTACGTCCAGGCCACTTTTTGCGATTCGGCACTGTTCGACTTTAACTGACAATTACGCGGTCGTGTGACGCCATACCCAAATGAAATTTACGTCCTTTTTTTCCCCACAAACAGAGCTTTACTTTGGTGGTATTTGATCACCTGTGCGATTTTTACTTTTTGCGCTATAAACAAAAAAAGAGCGTAAATTTGGAAAAAATAACAATATTTTTCACATTTTTTTATATGAAATCCCCCCCCCCCCAAAAATGTAAAAATCTAATTTTTTTTAAATTTTTGGCCAATTTGTTTTCTGCTACCTATGTTAAATCACAATAAGCGTATTTTGATTGGTTTGCGCAAAAGTTATTGCGTTTACTAACTAAGGGAAAGATTTCTGTCATTTTTGGTGTTTTTTTTTTTTAACGAGTAATGGTGGCGATCTGTGATTTAACACATAGCTGCATACATAGTTATATAGTAGTTGAGGTTGAATAAAGACAATAGTCCATCCAGTTCAACCTATGTAGGTGTGTGTGACCCTAATCATCTCTCATACCCCTTAATGTTCTGATCCTTGAGATGTATGTCCAAGACTCTTTTGAAAGTAGCCATACTTCCCGCAGAAACTACCTCTTGTGGTAGAGAATTCCACAATCTTGTAGCCCTAACAGTAAAGAACCCCCCGCGTTGCCTGAGGTTAAAACACTTCTCCTTTAATCACCTTGTATGTCCTCGCGTCCTCATGCAATCCTTGCAACTGAATAGCTTTTTTTTTTCTATGCTGAGATCACCATTGAGGTATTTGTAAATTGCTATCATGTCCCCTCTCAGGCGTCTCTTCTCCAGGGAGAATAAATTAAGCGATTGTAGACACTCTTCATAATTATTGTCCTCCAATCCCCTAATTAGTTTAGTTGCCCTTCTCTGGACTCCCTAGCTCCAACACATCCCTCCTGAGGACTGGTGACCAGACCTGGACAGAATACTCCAGATGCGGTCGGACCAGAGTTTTATAAAGTGGTAGAATTATAGTTTTATCTCTGGAAAACATTCCCTTCTTTATGCATTACTAATATTCTGCCGGCTTTGGCAGCTGCCGCTTGACATTGAATGCTATTGCCTAGTCTATTTTTACATAAGGATATACACTGATCAGCCATAAAATTATAACCACTCACTGTCAGGTAAAGGGAATATCTCATTACAATGGCATCTGAAAAATGGTGGGATATATTAGGCAGCAAGTCAACATGTTGTCTATGAAGTTGATGTGGTTAAAGCAGAAAAAAAGGGCATTGCAGTTTGTTGTGTATGGGGCTATGAAGCCCATGGTGACCCGTGTCCACAGCCAAATGCTTCTACAATGGTCACATTAACATCAGAACTGGACTACAAAGCAATGGAAGGAGGTGGCCTGGTCTGATGAATCACGTTTTCTTTTACATCATGTGGATGGCCTGGTGCGTGTGTGTCACTTACCCAGTGGTGTATTTAGGTTTTGGGCTGCCCTAGGCCTGACTAAACTTGTGCACTCCCTAATTTAAATATGACCCACCCCTTCCTGTAAAGGCCACACCTCTTCCTGTTTATGACCCGCCCTGTCATCTGTAAACCACAGACCACAACCAAAGTCTATCAGTGCCCATCAGTGTAGCTTCATTAGTTCCGATAAGGTCAGCCTCATCAGTGCCCATCATCATACCATCATATCATACCATATCATACCAGGAGGTAGCAGTGTGACCGCTTTATGGGGCTGCTAGACTGATTTGCCTCCTGGACACTGCCCTCCAGCCCAATTTGCCCTATAAGACTGGCACTATACTAAAAGTGTAGCGCAAGCCGGCAGGGACCCTTTATAGTGCGGGAGCCGGGAGGAGGCTGTTTTTTTTTCTCGTGCGTGGTACAGCTTTTTTGCTGCCCCCCTGCAAAGTGCTGCCCTAGGCCTGGGCCTTGTTGGCCTAGGCCAAGATACAGCACTGCACTTACCTGGGGAAGAGATGGCACCAGGATGCAATATAAGAAGGCAAGTCGGTAGAGGCAGTGTGATGCTTTGGGCAATGTTTTGCTGGGAAACCTTGGGTCCTGCCATTTACGTTGATGTTACTTTGGTGTTCATGCCTCAATGGGTCAGGGCTGTTTTAGCAAAAGGAGGCCATACTCAATATTAGGTGGGTGGTTATAATGTTATTGCTGATCGGTGTATGTTTCCAGTATATTTAAAAATAAAAAAAGACCATTAACTGCCTTAGCCTCCTCTGGAGCATTAGCATTAACATTAGCATTTCCAGTAGATGTAACCAATGTAAACAAGATTAAAAAAAAATGCAATCAATCTGGAACATTGTATCTCCACAACAACTCTATCACAAAATCACAGAATACATTTTCTCTCTGCAAAGCAGAAACAAAATATCTCTCCTGCTGTCCACACTGCCAAACACTGCTCAGATGAAAATAAACCATTTTCATTTTGGGCAGCCGGAAAGTTAAGTAAGTAATTCTTTCTTCACAGGTAGACCATTTATTCTTTATTTTATTTTTACAACAAAATTACTTTAAAGTTGAACTCCAGTTTTGATACACTAACATGTGAGGCAACTGTATGTAGCTAAGGCTACATACAGCATACCGCACAGTGTTCCCAGTTTAACCCGAGACTTCCAGTCTCATACCTGGAACATGGTAGGGTCTATCACAGCGGCACTCTATAAATGAATGCAAAGCATCCTCTGATTGGCTGAGTCAAAGAGGCGGGCTGATGATGTCACAACATCTGACTCATTGCTTGAATACAATGCTTACTCTGAATGGCTGAGGGCCTCTGTGATAGACTCTACTGATAGGCTGAGGGCCTCTGTGATATACTCTACTGTGTTCTTAGTATGAGACTCAAAGGAAGTCTTGGCTTAAACCTGGAACACAGTGCAGTATGCTGTATGTAGCCTCAGCTACATACAGTTTATTCTGCACATCCAGCGGCCTCATATGTTAGTGAGGGACATAGTTTGTTTGGGCAAGCTGACCCAAATAAACTATGTAAAGTGTATGAAAATTTGGAGTTCAACTTTACAGCCTCTTCACACCAGAGGCTACACTTGGTGTGCTGTAGGATGACAGTGGTGCTGATCATGGAGTATTGCACTGTTTACCTTATTCTCCAAAAATGTCACTCTCAGTTCTAGAGACAGCCGTTTGATTTATTCTCAAGGATTGCTTTTTAACAAATGAAAGATAAAATTTCTGTTTTTCAAAAAATAATATGCTGTATGTTGTGATGTGTTAGGAATGTATTCAATAATTGGAATATAAAATGCAGTAAGAGGACCACTTTAAAGCTGACCTAAAGAAAATAAACTGCCTGAACAGCCAATCAATTCATCTGTCTCAATTCACCTCAAAATCTTAACCCAACAAAAGCTTATAACAGAGTACAATCCGATTTTCAAATGCAGCCGCTATCTGTGTAATCCACATAATCACAAGCACACAGATCATTTTTGTAGGGTTAAAGTTCATTCCCTTCTAAATTAAAAAGTGAATGAATGTAAATGTCAACAGCATAGGGCACTAAAGTTCAAAGATAATTGATGAGCCACAAAGGCATTAACCCTATTTAATATTTAATGAAAAAGTAAATGAAGCATCATGAAATAAATTAACATAACCATGAGTTCCTTGTTTGCACAAAAAATATTAATTTGATTTTTATATTCTTTAAGGTTGTGTTTCAAATACTATTTGAATAGCCATTAAACTGAAAAGGGTGTTTTAAGTCTTCATTGCAAACACATCAGCACCATGTTGGTATTTAAATCTTATACAGTGTGGTTTTCATTATGCTCATACTTATCATCACCATTCTCAGACTGCATAATACTGTATGTATTATGTGGGAAGCGAGCCCGGCAGGACATTATATACTTCCCCTGCCACACCATGAATTCCAGCTTTTCTTGGAGGGTTTCTAAATTATCATAGGAACAAGGGACAAGGAATCTTCTTTTTGGAAGGTGCCCTCGCCATTTCACTTCAAAGATGCTACTAAACTATTAGATGGCTATGTTTCTTAAAATACTGTGCACACTGCAAGCAATGAGTAGAGAAAATCATCTACCCTGTCTAAAACTAAAATTTTGAGCCATAAACAATTTTGTAATAAAATATAGGACGAATCTACCACAAGGAAACCATCGGCTATTACATTCAACCCATCAACTGCTGTTTTTTGATAGACACCTTTTTTTTTTTTTTTAAATCAAGATAAAAAGTTTATTGAGAAATCGCACATAGAAACAAAGATTGCAACAAGCAGATTGGATCAAAAGCACATCTACAAATAAAGGCACAGAATCGTAGACAGATCTCAGCAACATAGCCAGTATACAGCATGAATCAAAGAACAGCCTGAACCAAAAACATAACGCAAGGCAACAGTCCCATAACCCAGATCAAAATAATTCCCCCCAATCTAACCTCCAGTGGTCTACCCCACCCCCAGCAATTAAAGTAACAGGCGATCTAGGATCAGATCCGTGGGAGCCATCCCCGGACAGCTCAACCAGACTCCCCAGACTTTCTGGAATTTGGCCGGGGCACCCCTATGCAAGTAAATGTATTTCTCCATGCGAAGAGTGTTGCCCAGTTGCTCCAGCCAGAGTCTATATGTAGGAGGTTCCTTATCAATCCAGCGCCTCAGAATAAGTAGTCGGGCTTGAAACAGAGCTCGCGCCGCTGCCTCCCGTAAGTAGCAGTCATCTATAATGTGATCCAGTATACCCAAGAGGCAGTGCTTGGGATCCAAAGGAATCGCCAAGCCCAGAACCCTGTTTATAGTGGAGGTCACTGAGGTCCAATACCGATGCAATTTCGGGCATCTCCATAATAAGTGTATAAGGTCCCCCACATCCCTCTTACATCTATTGCACACATTGTCCGGGCGGAGACCCATAGCATGTAATTTTGCCGGGGTATGATGTACTCATAGTAAGATATATAATTGGGATACCTGATGGGAAACATTGAGTGAACATATTCTGACTGACTCCAAGGCCTCCTCCCATTGCTCAGCGGGTACCTCCCCCACATCTCCGCTCCATTGGTCACACGCCTTGCACGGATATCTGTCTAAGTATGAACCCAGTAGGGCTGCATAACAAGCTGATTTAAAGCCCTTAGTAGAGGTATATTGCTCCATAAGGAAAAATACCGGTGTGGAGGACAAGCTGGAGTGGGACAAGGAAGGTTGAGCCCGGCACGCATGCCGAAGCTGCAGGTAATAGTACTTCATATTATGTGGCAAGGAAAACCGAAGTTGCAATTGCTCAAAGGGCAGTAACTCCCCATTGAGCAGGATGTGTTTAAGATGGGACACCCCATACGTCAGCCACCTACCAGCCTGATCCAGCTTGTCCAGCTCAGGGTAAGAACGATTATGCCAAATGGGACTATAAGAAGTATATCCGGTAACCAGTTGTAGCTGTTTGGCCTTATCCCAGATCTTCTGAAGAAGTCTATAGGTAGGGTAGAGTTTATTGGATTTAGCAAAAAGTTGAGCCTCCAACCCCTCAGGAATGCCAGTGGCACCCGTAAAATACCCCATCAGTTTTAGAGCCGGACCGCCCCCCGTCCCAGCCATCGCCCCAACCAGGTGCTGCAGCTGAGAGGCTAAATAATAAATCCAGGGATTAGGGAGAGAAAGGCCTCCCAAATCCCTAGGCTTCTGTAGTTGCTCAATCCGGATCCGGGCCGCCCGCCCCCGCCATATAAGAGTCCTGAATAACGTGTTGACCACCCTGAATATTTTCAGCGTAATAACCACTGGGGAGTTGTGCAAGAAATACAAGAGCTGCGGCATCAGAACCATCTTAATCAGGTTCACCCGACCCGCAACCGATAACCACAGCTTGTCCCAGACCCTAATCGCATTGCGAAACCGAGCAAGGAGAGGGTGCACATTTAAGCTACAATAGTGGAGCGGATCTGCAGAAATCACCACCCCCAAATATTTAAAGGTAGTTACCACGGGGACTGGACAGAGCGTACCCAGGAGAGGATCCGCCGGTTTATCCAGCGGCAGTAAGGCCGACTTGGACCAATTGATAGTGAGGCCAGAAAATCGGCCAAACTCCGTTATGGTGGCCATGGTAGCTTGCAAGGAAGCCCCCGAGTCCCCAAGCAGCAGGAGCATGTCGTCCGCATACAGCAGAATCTTTTCCTGAAGGGGGCCAAAGTGAAACCCATCTATGGCGTCCTGCGATCGAATGGTAGCCGCAAGCGGCTCAATAGCCAGCGCGAATAGGAGCGGGGATAGTGGACATCCCTGTCTGGTGCCCCTCCCCAAGTAAAAGTGCTCAGATATTCTGCCACCCTCCCTGATGGAAGCCTGCGGACGGTAATAAAGCAGTCTCACCCAGGAGATAAATAGAGGGCCAAACCCAAACTTCTCCAACACCGCCCATAAGTAGTCCCATTCGACGCTGTCGAACGCTTTGTTAGCATCTAAAGATAACAACACTCTGTCCCCCGCATTATCCGCCGGTGTCTGCATGGCTACAAACAAGCGGCGGAGATTGATTGCGGTGGACCTATTCGGCATAGAACCCGCCTGGTCCTCGTGGACAATATGTGCAATAATGGTATTAACCCTCCTAGCCAAAACCTTTGCAAGTATTTTAACGTCAGTTTTGAGGAGAGAGATAGGTCTATAAGAACCCGGATCTGATGCGGGTTTACCTGGCTTTAGTAATAGAACAATGCTGGCCTTAGTCATGGAGTCCGGCAGAGCTCCCACCTCTCTTGCAGCCTTGAAGACCCTCAGCAGCTCCGGTACAAGCACCTCAGAGTATTGCTGATACATTTCGACTGGGAGGCCATCATCACCAGGGGCCTTGGAGCCCGGGAAGAGAGCAGCCGCCTCTCTCAGCTCGTCCTCGGTGATGGGGGCCTCCAGATCCGCGCTCTGACGCTCCGTCAGTCTTGGGAGAGTGATTGCATCCAGATACCGCCGAAGGTCCGCCGGTGCATAAGACACCTTAGAGGAATACAGATCTGAGTAAAAGCGTACCAATTCCGTCATAATAGTATCAGGCGTGTTGGCCATTCGTCCCCCTACCAATTTGAGGGCCCCAATGGGGGGAGCTGAGGGGCGCACCCCCACAATACGCGATAGCAGGCAGCCCGTCCGCTCCCCCTCCTCATAGAATGTGGTTTTAGCAAAGAAACGCTTCTTATCCGCTTTGGACTGTACCTCTCCCACCCACACCTTCTGTGCAGATAGCCATGCATCCCTCGTAGCATCCGAAGGGTTGGCAACATACTCCTCCTCCAATTCACGGGTGCGCTGAGCCAAATGCTCCTCAAAATGTTTAGAGGCGGTTTGCACTTTCTTAATGTTAGCAATCAAAATGCCTCGAAGAAAGCACTTAAAGGCATCCCACCGTGCAAGAGAATCAGGAAATTGGATATTATCCAAAAAGTAACGGGTGATTTCAGCGGAGATATTAGCATCTGGTGGAAAAAGCTTCAGCCAGAAAGCATTCAGGCGCCAAGGGGCCCTACGCAAACCGGTCTGAGGCCGTACAGTAAGCCAGACCACCAACGGGGAGTGGTCCGAAATCCCCCGCAAAGCATATTCCACCAGTTCCACCAACGCGAGCGCAGCCACCGTGCCCACGCATAGGTCGATACGGGAGAGGGAGGAATGGGTCTTAGAAAAGCAGGAAAATTGGACCTCGTCAGGGTGGCGCAAACGCCATATATCCATCCAGCCCAACTCCCCCAGAAAACGCGAGAGGGCAGTACCCCTAGCGGAAACCATCCGGGGAGCAGGTGGATGTCTATCACTGGCAGGATCCAATATCCCATTAAAATCACCAAGCACAAAAAGGGGTACTTCCGCCTTATCAGCGGTAAACAGGAGAAATTCACGGAGCACCTGGGAAGAGAACGGAGGAGGAATATAAACCACAGCTAAAGCACATACAACCTGAAATAATTTACAATGCAGAAATACAAAACGTCCCTCAGGATCCACCCTCACCCCCAACTCCTGGAAGGCAAGGGCCCTATGCACCAAAACACTCACCCCCCTGGAGTAAGAAGAGTGAGTGGAGTGGTAACCCCGACCCACCCAGGAGTATCCCAGACACCCCACAGATTCCTCTACCAGGTGAGTCTCCTGCAGTCCTATGATAGCTGGATGATACTTGCGCAGTTGAGAAGCTATCATGGCCCTCTTCTGAGGACAACCAAGACCCCGCACATTCCATGAGACTATAGGTAGTCCAGCCATGCAGTAACAAATCTTGTGAATCGGGTACCAGCCACAGAAGCCGACACCCACGGCAGGGAACCGTATGGCAGAAGAGTCGAATGGAGCCAATGCTTTCGATAAGTCCACAGCCAAGATACTGTCCAGACCAACATGGTCCAACGGGACAAGGCACAACGGTGCCCCATCATAGCACAGGAGGCGGGAAAAAGAACCATTCAGTCCACCGGGGGCGTCAACCCCGCAAACCAGTGGTGGCCCGCCAGCCTGTTGTGCGCAACTGCGCAAACTGCACTGTGTAATCCGGGTACGATGCATTTGCCAGCACTCCATCGAGAAAAGTAGCACGCAATGGATGGAGCACATCTGTGCCAGTACAACAAGGATATGAGCCCCGGCCGGGGAATTCTTTCACGGGGTCCAAACTGGGAAAAAACGCAGAGTCTACATTAAGATGCCCCTCACTCACCGGGATCGGCCCGTTGGCGTTGACGGAGGGAGGGCTCATGTATATCCAGCCAACTCGCGGCATCAGCGGCAGTGTCAAAAAAGTGCGCCCTACCCTCCGCAGTGACCCGGAGACGGGCTGGGTACAGCATGGCATAGATCAGCCCGATGCGTCGGAGACGTTGTTTGACATCGGCGAACTTGGCCCGCTGCTTTTGGACCTCCGCAGAGAAGTCCGGATAGAAGGAAACCCTGGTCCCATTGAACTTAATCTCCGCCTTTTCTCTGGCCAGCCGTAGCACCTTCTCCCTGTCCCTATAGTGTAATAACTTTGCCAATATGGGTCTGGGAGCGTTGCCAGGTAGTGCTCTGGTGGGGACCCGATGGGCCCTTTCCACCGCAAACATAGGTGAGAAGGATTCCTTGCCAAACACATCACATAGCCAAGATTCAATAAATTCGGTAGGATCCTTGCCCTCGACCTTCTCAGGAAGTCCCACAATGCGCACATTGTTGCGCCGCAATCTATTTTCGATATCATCAGTCTTGTCTTTATTGATCTTTGCCTGCCTCGCAGTAGATCTGGACTCAGTAATCAGTGCCGGCAGCTGGTCTTCCAGGTCGCTAATACGGCTTTCCGCAGCAGTAGTGCGTTCACGGATCTTTTGTAGGTCCTGGCGAAGGAGAGCCATCTCTTCAGTGAGACTCCCCAGACGGTCCTTAACAGTATTCACAGAGGCAGTACAGTTGTGCACGGCATGAAGTATTTGGCTAAGTGTAGGCTGTGTCCCCTCCGTCACTCCCTCGTCGGTGTCCAGGTCCCAGTCGGTCAATGGGGGCTGTGCAGCTGTCCCCCAGTCCCTGTGCGTCAGCAGCGGAGGAACCCCCAGCGTCCGCCTGTGCACAGTCCCCAGCATCCTGATCCCGAAGTTCCGACAGTTTTTTAGCATATAGCAGTATGTCCCCAGCGGCATCCTTACCTGCGGGACGAGTCGTTTTAGGCTTCACCGCAGCCTCCTTCGGCCGCTCGGGGCCACGCAGGACACGCTGCGGGGTCGTCAGGCCAGCGCCATCTTGGAGGGATGCCGACACTGTGCTGTCCTCCTTGGATTTGCTGCCGCGGGTCATGGTGGGATTACCGCGGACACGACAGGGACACAGGGGTGCTGGTACATCAGGTTCCAGGTACTGTAAGCAGGTCTGACAAGGAAGGCAGCTGAGGAGAGGAGAGGGAAATGCAGCCTGCTGGATGGAGGTATGGCAGCGCTTGGGGCCTGTGCAGGAGATGAAGCAGGGTCGAGCCCAGGGATGGCGGAGGGTCAGAGGAGGCAGGATGCGGGTCGGGGTGTGTAGAGGGTCAGAGAGATGTATCCAGCCGCTTACTGGAGCCCCGCTCCGCTCGGCGGCGCCGCGATCGGCCGCCCGCCGCAGGAAAGTCCGCGGCTTCGGCCAGTGACTAGGCCGCGATCCGGATCTGCAGGATACAGGGTCCCCCCCGAAAAATAAAAGCAGGAGTCTGTGGCAGGGATGTGGGGGAAGCCCCCGGATGCAGAGTAGAGGCGAGATTTAGAGACAGGATGGCAGCAGATTACAATCCAGGGAAACAGAGCGCGGCCTGCGATCCTCCGGAACCTCCGTTTCCAGGCACAACACGGCAAACAAAAGGCACCAGGGCAAGCAGGGGGACCCCCTGAGGATAGTTAGTCCACTAGTTAGGGCTATCCGGCCGGGGAAAGGATGAACTTAAAGGATTAAGAGCGGGAGCTCCGTGAGGTAGGTCTACTCACATGCCCGGTCCGGCCACGCCCCCTCGATAGACACCTTTTTAAAACTTTAAAAGTTACTCACTCTTAAGAGATTGTTGGCTAAAAATACAGGTACAGTAGACAATTCCTTTCATCCAACTATTTTAAAATTCAGAAATATTTTTTTTTCTATTAACAGCGTGTAGCGGTATTGGAGAGATGTACTGAATATGTTTTTTATTTTTATTTGGCCCTCACATTTTTCATGGGTTTACTGTAAATGTGCAAGACACATCCAAAGCACTACTATACTATTAGTAACATTTTTCTTGTTCCTACCATTTTTTCAGCATTAACAAAATACATGGCAATCAGAAAATCCATTGTTTTGAAAACAGTTTGCTTCATTGCAGTGTGCAGGATAAATTCCACATGCAACATTCATGTTTCACATATATCCATTCAACTAAATTTGAATGGAATCCTTCAAAAGCACAACAAAATGCATTTCAATTTAGAAGATTCATAGTTTCATAATTTGTTTCAAAATAAAAGTATTCAATTTACTTTACATGCATTTGTGGTGGAATTGCTATGCTTTTCATCAAACCATTTCCTGTAAATAACAGATCCCCAACCTTTCTACAAAGTCACATGTTCCACTGTGATCTCTGATATCCACAGAGACTTCTTTGGTACAAAAACAAAGGAAGATACTCAGGGAGTGAGTCCCTCCAACCATTCAATAATATCTTGTTCTTGTAATTTAGTGAGCCTTGTTCTTATAGCTTTCCCTAAATAACTTGGAAGTCTACATACTGGCTGAGCAACAAACTTTACATTTGGATCAATGTAAATCTCTAAAGCTTTTTTTCCAAACCACAAGATTTTCTTTAAAATTCTCTTTCCCCTTAAAGAGACCATGTCACCACAATACACAATATTTTTTTTAAATAATACTTAACCAGGGGCATGGCTTGAACATGCCAGAGTAAGGAAGAATGAGGAGCTCCTGCTTTTCCCGGGTCTAATAACGCTGCAAAAGAGACACAGGTTTTATACACCGACATGTCAGGTGAAAGATTGCGAGATTATGGGTAGGATGGCAGAGCAGTGTGCAGAGGAAGAATTCAGTGAGGACTCGCAGGACAAGCTGGATGTGCAGTCAGCATGCGGAGGAGCGGTAAGAGATACTTACGCTGAGCTGAAGGCAGATATATTGGCCCTGACAGATAAAATCACGGGAGTAGAGAGAGAGGGTAACAGACATGATGAAGCTATCTCTCACCTGGAGAAAGTTGCCAGTGTACACTCCTCACATTTAACTGAATTGAGCCATCATATTGAGGACCTGGACAATAGGGATGGAGGCATAATGTAAGAGTGAGGGGGGGGGGGGTTCCCGAAGTGGTGGAACAGGAGCAAATAGTGCCTACATTACAATCCATCTTTAATAAACTGTTGAATCATCAAATAGACTCCACTATTGAGTTTGAAAGAGCCCACAGGGCACAGAGGGCTCGTCCAGCAGATTTATCCCCTCCCTGAAACATATTGCTGCATACCTAATTTCAGACTCAAGGAAAATATTATGGTAAAAGATAGAATGAATGAACCTATCATGTTCAACGGCCAAAGGATTAGCCTCTTTCAGGACTTGTCAACAACTACTTTAAGTAATCGGCGTGCCCTGCGACCCCTGTTGGATTTGTTGAGGGAGCGGA
The DNA here is from genome assembly GCF_965119305.1 of Pelophylax lessonae. NCBI lineage: Eukaryota > Metazoa > Chordata > Amphibia > Anura > Ranidae > Pelophylax > Pelophylax lessonae. The sequence goes on along the minus strand of NC_138773.1, from coordinate 124,035,649 downwards.
AGCTGGTATATAAATGGAAATTTTCTTTCTCCCTGCAAGTGACCATCCAAGGTATACATTGCCTTTTACGCTCTCCAGATGACTTACAGACTTTTTGTGATAACTTACGGATCCCGTTAGTAGAGCTGCCGGATTGGTATAGCCAATTTCAGGACCGGCCACCAGGGGGTAGTATACCAACTGTACCAAGCGTGCCTCAATCTACGCAACCCGCACAATCCACACAGTTTACCTTGTGCAAATTTTTAACTAAGGAGGGGAAAACCCCCAAGCATCCCAAACAAGGTGCTTATCACATTTCAGTGTGAAATGGGGTTAATCTAAGGTGATTATAGAGTGGAAGCAACTGGATGGTAGAGACCAAATGGTTGGAAGTAAACAGGTGGCTGAAACTCTGTCCCTCAACTCTATCCCTGAAGATTGGTAAAGACATTTGGTCCAAGGCAACATGCAACATGTGACGACATGTGAATTATGTGTACTTCATATGAACAAATATATAAGTGATGATAGGGATGACAGGTAGATTGGGGTCTACATGCAGCTTTTTGGCAGAGGATATAGTTACCTCTCTACGGGTGCATCCTATTCCATGCATTTTTCTTTTCTTTTTTCTTTTTGCAGCCTGTTAATAGATTGTAAAAGGCTAAATGTGAAGGCTAAATGTGAAGGATGTGAAGGATGGACTGTTGGAGATCATAATGGATCATAATGGTATAAGGACATACATAGAGCTAAGTGGTTATTTTCTGCTTTGCCAGGTGTTATTTTATATTTCCTTTATATTTCCTTTTTATTACCTTATACTGTTAGGCCATACTGTTAGGCCATTGTTAGGCCATCTGCGGAGATGGGCTATACTTTTTTGTCTTCCTCCTGAGGGAGAAGGGGGGGTGGACAACCTGCTTGAGGGTAATTTTAGAGCTAAGGTTTATACCAATGCTGGATGTTGCGTATATGTAGGGTTGTCTATATTTATGCATAATTTATGGGCTACAGGTTATAGGTTATGGGATATGGTATAGCCATAGGTTGGGGGCCGCATGGCTTGGGTCCCTGCAAGGAGTGACATCTCGCATTGCGTACTTGTTGGAGTCTGGGGGGTTTTATTTTCTCCCCCCCTTTTTTTTGGTTTTTGGGCTCCAATTGTAAATCACAGTCCCAAATTTATTTTTCTCACTTCTGGGCCTAGTTTCACAGAGGTTTGGGTTATTTGTATTCTTGTGTCCTCCGGTGGGGAGGGTATATAATACCCCCTCCCCTTTTTTCTCCCCTTTTCCTGTTTGTTATTCTAATAAAACCTGTTTTTCTTAATAAAAGTAATCGCTACATAATACAATGGTGTACTCTCAATTGGGTACATGCCCAACAGTAATTTCCCATAATGTAAGGGGCCTGAACATTCCCCAATAAAGGACCAAACTATTACGTTCCCTTGGAAGACAAAACCGCTGTTTGTCTTCCTTCAGGAAACACATTTTAGGTCATCAATGGTACCTAAAATGACAGATAAATATTTTCACGCAGCTTTCCATTCCACTAATCCGACAGCAAGGATTAAGGGGTGTCTATTTTGGTAGGGAAGTACTTGGGATTTGTACTTGACCAGCAGTTAACAGATCCTGAGGGCAACTTTTTGTTTATTAAGGGCATAATTGGGACAATGCCAATAACCTTGGCTAATGTGTATTTTCCCAATACTGCCCATGTCTCTTTTTGTCATCAGATGTTAGACGAACTTACTTGGTTTGCAACTGGTTGTATCATCTTGAGGGGAGACTTTAACGCTCCCCTAGATCCCCTTTTGGATACATCTAATGGCAGATTAGTTGTCACTTATCGTATACTTAAGAAACTTAAGTCAATGTTGGCATCCTTGACATTGGTAGATTCTTGACGCAACATCAATCCACAAGGTAGAGATTATACTTACCTTTCGGCAGTACACAATAAATACTCCCGTATTGATTATATTTGGATTTGACTGTTCTGGAGGATGTACACATAGGTATCCAATCGGTTTCGTATCATACACGTACCTCAATAATGTTGTGAGTAGGTGGTACGATATCCAAACCCTGAACCTCGCTTCTTAATCCGACATTACTGGCCGATGCGCAAAATACATCTCATATCTCTAATATGATTGGCAATTATTTCCGCGAGAATGTTACCGAGGACATATCCCTGTTTTCTATCTGGAAAGCACATAGGTGTGTAGTGCGCAGAGAATTGATTAGCATTGCCTCTAGGCGTAAGAAAGACAGTGATAGGGAGCTAAGGCTTCTGGTGGATAAAATCTATAAATTAGAACAGCAACATAAGAAATCGGTAGCGGTACAATCAGTGTCAGACCTTCTGTGGGCAAGAATGGAATTACAATCTAAATTAGATTTAAATATTAAACGTGTCTTATTACTTAAACATGTTTTTTTTTTATGAACATGGGAATAAAAACAATAAATATTTAGCCAGAGTACTAAGGGACACGAGATCAGCCACACATATCTCTCAGATTTAAGCAGCCGATAAGTTGGTAGTCAAGACAGAACAGATAGCATCTGAATTTCATCTTTTTTATTCCAAATTGTATAATATTTCTCCATCTCATAAACCTCCATACTAAGAAGGCGACAGGGTACGAATAATACAACAATACTTAGAAGATAGTGGATTGCCTAGGTTATCATTTCGAGAGACCATAGCACTTGACCAATCAATTGACATCATAGAACTTACGCGTGCAATCGAATCTCTCAAACCTTGAAAGAGCCCTGGTCCAGATGGCTTCTCGGGCATTTATTATAAACCATTCTGTTCACTTTTAGCGACCCATTTGTTAAAAGCATTGAATTCTTTACAGGATTCCCAGAGAGTAATTCTGTCATTTACTATGGCATATATTATGGTACTCCATAAAACTGGCAAGGACCCTGCCGATTGCTCAAGCTATAGGCTGATATCATTACTTAATCTTGATATTAAATTGTTAGCGAAAATCATGGCCATGAGACTGGGGCAATTCCTGCCCAAGCTTATTGGTCCAGAACAAGCAGGGTTCATGCCAGGTGGGAAGACTAGTGACAACATCTTAAAGGCAAAGAATTTTATTCATAGGCTTAAGGGGGGATCAGAAGAAGGCCTTCTCCTATCAACTGATGCGGAGAAAGCCTTTGATAGGATTGCATGGGATTTTATGTTTTCGGTTTGTAAATATATAGGATTCCAATCAAATATGATGGCCTGGATGGTGGCGCTTTATCAATCCCCTACCGCCAGACTGAAAATTAATGGCACACTATCCGAACCAGTAAAGATTTACAATGGTACAAGACAGGGATGCCCGCTTTTACCTATTTTATTTATTCTTACCCTGGAACCATTTATAAAGATGATTAATAAGAATCCCTCTATCAACGGTATTACTATAAATTGTCAACATTACAAGCTGGCAGCATATGCGGATGATCTCCTTTTTGCTTTGACACATCCCCTTGTTACGATACCAAATCTTATGAAAGAATTAGACACATTTGGCTATCTTTCTAATTTTAAAATCAATGTCCACAAGTCGGAGGCACTTAATATATCCTTAAATAAGGCATCTCTACAACAGACTCAAATAAATTGTTAGTTTAAATGGGTTCTGTCCCAATTAAAATATCTGGGAATTGTATTTCCCTCTAACATGGTGGGTATTTATGCACAAAATTTTCTCCCTTTACTGCCAAAGTTAAAAGAGGATCTTAAAAATTGGAAGGCGAAGCCCCTTTTGTGGTTTGGCAGAGCTGCGGCAGTAAAGATGACGGTATTACCAAGGGTGTTACCAAGGGTGTTATATCTTTACACCTCTTACCCATCAAAATACCTAAGCGTTTTTTTTTATCTTTCAATTCTATCATAGGCAAATTCATTTGGGCAGATAAAAAGTTGAGAAAAGGTCTTCAGATCCTTACTAGGTCAAAAGCGGCGGGAGGCATAAACCTACCAATTTCTTACATTATTATTATGCATCACACCTAGTAAGGATCATTGACTGGAACTGCCATGCTAAATATAAAGATTGGGTTAATATGGAAAACTTGCAAACTACAATACTACTTAGATTTTTACCCTGGATTCCTTTTAAACTTTACTCAGCCAATGTCAAAATGCATCTAACTATTGGGCCGACTCTAGCAATATTTCACAAAGTGGCCGAGAATTATAACTTAGCTTCCTTCCCAGGTCCCTTGACTCCTTTAGAGAATATGATGGATTGGGTGCAAAATAGGAAGGTGTTTTCCTCCATTCAGGAAGAATCCCCAATTCCTTTGACTGTATATCATTGTATGAGTGTGGGGAAACTTAAGTCGTATACCCAGTTGCAATCTGAGCTATTTCGTTTTACGTACTGGCAATATTTCTGACTTCATAGTTATATTTATAGCCCTACTAATTTACCAAACTTTTATAGGCAGTTGACACAATTTGAGATTATGTGTATTAAGGGAAACCCTATGGAGAAGCCTACTTCTAGAATGTATGATATGATTCAAACGTACGGTATGGATTTACACTCCAAACATAGGAGGGAGTGGGAATCAGCTTTACAAACAACATGGACATCTGCCAGGTATATTTATGGAAAGTGTTTATTAGTAAATTAAGGTGGCTTTTTTTTTACTGAAATGTGTCTCCTGTAGGCATAGGATGTCGCATTTAAGAGACCTTGCCTTTTTCTATATCATGCTGCTCTTTTCTGGGCTGTTCAGACTTTTGACGTTTATGGATGAAATTGTGAATTGAATCTTGAATAACAAAATTGTGTCCCCAGTTACGAGAAAATCTGGAAGTGGGTTGACAACATCCCTGAGAACTGTAACAAATAGAAAGAATGTTCCCCCTGGGGGTGGGACTTTAATGGCAATCACATTTCCACGAAAAGTAAAATTAAATCATTTATTGGGTAACAACAAGATAAAAATAGATCAGGAAAGGATCTAATAATATACAATTTTACAATATGTACAAGGTTACAGTGTGTGGGTGTAAAACCATAATGGAATGAAAGTAATACATATACTGTGGGGTATATGCTGAATTGAGGAAATCCTCCAACCCGACGCATTTCAGGCGGATAAGCCTTTCTTCAGGGGTCTGGAAATGGAGAATATTGATTTCCTAAACAATGTAGTAAATGGTATCATGTTAGTTACATAGATTGTAACATATATAAATAATACCCTTAGTAGGATATAACATAATAGTCAGTCAATACAAACATAAGTAATCATAAAGTGCATACCGGTTGAATATTTGAGGTGTGACAAGAGAGTCGCAACAGATAAAATCAAGAATAATATAGAAGGATCTGCTGTGAAGGATGTTGTCTGTGCACCAAGGGGTACTGCCAGATGGTATCCTCCCCTCAAGGGGCTTCAGCGAGGATGCCATAAGTTGTATGAACAGGAATGATTTCAACCTATCATTCACCATGAATTATGATCAGCAAACCATTAACTTCCTTGACGTCACAATACAAAAAGATGACACAGGTCTACTTACAAGTTCAATTTATCGTAAAACCACCGCTGGTAACACTATCCTACATGGCACCAGCTCACACCTATCACCACTACTGAAATCCATCCCATACAATCATTAACTCAGAATCCGTAGAAACTGCTCAAACAAAGAAACCTTCAAAACCGAAGCCAACAAACTAAGAGATAGACTTCTAGTACGTGGCTATACAAATACTTGCCTCAAAAAAGCATTTAAAAGTGCTGCTTCCAAAAATAGAAACAACCTCCTATTTCCTAATCCCTCCAAACAATCCAAAACAGCAAAACCAGACACTCTACGTATTATTACTAAATACACAAAACAACATGATAAAATAAGACAAATTATCAAAAAATACTGGTACCTCCTCACAGTAGATCCTACCCTCCGCATGTACAAAACCACCCCGCAATCACTTTTCGGAAAACTAAATCGCTCAAAGACCTGCTGGTTCACAGCGAATATACTTCCGAAATTAGAAAAGACCCATGCAAACGACCAGGGACATTTCGCTGTGGGGGATGCTCCCACTGTCAGTACATGTGCACCTCCAAAAACATCACCCTACCCAATGGTAAAAAATATAGACCACAACATTACGCCAATTGCAAAACGGCTGGCTTAGTATACCTCCTATTATGCCCAGGTGGCAGTTATTATGTTGGTAAAACAAAACTGGAATTTCACACCAGAGCTTACCGACATGTGCTCAGTATGAAAACGGCTAATCCCGACCCCCCCCCCCCCTGGGTAGACATGTCAGGGATTTTCACCTAGGCCACTTTCCTGCTATCCAATTCCTCATATTGGACAGAATACACCCCAACAATAGAGGGGGTGACTGGAACAAGACACTCTTACAACGAGAGGCACACTAGATAGTGGAATTAAACGCCACCTCACCCCTGGGACTAAATGATTCCCTAAGCTTCCGACCTTTCTTGTAAGGCTTCTCTTCAGGAGGCTGGGAAAAATAACACAAATTCATCCATGACAAATGACCAGACCACTCTTTGGTTCCCCAGCTTTGAAACGCATATATGTACATGTATATGTACTGTATAATTATATAAAATACTTCCAACATTTCTCCTTCATTTACACACACACCCCCCTCTTTGGCTTCAACCCTCTTCGTCTGATTTCTACATATCTGACAATTTCTGTATTTTCATGTATACTGACATCTTGTCTGTTTTCTGCCTACAACTTTGTTTATACCAATCAGGTTTTGATGCCCTCAGACCATTAGAAGTTCTGGGTCTTAGGTTTATTTATTACTTACTTTTGTCTGTGACACAATGTAACTTCATAGTACCAAGTTACAACCACCTAATAACTTTATATTCCTAAGTTATTTATACACTGCAACCTAACCACAGACAACCTATAGGTTCTCTCTTAAACTTGAAAAGTACCTGTTTATATACATATATATTCTGTATATTTAGACATATGTGGACATTATGAACTGTTTATGTCATTACCATTGATTGTAATTTCATGAGATAAGTGTCTATTTATCATGTCCATTCTGCATCCTGTTATATCTCTTTGCATTATTTTTATTTCCCACTTCTTCTTGCTCCCCTGATCTTTTTTCTTCATCTACCTGGATCATGCTGTTTGCACCACCCTGCGTGCCAGCACACACCCACCTGCCCCCTCACTCCTCCCCCTCCTGCATCGGCTTCACCCGGCGCACTAAGGGGGCGTACCCACGGACGATATCTGGTAATTCCCGACCGATTCCACCCAGCACAATGAGGTCATATAGTGCGTCTGTGCCGCTGGAACGCACGCCGCACTTCCGCATCTGGGGGCGGGACGTGCATTCCAGCAGCGGGGGATTCCATTGACCACGTCACTGCGCATGTGCCGGCGTCCTTGCTACCGTATAAAAACAGCAGCAGATGCCTATCACCTATCTGCTGCTGTTACGAACCCCACCTGGACCGGGACACAAAGGACTCAACCACATAAGGTACCAACGGACTCCCAGGGGCTATGTGCACTGGCATTATTTTATATGCCTACATGCCCAAACCCCCATTCTTTTTTACAGTGCTACACACACAGGACCGTCATACTGACTTGAATCCTTGGTCACGGTTATCCAGGTACTTCCTACCACCCTTCTGCACCTAATCCTGTGATCCCTAGACACTATCATGCAATCTTATTTATTATCACATATATATACTGCTTACCCACCCAGACTTCAGACTCAGCAAACAAGAGAGTCGCAACAGATAAACTGGATACCCCGGGCTCCTCCACCCAGGTATTTCCTTTTGAAACAACATATGAGTACCCATCTTATTAAAAATCTATACATCAGTATATACCTAACAGTACACCTCTGTATATTTCCATTCCAGCACCAGCATTGGGGTCGTCCCATTCCTAATTACCTTGGGGGGACGCATGACCCTGCCCCTCTGCTCTCCCTGGATGAACTTTCCACCGAACTGCTACCCATTTACAACTATACTAAGGTATTTTGTAACGCAGCTTCAACTTGGTTGTACTGGTTAAACATTACAAACTGACATTTACCTAAACAAATGTGTGTTCCAGAGAACTACCCTCATTTTGGAAACAGTCACTTCGCTATTGGAGCCTTCTTCCTAAAACTCCCCAGTAACCATCCGGCATACCCCACAAGGTATACCTCATCACATTCTACTATACTCTAAACTATGAATAATGGCTGCATATCATGTTAATATTAATACTAATCCCCCTACATATGCCAGCAGAGATGCCACCGTGGCCTACTTGTCTGGCATCCTCGCTGAAGCCCCTTGAGGGGAGGATACCCTCTGGCAGTACCCCTTGGTGCACCGACAACATCCTTCACAGCAGATCCTTCTATATTCTTCTTGATTTTCACTTTCAATAAATTTTTATTTAGAGAATAACAAAGACAAATAACAATGGAAGTGGTACAATAATGAAAGCCAATTTACAACAAATAATGGTTGAAAAATGTAGGTCATCATTGTTAGGTGGGTACCCAGCCAGCAATGCATTATAACATCTAGGGTTAAGTCATGAGAAAGGTAGACAAACCTATGTACTATAAGAAAACAAAAGGTGATCACCTAGTAAGTGCAGGGGATAGCCCCCAAAACAGTAGGGAGCCGCACCCAAGACACCCCAAAAGGGAGAAAACTGTGTCTCGGAGGAGGCTACCAACCCTAGGTGAATGAAGCCCGGGGCCCAAACTACAGAAGTACAAGAGTTGCAATTAAGGCCCTATAAGAAAGAGTCTCCAAACCACGTCCTAGAGACCTTAACAAGTAGGATCATCAACAGAATGCTATAAGTACAGTAAAACCAAGAGTAGAACATGCAGAAAATAGGAAAAAGCAAAAGAGATAAGAAAGGAGGCAGACAGAATGCGAGGAAAGAAGAAAGAAAAGAGAAGGGGAAGCAAAGAGGGGACAGAGGTGACGGACGTTCCTGCGGCCTAACTTCTGAAGAAGCTGTGAGACAAACTGGCAAGAGGTTAATGGGGGGAAAAATAAAGAAAGGAATAACCCTCAGACCAGTGTAGGGAAGACATTAAATAGTAACATTCATGTATGCTGCCCAGGGTTCCCAAATACTTTCAAACTTCTCTCTAGAGTTGTCCAGAATACTATACATCTTCTCCTGTGCCATTATCCATGAAATCTTACCCTTAGCCAAATGGAGCGGAACCGAAGGCATCTTCCACTGCCTGGCTATCGCCATCTTGGCACAGAGGAAGATGTAGAAAATGAGGGATTGGGTGTGTTTAGGGAGCTTAGGAATACGTTGGCTCAACGGTGCTTGAGCTGGGGATGGATGTACCGTGAGACCAGTAATCTGACGAACAATACTATAAATGCCCTGCCAAAATGTCCTGAGTTTGGAACATTCCCAAAAGGTGTGGAGAATAGTGCCAGCCAGGTCGCATCTTCGGAAGCAGGTTGGGGATGAGGAGGGAAAGATGGTAGCCAATCTGGCCGGCACCATGTACCACCTCATGAGAACTTTAAGATTAGCTTCCATGAGACCAGTATTGTGAATACCCCGGAAAGAGCGCCCAACATTAGCGTGCCAGTCGGGGAGGTCCCAGTCTATTTTGAGGTCCCGCTCCCAATTGATCATATAGGCAGATTTGGTTTGTGCATCGTTCAGCAGAGCATAAATGAGGGAGATTCCCCCCTTGACATCAGAAATTTGGGAACACCACTGTTCATAAGGCGTTACCCATAGGGGTTCAGAGAATTTGGACCTAAGTGAGTTAATAAAGTGAGAAATTTGGGTTAGATGGAATTTCTCTACAGGCGGCATCTTCAACTTTGTGGTACAATGAGAAAAAGTGATAGGACCCGAGCTATCCAAAAAGTGGCCAATTCTGTACAGGCCTTTGTCAGTCCACCATTTAAATGCCCCTATGTCTCCACCTGGGGGGAAGGCCGGATTATGGAATAGGTGAGTGAGGGGTGCCCAAGGTGAAGTGACTTTATGCGTTTTGTGTATTCGAACACAGATGGAAAAAGAATGTGAAAGGGTAGGGGCCAGCACTGGGGGGCGGGCTCGAGCAGGTCTCCAAAGCAGGTAGTCAATGGTGTGTCGAGGGACTGCTTGGCGTTCCATAAAGTACCAGTCAGGCTTCCCCCTCTGGAATAGATAACAGAAAACTGAGTCAGTTGCGCTGCCAGATAGTATTTCCAAAGGTCCGGAGCCCCCCTGCTTCCGGGAGTGTAGAAGCGCATGTCTATTAATTCTATATCCCTTCGTTCCCCAGATAAACTTAAAGATGTGTCCTTGTAAATTCTGGATGTGGGATTTCCGCACCGGGATTGGGAGTGACCGGAAAAAATAAAAAATACGCGGTAAGAGAGTCATCTTAACTGCATTGATTCAGCCTAGCCAGGAAATGTGACAGCAAGACCAGTCAGAGAGATCCTGTTTTAGTCGTTGTATCATGGGCGGGTAGTTGGTTGGATAGAGTTTGTCTATTGTGGGAGTCAATGAGACTCCAAGGTAAGTAATAGAATCCTATTGCCAGGAGAAAGGGAAATGGTCTTTCAGACGTTCCACCAGTGGCTCAGGGAGAGTGATATTGAGGGCCAGTGACTTAGTCATGTTGACTCGCAAACCGGAAGGGAAACTGTATTAGGAAGAGAGCTCAATAAGGACGTAACAAAGAGCATTATATCGTCCGCGAATAACGCGCATTTGTGGACCTTGGACCCGCATTGTATGCCGTGAATATCAGGGTGGAGACGGATTGCCGAAGCCAGAGATTCAAGGGCTACAGCAAAAAGGAGCGGGGATAGGGGGCATCCCTGTCTCATTCCCCTCCGGATTTGGATGTCCTCAGAGTAGTATCCCTGCATCCTGACCTGAGCTGCTGGATGGTAGTAAAGGGCTCGTAGTGTAGTGATGAAAGAGGGGCCGAAACCCCATCGTTCAAGGGTACGGAAGAGGAACGGCCATGAAAGGGAATCAAAGGCCTTTTGTAGGTCCAAGGACAGGAGAAATCCAGGTTGGGGAATTTAGCAGAGAGATAACATCTACCACCCTCCTTATCTGGTCAGGTCCCTGCCTACCCGGAATGAACCCCACCTGATCCTTATGAATGTATTTGGCAATAAAGCTGGACAGGCGATTGGCGTAAATTTTGGTCAATATCTTGAGATCATTATTGATGAGAGATATCGGTCTGTAATTGCCCATATCGGAGGGATCCTTTCCCGGCTTGGAGATAACCGAAATGTAAGCTTTATTAGAGGCTTCATCCAAGCGAGCTCCGCCCCTGAGGGCATTGAAGAACCTGACCAGATAAGGAGATAGGACCGACGCAAATGTCTTATAATAAGAATTGGAAAAACCGTCAGGGCCTGGGGTGGAGTTGGGTCGGAGAGTCTTGATTACTTCCAGCACCTCCTGTTCATCAACAGGGGATTCCAAAAGGGATCTATGCATAGCCGTGAGGCGGGGGAGAGGCACGTTGTCTAGGAACGAGTCAGGATCGTCCCCCTTATGGGGGGTGGGGGCCGCATAAAGTCGGGAATAGAAGGAATGGAAGGAGTCCATGATGGAGTTAGGGTTGCTCGAAAGGACACCAGAGGGGGACTTTATTTTGGGCATGGAAATCGCCCAAAACTTTGGGGAGAGCTTCGATGCCAATTTCATACCCATTTTATCCCTAAAAGCATAAGAGCGAGCCCCTTGCCAGCGCAGGGCCTTTTCGGCCCTGGAAGTTAGGGCCAGGTTAAGTGACAGGGGCCTTCTGGGCAGAAGGGATATCAGTCGTGGGGATGAAGATGTGGTCAATACGGGCTAACTTTTGATGAGGAGCCGAGAAATGTGTGTAATCTCGGGTAGAGGGGTTCAGCTCCCGCCAAATATCAATCAGACCCAGTGCATGGAGCGATCTAGCCACCCGAAGGCTCTGATTCGAAGGTCGGCGAAGCTTACCACCGGAGGATTGAGATTTATCAAGGGAGCAATCGAGGGCTAAGTTAGAATCCCCCCCTATGAGAACGCGGCCCTCGAAGTGGGGAGAGAGAAGGAGAAACATCTCGGAGAGGAATTTTGCCTGACCCTTGTTAGGGGCATAGTAAGAAATAAATGTGTATAACACTCCTTGTATGTGGCCCTTAACCAGAATAAATCGACCCTGGGGGTCCCTTACGGTGTGCAGGTGCGAGAAGGGAAGGGATTTAGCAAAAAATATGGGCACCCCTCTCTGTTTGGAGGGGGCAATGGCGAGATAAAACAAGGGGTATTTATGGTGGTCATATGTTGGTCGGTAGGATTCCGGAAAGTGAGTCTCTTGAAGCAGAGGACCCCCAATCCTTGAGAATGGTAATGTTGAAATGCCTTTCTACGCTTAACAGGCGAATTTAAGCCCTGGGTGTTATGTGATGCCACCTGTAGAGAAGAGACCGTACTCACATTAGGCTGCATGTTGCGTAGAGAGGAGGCACGCTGGTGTAGGTGATCCGGCGGGATCCCGAGAACATCCCCGGAGGAGACTATTCACAGTGTCAGCAGGCTTGTCAGGAGCAACAGAGAACCAGAAGGACCGCAGGAATCTGAGGGGAAGAAAAAGACACCAGTAAAGGGAGAAAAAGAGAAAAAAGAAGACAACAGAGTAAGAAGAAAGTAGCAAGTCCAAAGACTTGCCAAGGGATGAGAAAGCCGCAGGAAGGACCCGCAGCTCCTTATCACATGTAAGGATGCGTCCTGAACCAGTCAGGGAAGCCAGATGAAATCATCGAACGTCCGACAGGAGGAGGCACATTAAAGCCTCTCCGGCCATAGGGCACCAGCCCGGCATCCTTGTAAAAAAACAAAAAAATAGCAAAATTCAAGCACGAAAATCACCCCTAGGTATAGAATATGGGGAGCTGCCCCAAAAGCACTATTAGGAGGTTAGGTCTAGGGGGGACGGGGGAAAAGGGTAACATGGGTAGGGGAAGGTAGGCAGGGGAAGAGGGAAGGAAAGAAAAAAAGAAAAAAAAAAGGGGAAAGAAAATAAAAATAAGGGGGGGGGGGGAGTACTGGGGGGAGGAGGGGAGCTGTAGGCTCTACGACAGTCCCAGCATTAAAAAAAAGAAGAACCTGACCAGCGTGAAAATAAAAAGATGAGGTAAGTTAGATCAAAAATTGTAAAAGAGATAGTTCGCTGGAAAAAAGAACAAAACAACAGTCCGGAAACAGGCCCAAAAAGGGGGGCCAAAAAATGGAGGCAGGGATCACCTCGGACCCCTATCAGGTGAAGAAGGACGAACTTCGATGACTGAAGAAAGAAGATTCCCGAGGATCAATGAGATATCAGGGAGGCTGGACATCACGGTGGCGCTTCGTTTGCTGCTTGTTCCAAACCGAGGAGACAGGGCTGATCGGAGGGGGTCGCTCCTGGAAGTGGACGGGGCAGGGACCCTGGTGATGATACCCAGATGCAGGAGCATGCCTTCACCCTCCTGGAAGTTGGAGAAGCTGTACGTCTTGTTTTGGAATTGAAAATTCAGCCGGAAGGGGAAGGACCACCAATATTTCAGCGCCCGGGCAGAAAGAGCTAGCGTAAGCAGCTTTAGAGCTCTGCGGCATTGAATAGTGAAGGGGGAGAGGTCAGCGAAGAGTTGAATCTTGTGGCCTTGGATGGATAGGTCCTCTCTACCCCTACTCTTTTTCATGAGCTCCTCTTTAACCCCATAAAAGTGAGGTTTGACAATAACATCTCTGGGAAGGCCATCTTTGCGGGGCAGTTGTAGGGCCCTGTGAGCCCGGTCAAGCTCCAGGCGATGGTCAGAAATGTCCGGAATGAGATCCTTAATAAAAGCTTTAATTGTGGTAGGAATGTCCGTGATGGTTTCAGGGATCCCTCTGACCCTAAAATTCAGGCGTCTGCTTCTGTTTTCCAGATCATCCAGCTTACTAAGCGCTGTGTCTAGCTGATCTTGAATAGTCTGGATGCATGTTGTACTTTGATTGGCCCTTGCGACCGTTTGATCCATAGTGCTCTCAATCGCTTCAATCCGGGTGCCAAGGTTCTGGAGTTCCGCCTTAATGGATCCTGTGATTTGTGAGGCATTATGGGCCAGGCCAGTGGCTAGCATCTCCGAGAACCTAGTCATTAACAATGAAATGTCTGGAAACTGTCCTGGGGAGGTGAGGCCTAGTTGGTGAGGGAAAGCCAGGGCCTCTGGTGAATGCAGCCCTGGGATCCCTGGGGCTTGCTCAAGGTGTCTGCTGATGAGGGATTCAGTGGAGGCCGGTGATACTAGTGGGGGCTGTGGCAGGTATGCAGGGGTCGCTGGGGATGACCAGGGATCTGGGGAGGCCGAGGGGGTGTCCATTGCACAGGCCGACATGTCTCCTACCTCCTGTGCGCCGCGGTCCTCTGAGGGGAGAGATGGCGCGGTCGCCATCTTGGCTGGGTCCCGCTCCGGGGATGAGAATAGCAGACGGTGGGAAACCTCGCTCCGGGGACCCGCCGACATCCGAGGGGGGACCGCTGGAGGAAGTGGCAGCTGCCGATGCCGAATGCGGGGCTTCGTGTGCTCCGATGCCTGTGCTGGTGCCTGATTGAGACCGGGGAGGCGCGGAGCTCCGGGCTAAGCTGCCATATCGGAGCAGCTGCGCATGCGCTCTTCTTTATTTTATCTGCACCTCAAATATTCAATCGGTATGCACTTTATGATTACTTATGTTTGTATTGACTGACTATTATGTTATATCCTACTAAGGAGTATTATTTATATACATTACAATCTATGTAACTAACATGATACCATTTACTACATTGCTTAGGAAATCAATATTCTCCATTTCCAGACCCCTGAAGAAAGGCTTATCCGCCTGAAATGCGTCGGGTTGGAGGATTTCCTCAATTCAGCATATACCCCATAGTATATGTATTACTTTCATTCCATTATGGTTTTACACCCACACACTGTAACCTTGTACATATTGTAAAATTGTATATTATTAGATCCTTACTGATCTATTTTTATCTTGTTGTTACCAAATAAATGATTTAATTTTACTTTTCGTGGAAGTGTGATTGCCGTTAAAGTCCCACCCCCAGGGGGAACATTCTTTCTATTTGTTATGAATCTTGAGTAAGGACAGTGTTAGGGAAGTATGATGCTGAGGGAATTAAGAGCATGAGATGAGATGTTACCACCACGGTTGTCCACCAGTGAACTGGTGTCTGATGAATTGTAACAAGGGAGCTGTCAGTGGCGTCAGATCCAAAAGCGTTGAGCTCTCCATGTAGGTGTAATATAGTACAGTATCTTGAGTGTATCTTCAGTGGTGCAGTAGTATTCTGAGGTAAATTTAAATGTAAAATAAGAACAATAGGGAAAAAAAAAAATAAGTCAATGTATGAACCAAAAACAAGAAGAACCGGTCAAGGTATGGGGACAACCTCTGTATGTTAAGAAAAAGGGATTCAAACGAGAATCTGAAGAAGAAGTAAAAAACACACAACTTGTTGTAGCATTGCGAGTGCCTGCCAGACCTGCTAAATGTAAGTTTTATATTTGTTGGTTGAGCACTTCAGCCAACTTCCTCTGCATTCCCATCCGAGGTGTAAAATTGATGCTTCTGAGATCTGTTAGTTGACAAAGTATCAGGATCAAGGATTTTCCATTTTTTTAGTAACTTGAGGCCTTGGTCCACAGTGGTGACAGAGTAGGTTTTCCTTTATCAAGTTATTTGCAGTTTGGCAGGGTAATTCCAACTATACACAATACTATAATTGTTGAGTGGCTTGGTTACATAGTTACATAGTTAGTGAGGTTGAAAAAAGACATCAGTCCATCCAGTTCAACCTATGATGTGTGTGTGTGTTTGCTGTTAACCGTTACAGTGGCTAAGCTCCTCCTGCGTTGCATAGTATATTGTGAGAGATCAGCGAAGAGGGTGATGCCATGCCTGCTCTCTGGAATTTTTTCCGGAAGGCAATCAGTTTCTCTTTGGTTGAGAAAAAGCGAATACGGGCAATGGTGTCTCTTGGGAGACGCTTGGGCAAACGCTTGGGTTTTTGGAGCCTGTGTATCCAGTCTATGGTCAGTTTTTCTAGAGGAAGATCTGGGAGAGCATCTCTGAGAATCTTAGAGAAGAACACCTAGAGATCAAAGTGTTTAACTGATTCAGGGATCCCCCTGATCTTTACATTATTGAGTCTAGGGCGATCTTCCAGATCTGCTCATTTCGATTTGATCCAGATCCAGATCAATCCAGATCATCCTCTCTTTCATTGTGGGCATCAACAAAGTCATTAAAAACTTCGCCATTATATTTTCAATGTGCTGGACTCTATCCGTCACCTTACCAATATCAGACTTGAACTGTTGCATCAAGGTTAACATATCTGTATGGATAGTGCTTCTCAGGGATACAAGCATATCTTTTAAAACTGTATCCATCATTGGCTGGTTGGATGTGGGAAAAGCCAAAATGGATTCATGTAGTTCACTGGTATCATCTTAGGATATGTCCAGTGCACTCACCTCCTTTCAGTATGCCAGTAGGCTGGGAGAGATTTTGTTTGGTTTTAGCTGGCTAGAGGAGCTGGAGGAGCTTTGAAAGCAGGGACTGCAGGGTTGGAGATGGGAGGAATTGGGTTCTCTGGAGCCAGACCACTGCTCTCCCCTTCCCTGTGCCTGGTCATGTGGAGAAGTTGCAGAACGGCCACCACCATCTTGGATGTCCCCTCAGAGCGGCGGGGTGAAGAAAACCATCAGCCTACCTGGTCTCCTCTTGTCTTTCCGTTTCCTGGACATTGTCTCTGAGGGTGCCCGCTGCTTTCGGGGTTAAAACCGCCAATCTCCACTGCTTCATTCTGCTGATCTGCCCCAGCAGGCAACCTCACTTCAGAGCTGTAGATCTAAGCAGCCATTCCTGTCCGTGCGCCTATAATGCCCACTACCCTCCCCCACCCCTCCCCTCAGGAAACAAAGTTATTTTTTAAAGACTGTACTCTTGATGTGTTTATACTTTATTCTTTATATCTACTGCAAATGTATGATACATAGGTTAGCGGTCCATTTGGAAGAGGGAGACCACCTTCCTGTCCCCCCATAGGGCAACTGGTAAGTATCACATAGGCTTCAATTGCCTGCACTCCCACCTGAGAACCAAGAGCCCATCAGCACTTGTGCACTAGTGTTTTGGGAAGGGAAACTCATTTTTCAACATCCCAATGCTGAAGGGCATGATATTAACATAGCAGAAGGGTTCACATTAAAAAAATTAAAAAGTTAATCAAAGAACTGTTAAAGAAGATGCAATGATTTCATTACTTAACTAGGAACATTTTATCTTCAACCAGGCTAAGAGAATGTTAGGTGAATGTGCAAGGATGGTAACATTTAACCTTTTTAAATAAGGTGAAGGCTACTGGGAAAAATTCTATTGAAGATAAGATGTCAGGGAATGTCCCTTTTTAGTGGACTAGAGCCCATAAATTTTTCTTTGTACATTGTGTAAGTGTAATCTAAAGAATTTTAGCCAAATGTAGGGCGAACTGGCCATTGGACCTTTTGTAAATTATACTTCTCAATAGGAAAGAGGGAAGAGTGCACAGCCGCCCTAGCATAACACCGTTTTATTGAAATAAAAGCAAAGCCATACGAAATATCACTCACAAACGTAGATGAATGTCAGGCAGGACAGATCGGTTCCATGTGTCCCCAGGGGGAAGGCAACAGAGATGGGCGGGTGTTTAACATCCAGCAATTAATCTGTTGTAGTACCCAACTTGTTGTATATGGACTTAGGCGTCCATGTGGGTTGTTCTATGTGGGGAGAACAGTCAGGGCCATGAGAACCAGGTTTGGCGAACATCGTCGTTTTATAGAACTAAAAAAGGATAAGCAGAGCATCACCCGGCATTTTTACCAAATGCACGGGGGTTATCAGGTTTATGTATGAGTGAAACGTATTGGATCTTAACGCTCAATTCTATGTCCACCGAGGGTTTGAATGAGGAGCTGGAGGTTGGTACCTTGATTTAGGCTCTTGGATATAAATATATATATATATGCATTTGTGCATGTATGTATTGATATATGTGTATATATATATATATATGTGTATGATTTATGGATGGATGTAAACACATGTATCTGGCATGATGTAGTTAAATTTTTTTTCTCTCTGACATTTGTTTGTTTTTTTTTGTTTTTTTTAGTCCTGTTGTATATTATGTAAGCCTTTTTTTTGTTCTTTTTGAATTATGTATATATGGTTGCGTTTTTTTTCTCCTGCTGGTTGCTCCTAATTATGGCTTATTGTGTCTGTTCCCCTTTAAGAATCAGGTAAGGGGATGGGCTGTCACATTTGTATAAAGGTGTGAGGGTACCAGCCGGGGTGCGACCTGAAGAAGTAGGCCATGCCTCCCAAATGCCTTGCCATAGAAACCCAATTAGGTGTCCCGTTAGGAGATCTCTCCCCTGTGCACCCGGTCTGTCCATGCTCTCGGTGCAGTCTTCACTTGCAATACCTGACACTTGTGCGGTGCCAGCTGGTCCGGGCGCAGGTGCACTTTGGTCAGCTTACCCAGAGACAGAAGTGACTATCTCCAGATGTCTCGGGTTTGAGAGGGCTGCTAGCGAGTGGAGGACGAGCGGTCAGCGGGACTTGGAGGAGAGGCCTTCCCCCTGGAACCGATCTGTCCTGCGTGACATTCATCTACGTTTGTGAGTGATATTTCACATGGCTTTGCTTTTATTTTAATAAAACAGTGTTATGCTAGGGCAGCTGTGCGCTCTTCCCTTTTTTTTTCATTGTACAGTTTTGGTCCACCACCCAGTGAAGGGTTAGGGGGAGCTGCAACACCCCACCATTTTCATCACCGCCAGTTTCTTTTAATGGAATCTCCAGCCTGGGAATTCAAGTTCAGGATCTGCGCATGGACTGGTAAAGTTTTTTTATTTCTACTTCTCAATAGGAACCTCTGAATCCAACTATGAAACTGATCACCCCATGTGTTATCTGCGCTGGATTGGGCTGGACATAAAAACCAGCCCTGGAAATATATTCATACCAGCCCCATAGCATTATTATACCAGCCCAACAGCATAACGTCATTATTTTCTTATTCATTAAAGGGAAAACCATGCATTTTAAAGCATATTTGAAGAGTGTATATGTAGCTAAGACAGATATAAAGCACATAGTGCTTAAAGTTTTTTTTATATATATATATATATATAGGAGCAAATTCCAATTAAAAGTTGTAAAAGTGGAGCAATCATCAAGAACAGTCCACTTACTGCTATGGAGATATATTACCAGAATAAAGAGTAACCTTTATATCAGCGACCCCTTACATTATTGTATTCACTCCACCTTACAACACTAAACACCCTCAGACTGGCCTGGCGGCTCTGTCGCTGACCTCCTCTCAGGTGCACTGTGCAGGGCTCAGTCACTCAGCTCCAGCTTGGTGGCTCTGGTTTTATCCCATATTCTCCTCTCTACAGTCCACACACGTCTGAATTCTCCCATGACCCCCATCCCGGCGGCACTTCCATTCTTGACTCCTCTCCAGAGATGGTCAGAGGTTGTGGACATGACACTTGAGATGGCTAGAGGCTGGTGGACATGGTACAGGAGATGGTCAGAGGCTGCGGACATAATACTGGAGATGTCAGAGGCTGCAGACATGGTACAGGAGATTTTAGAGGCTCTGGAAATGGTATAGGAGAGGTCAGAGGCTGTGGACATAGTACAGGAGATGCCAGAGGCTGCGGACATGGTACAGGAGGTGGTCATAGGCTTTGTGACATGGTACAGCAGGTGGTCATAGGCTGTGCGGACATGGTACAGGAGGTGGTCATTGTATCAGTTGTGGATTTTTTACAAATATTCCCATACATGTGTAATAATCTATCTCACCCACAGGTGGTAAAGTCTCTTATAAAATGGCTGCTGCATACTCAATGAGCCATGTGGTTGTGGGGGATGTGCAGCCATGTGTTGATGACCTCACTCAAAAAATGAGTGAGGAGTGGTCAAAAGGAATGACCACATCCTGTGGGTGGTCTTTTGTATACAGGACTAAAAAAAGGAGTAATTAGCATGAGAAAGGCCCTCTCTCTCTCTCTCTTACTCTTTAGTCACACAGAAACATCCATGATGCAGCCAGGATTTCTAAATGCCTTGTTTTCTCCAGAGATCCATTGGAAGCAACCACCAGAGCTAAGTATTTATTTGATATTTTTGGGACAAGGGTTGTATGTTTAAGTCTGCTGTTTACAGACCGTAGGCAGTTCATTTGTTAGGCATTGTTATATCTGCCAGTCTTGTGATATGTTCCTAATATTGTAATAGTTTGTATGTACAGCATGCTTTTGTTTAGTAAAAGCACATTTATACACTGCAGAGGTCTGAGCTTCCTTGCTTGTACCGCAAAGTAACCTTGCTAGATAGACGCAAGCAAAACATTTGGGGGCTCGTCCGGGATTGTGCTATAAATTCAACTGAAGCAGACCTGTTTTCTGTGGTGTATTGTGTAGCTTGTGCTAGGTAAAAATGCTATGTAAGCTCTTTAGGAAAAGAAAGGCTGCAGAGAGGTCTGGTTTCCAGAAGGGAGTGTGCAGCTTACCTATCTGGGCCAGAAACAATGAGTGGGAGCAGCTTGCTAAAGTATTTGCAAAGTATGCTTCTCCCTTGAATAAGACTTGGGGTGATAAAGTCTCAGATCATTTTGTAGATTTTAGCCTTTAAAGGGTTGGGTTTAAGTAAAGCAGAGAAGAGGACAGTGTCCACAGCGGGCTGGTACTTTCTACATGCTCTCTATACAGAATCACAGAGAAGGGAGAAGGCAGAGGCAGAAGTTAAGGTATTAAAAGGCCAACTAGAAATTGCTTTAGAGTGTGTGCATTCAACTGCTAGTCGGGCTGATGATGTGCAGCCCTCATGACCAAATCAATTAATGCCTTAAGGGAAAGGAAGGGCCGAAAACCTGTTGGTAAAGCCAGGGTATGTGCCATTGTCACATCCCAAAACTGGGATTGTGAGGATGAAATAGAGTTTAATGTTTCTAATGATGATCATCCAATGGAGAAAATAGTTTGCGTAATAGTGCTTGTGAAGTAGAAAAGGGGCCTACCCAAATTGAGCCCAAGGAGCAGCTTGCAGTGGTGACCGAAGACACTGCAAGCGAGGTAAATGATTTAGGTAAAGTTAAACCTGCAGTGGCTTTGAAGTGTGTTTAAACTTCTGTAGGCAGAGCTGAAGATTTGAATGAGCGGTGTGCAGCCCTCATTAGCATTTCTAATGATGCCACAAAGGACAAAGGCCCTAAGCCTGCAAGGAAGACAAGGCCTATGGTCTCCAGAAGTAACATGTGGACTGATATACTTAAGGGGGGGGGGTCCCTAGAAAGCTAAAAGATGGGATTCCTACACCCGCTTTGTTTAGGAGGTGGATACAAGTGGTTGGAAATGGTAGATTCAGCCACATTAAGTGTTTTTGCTGTCATAGAATGGGGCATTTTGCTAGATACTGCCATGCTGTGACGATTAGACAACAGCAGGCTAGTATTTGCAGGACAGCACGGAGAGACATGCAAGTTTATTCCTTTCGTTGGAAGTCAAAGCCTTTCAGTGAAAATGTAACCAGGCAACAGTGGGCACCCTATAACAGTTTTGCAGTTAAATGTGAGCAGTGAGCTATGTTTTTTGGCACAGGTGGAAGGAACATATACTCCGCTTTGTCTCTAATTCTTTTAAGGTACTGAGCATCGAGAGGTGGACCAGGCAGTGCAGATGACTAAACCGGATGGGATGGGACAGACCAGAAGATTGTATGAGAGCCTGAGGAAGATGCAGATGATTAATCTGAGGAGTACACCAGCTTTGTAAGAGGTACTGAGCATCGAGAGGTGGACCAGGCAGGGCAGATGACCAAACTGGATGGGATGGGACAGACCAGAAGATTGTATGAGAGCCTGAGGAAGATGCAGATGATTTCCTGAATTGGAGTGGACTTACATCTGAGCATTTACCAGGAGGAGGACAATGAACTTTCATCATTTGGGATTTTCTTTCCACAGACTGCCAAGGACATTGCTAACCCTATTTAAAGTAATGTTGTAGCTGCCAGGGACTTAGTCTGACCGCTCAAATGATACGGGGGTCGAAAGGGAATTTTTTCCTCCCATTGAATGGGGGGTTTATTTTTGCCCTTTCCTGGCAAAGGCTTTAAGAGATGTTGAAGTTTTTATTGCATACACATTGTACATGCTTAAGACAATTAGCTTGTGCATGTTGTAGGCATATTTATTTTTTTTGTAAAGAAGTAGAAATGTATGTAATTGTTTGTAATGTTGGTAATTATTGCCAATGTATGGAATCAACAGGTGGATTGTATTAGTTGTGGATTTTTTACAAATGTTCCCATACATGTGTAATAATCTCTCTCACCCACAGGTGGTAAAGTCTCTTATAAAATGGCTGCTGCATACTCAATGAGCCATGTGGTTGTGGG
The DNA here is from genome assembly GCF_965119305.1 of Pelophylax lessonae. Taxonomy (NCBI): domain Eukaryota; kingdom Metazoa; phylum Chordata; class Amphibia; order Anura; family Ranidae; genus Pelophylax; species Pelophylax lessonae. The sequence continues at coordinate 124,013,104 of NC_138773.1, read as the reverse complement.
GGATGCGCAGCCACCCACAGTTGGTTATATAAAATGGCTGCTGCATACTCAATGAGCCATGTGGTTGTGGGGGATGTGCAGCCATGTGTTGATGACCTCACTCAAAAAATGAGTGAGGAGTGGTCAAAAGGAATGACCACATCCTGTGGGTGGTCTTTTGTATACAGGACTATAAAAAGGAGTAATTAGCATGAGAAAGGCCCTCTTTCTCTCTTACACTTTAGTCACACAGAAACATCCATGATGCAGCCAGGATTTCTAAATGCCTTGTTTTCTCCAGAGATCCATTGGAAGTAACCACCAGAGCTAAGTATTTATTTGATATTCTTGGGATAAGGGTTGTATGTTTAAGTCTGCGGTTTGCAGACCAAAGGCTGTTCATTTGTTAGGCATTGTTATATCTGCCAGTCTTGTGATATGTTCCTAATATTGTAATAGTTTGTATGTACAGCATGCTTTTGTTTAGTAAAAGCACATTTATGCACTGCAGAGGTCTGAGCTTCCTTGTTTGTACCGGAAAGTAACCTTGCTAGGAAGACGCAAGCAAAACAGTCATAGGCTGTGCGGACATGGTACAGGAGGTGGTCTTAGGCTGTACGGACATGGTGCAGGAGATGTCATGACATGGTACAAGAGTTGGTCATAGGCTGTGCAGACATGGTATATGAGGTGGTCATAGGCTGTGCAGACATGGTATATGAGGTGGTCATAGGCTGTGCAGACATGGTAAAATAGGTGGTCATAGGCTGTGCAGACATGGTACAGGAGGTGGTCATAGGCTGTGCAGACATGGTACAGGAGAGTAACAGGAGGTGGTCAGATGCTGCGGAGGGGTACCATCTTACCCAGCCATGATGTGGAAAGCCGTGTGCCACCGCTGAGATGAGTGCCTTATATTTAAAAATGGCACCGTCCAGCACCATTACGTCATCATTCTAGCACCCGCATGCTGGAAAATGGCTGAGCATGCATGGGCTTTCTCGAGCCCGGCTAGCTTCGGAATGGCACATACGTAATTGACATGTCAGCCCGCATCCATATTTTTTACTGGCACTGCTCCCTGTAACGGGCATTTACTGGCAGCCCTAAAATAGGCTGAAATGTATGGGCAGTTGGCAACACTGGGGGCGGGTGGTCACAGCTAGGGCCGATCCTAGGGTCACAGACGCCTAGGTGCAGAAATATTTCTGGCTCCTCCCCACATGGGTGTGGTCATCTTACTAAATCCTCCCCTTCCCTAAGGAGTCTTTGTTACCCTGGGATCCTCCCACAATCTCGTAACAATAAAAAAATACAGGAACAGAAGCAAAGTACTCTTATGGGACCTGGAGGGGGGACCTCTCTATTGGACACAGAGAGGGCCTCTGTTAGCGAGTCTGTTAGAAAGAACCCCCACCAGGCCCCATTAGAGACTACAATGGGGTCTAATGGGACCTGGAGGGGGGTCAATCTAATAGAGGCCCTCTTGATGTCCATTAGAGAGTCTGTTAGAGCCCCCACCAGACCCCATAAGAGACTACAATGGGGTCTAATGGATCCTGGGTGGGGGGTCTCTCTAACAGAGGTCCTCTCTGTGTCCATTTGAGAGTTCATGTTAGAAAGAGCCCCCATCAGTGTCCATCAATGCAGCCCCACCAGTGCCCATCAGCTCAGCCTCATCACTGCCCATCAATGTAGCCTCCCCAGTGCCCAATAATGCAGCCTCATCAGTGCCTTTCAATGCAGCCTCACCAGTGCCCATCAATGCAGCCTGATTAGTGTCCATCAATGCAGTATGATCAGTGCCCATCAATGCAGCCTCACCAGTGCCCATCAATGCAGCCTGATCAATGCCCATCAATGCAGCCTCATCAATGCCTATCAGCTCATCCTCATCAGTGCCCATCAATGCAGCCTCACCAGTGCCCATCAATCAGCCTGATCAGTGCCCATAAATGCAGCCTCACCAGTGCCCATCAATGCAGCATGATCAGTGCTCATTAATCCAGCCTCACCAGTGCCCATCAAAACAGGCTCACGAGTGCCCATCAATGCAGTCTTATCAGTGCTCATTAATGCAGCCTCACCAGTGCATATCAGTGCAGCCTCATTAGTGTCCATCAATGCAGCCTGATCAGTGCCCATCAATGCAGCCAGATCAGTGCCCATCAATGTAGCCTCACCAGTGCCCATCAATGCAGACTCATGAGTGCCCATCATTTCAGCCTCACCAGTGCCCATCAATGCAGCCTTACTAGTACCCATCAGCGCAGCCTCACCAGTGTCCATCAATGCAGCCTTATCAGTGCATGGGGATTAGAGAGAGAAGAACCTCAGGATTACACAGAGTGGGGATCTCCCGCTGTGACACAGCATGGATTTGAATTAATTACCTGGTGGCCGCTGTCATATAAAGTCCTGCCTCCTTGACCGGGTCCTTTGATAGATGTCACATGTCCCGAGCAGATCCCTGCTCTGTGTGATCTGGCGGGCCCTCCTCCCCCTCTCCCTTCGAGGCAGGATTGGTCCTGGTCGCAGTCACAGCTCAAAGCAGCCCCAGGGCAGACGGCCTCCTGTGAAATTTCCTGCTATCCCAGAAAGCCAGTCCGGCCCTGTGAGTTATAGATCATGGTGCCATGGGTACAGCTACATCGTTCCTGTGCAGTGAAAGGATGATCTGTCTGTGGGTGCAAGTCATTTTTTAGACAGTTGTTGGTAGAGTCCCCAATGGAAGAGGACAGAGTAGGAACATGACAGATGTTACAACACTTCCCCACTTTAACTAAAAAGTTCAAATTTGCAAAGACCAATGTGGAAATCGAAAATGGGTGTCAACTAGGGATAAGTTTAACCACTTGCCTACAGTGCACTTTCACCTCCTTCCTGCCCAGACCGATTTTCAGCTTTCAGCGCTCTCACACTTTGAATGACAATTACTCAGTCATGCAACACTGTACCCATAAAAAATGTGTGTCCTTTTCTTCACACAAATAGAGCTTTCTTTTGATGGTATTTAATCACTACTGGGTTTTTTATTTTTTGTGCTATAAATAAAAAAAGACTGAAAATATTGTGAAAAAACAAATTTTTCTTTGTTTCTGTCATAAAATTTTGCAAATTAGTAATAGTCATATAGTCATATGACGGTGGCCCAGAACAATGGTCGCACCGCTCCGCCGTAATATGACGGCGGGCGGGCGGCAAGTGGTTAAAGTGGTTCTGAGAGCCTCAGCTCTTTGGGGACACTCGCTCCTTATTGACTGAGACAGCAGTGGGAGCCATTGGCCAATGAGCCAATGAGGAAAGAGAGGGGGCAGGGCCAATCCGCGGTTTTGTGTGTGAATGGACATGCAGAGCCATGGCTCGGGAGTGAGCCTGCTTGGGTGTTCCTATTGCAAGCTGCTTGCTCTGGGGACACTTGGCAGGAGGGAGGAGTCAGGAGTGGCAGCAAGGGACCTTAATGTTTAGCAAAAGTGACATAGAAAGAAAATGAAGCTTATATGGAAGTGTAAATTACAAGCATTTTAAGTAGATTTTTTTTCTTTGTAAATGTCACTTTTGCTATACTACTTTGTTTACATGGTAGACATTTGCCCCTTTACAGGCAGGTTTTGAGGAACCCTTAAATATATTCTTTATTTAAAGGAGTGCATTTAATGATGCACTTTTAGCATTATTAAATTCACTGCTTCCTGCAAAACAGTATTTTTTTACATTTTGTTTTTTTTTAAATTTCATTATAGCATTGGGAAATGTCCTCTGAGGCAGTGCCTAGCCATCCATGCACTTTTTTAGCCCTAAAAATGGAGAAAACTGATCTGACAGATTCTGTTCCTATTGCCTTGAATGGGGTTTGGATTCCACAACTGAACTTTTTATATAGTCAAATAACCACTGCAGACCAAACCCAGGGTGGCTCAGCTCATCCCTAGTGTAAACTATTATTTATATATATATATATATATATATATATATATATATATATATATATATATATATATACATATATATATATATATATATATATATATATATACACACACACACGTGTGTCACTAGCTTGCATATGAGATAATTTTCAGTTGCTTCTGAATGGCACCTTACTTCCTTCTGATTTGAATCAAGCTTTTGTTTTCATATTCACATATATGGCAGTGGCATACAAATGCGAGTATTCATGAGCCCTAATGTATTAGACAAGACAAGAGTATACATGCTACTCTAGAGGCTCTATAGAAACGGTCCTTGAGACCGTCTTTCATATGTGTACGAACATATTAATTAAAATTGCATTAAATTGGTGTTACAATTTTGTAATCTGATTGCTCTTTATTTCTTATTAGTTAATTGTTCTAACACATTGCGTATTGATTGCATTCATGAGGTCATGTCTTACTTTACTACCAAGCAATGTCATATTTATGTGGCAAACAGCTGGGCATTGCTTATCTAAATGAACAGTCTAAACCAACCATTGTGCTCATATCAGCTTTATTCCTTCAATGAAGATAAGACTTAATAATTACAAGAACATTCTGGATAGATATTTAGCCTGGGTTATCACACAAGGGTATTGTGGGTTTGTTTTGATTGGCTTGTCTGGGAAAATTGGAATGCAGAAGAAAATGTAAGGGCTAGTAAGATTACAAATAAATTGTTGAAAAATATAATTACTATGAGTTGATATTGCAAATCTTGCCTAATGTAGAACTGGTGAATTTTAATTACCAATGCAACCGTTTTATTTAAAACATTCAGCAATTTTTTCTTCTGCTTTCCTCAGAGCAGAATGGAGATCTGCTTTATTAAGAAGGATAACATCACATTTATCTCAACTCCACAGAGCCTAGACTAGAAACGTGCATGCTGTTGTCCCTGAAGCCTCTCAATATTCCTGTCAGGAAACTCTATGCAACTAACTGGCTAGGTGCAATTTTAAACCATCTTGTAAAAAATATTGGACAGTTTAAAAACAGTGCTCGAAGCAAAGCACATTAGTGTGATGTTCACTAACAGGTAGTATCTAATCTGTAATAATTTTACGGAAGTCAAACCAGTATAAGTTAAACTATTGGCTTTGGATATTGCATTTTTAGTGAGCTCTTTGCTCTATTCATTGTTTCACTGAATAATAAAATTAAAAATAGTTTTTCATTGTATTTTATAAAGCAGTACAAAGTGCAGCAGTGTGCAATAACACAGAACCACCAATCACTTGTAATAATATTATCCTATGTATGCTATTAAGTTAGGTTTTCCACTTGTGGAAGCCCCTACCACCCTTGAACCACCGCCTTTTAGTACCTGTGACTCTCCAGACTGCCTTATATAGTAGATTCAGAAAACCCAAGTCCACCTAATTTAACCACTTAAGCCCCGGAAGATTTTACCCCCTTCCTGACCAGGGGGTTTTTTAGCGATTTTTTACTGTGTGATTTTAACGGACAATTGCGCGGTCGTGCGACGATGTACCTAAACGAATTTGACGTCCTTTTTTCCCCACAAACAGAGCTTTCTTTTGCTGGTATTTGGCCGGGGCTGACTGCCGACGTATATCGTCGTGCGGTGGTCAGCAACCGGTTAAAGTTCCCAGACAGAAATCAACCTCAGGGAAGTACCTTGGTATTCAAAGACTGGCCTCTTTAAAGTGCCCATGTACTTATACTATTGAGTGGGGCTGCATTCACATGGGCGTTTAGCCATGCTGCTTATCCCAGTGGCAAGAATCTATTGAGACACTTCCAGTCACTATGGGTATCTCAGTGCCCAGTAAAAAAAAGCATAAAGTTTTTGTGAAGTTCTTTAATAATACTGAAAAAAGGTTCCACAATGTACACCCCCCAATGATGTCATCCTGAAACTGATGTCTTGTAGCTTCACTATCATTGAAAGACAGGTCCAGCGAACGACAACTGATATATAAAAATGGGTGGGAGACTCCCAAGTGACATCATTGACAATTTTTTTTTACAATGTGGTGATAGTATCTGGGTGCCCCTTAATGTTAAAGGGGGTTTTGAGATTCTGATAAGCAGACCACAACAATCACTGAGCCAGGGTTGTGGGAAGAGGCCCTTGCCCTCATCAACGTGGGGACAAAGTACTTTGCCAAGGGGCCTCCAGGCAAGGTACCCTCACTAAGTTTAGGGCACATAGTATAGTTAAGGTGGGCAGGGGGGCACATGCTGAATGGGTAATGATCTCATTCCTAAAGTTAGGGTAGGTCTAAATCTTGATAAATCTAAAGAACTTTGTACAAACAAAGGTAGAAGGACTATGAATTTAGTGTCTCTGTTGTTAACATTCAAGAGGAATGTATCCATAATACCTGCAGCTAAACAGGTTAACAAACTCTAAAACTCTAAAACTCTGCTACTGTATGTTAAGAATTAGTAAATAATTTACTGTCTCTAGTTTGAAATCTAGAAACACACAAGAGTAATTACAAATGCTGCACACCCCAAAAACTATATCACAAAAGAAAATTGGAAGATCTCCAGGAGTTTGTTAGCATCAAAAAAATAATAAAAGTAAATAAAGAATATCAAGAAAATATTGATATAAAAGGGAATGTTTTATTGTACTAATGTAAAGTTACACAAAGATTTTTTTAAAATATGAGCTCTGGTTACAAACATCCTCCGTTCGGCCTGTCGGCCATAACAACAATAGTAATACAAGCAGGTATACTTGTAAACAGAATGAATGTTACAGTATTGATCCTGCCCTGGGAAATGCCCCAGCATGTTTCAACCATATGTGTCATGGTCTTCTTCAGGGGCACTGTATTGTGTACATTCAAAAACATTTTAACTATCAAGACAAATGCATACATGTTATTACATTAATAATATGGACCGCAAAATTTATAATTACCTCCAAATGCTACACAACACAAGCAGATTAAGCTCTAAAAGACTGTCTCCCCATTATAGTGTCATGAATACAGCTGAAGCCCAAGAGTTAGTAATCAACACAAAAAAAGCAGGGCAGCCACAAAGTGTCCCCAGGGACGGTGGGGAAAGAAATTGTACAGAACCAAACCACTGCCAGGCGCTCATGCTGTAATGTATCAGAATGTAAACTGTCCATGGGCCATATGTGTGGGGCTAATAATAGTGATGATTAAAAGTTCAGAGCCCAGTAACATAAGTAGCCAGTAGTCAGATAAAACACAGTTTATTCCAACAATAAAGCAATAAAAACAGCAAGAAGCCAGAGCTGAATGTGGAACAGCATTACCTGAGGTAGATCTGATCTGGTCCTGCAACAGCAGAGGACGACGAGGGGAAACCAGGATATCTGGATGTAGGGCGGATCCTGTGTGAGAAAGCTGCCCACCTTGGCCGAACAGCAGGAAAGCACAGGTCACCTGGAAACAGCATGGCTGAAACATATAGATCAGCTCATCCACCAACTGAAAGCTGAACAAACAGGAAGTTAAGTCGGTTGCCAGGACTACATGTTTCAGGACACAATCCTTTGTCAAAAAAACTTGATTTTTTTTGACATAGGGGTGTGTCCTGAAACATGCAGTCCTGGCAACCAACTTCACTTCCTGTTTATTCGGATTCCTGTGGGGGGATTAGCTGATCCCTTTGTTCCAGCCACGCTGTTTCTGGTGACCTGTGCTTTCCCGCTGTTTGGCCACAGTGGGCAGCTTTCTCACAGAGGTCTGCCCACCATCCAGATCTCCTGGTATGACTCAAGGTGAAAGTTGTAAGATATATTACTTATGTGAGGTAGCTAAGGTCAGTGCCAAGTAAGCTACTACCTACTCCTATTACCATGAATGATCTTGAAGCTTGTAAACTTTGTGAAGGTCCCCACACATTTATCTTCTTGAATTATGTGGCTGCTTGTCACTATGCTTTTTGGGTAGGTAGTGCTTTGTCAAACATTTCATATAGTCTGTCTTCTGAACTACAGGAGGAGGTGGAGTCAGTACAAGAATCACTGCTTGCAGGCAGCAAGGTACCATGGGATGTGTAGTTCTTAAAAAATGAAAGTAAATAGCAGAGGAGAAGCTGCAAAACATATAGAGAATCTGGGAACTTATTGAAAGATATTGTCAACAGACAGGCAGCACTCACAACATAAAATATTTTTCAAGTAAGCTTATATTGGATTGTCAAAAATAACTATTGTTATTACAATGCTGATGTTATAAAATGAAAGTGCATGCTGTGCCCATAGATTTATTTTAATCCTTTTATTTCATGTGAAATGGTTAACAGCCCATCCTACATAATAACAGTATTCTGTGTAATTTCTTCTTTCAGAAGTTGAGAGTGCCTGTGGTTTGTTTTTTTCATCCTTTGTCAATCCACAGAGAATACAACTCTAGAGGATTTGCTTCAATACACTGGCTATCACTTTTCATCTGACAGTTCAGTCTGTACTATACTGTTTGTATTATTAAAATATCTTTTGATTGTCTGCTTTGGGGGTTTGAGAGATTTTTCTGCGTGCCCAAAGGAACACAAGTAAAAAAAAAATCAAAAGGCAATGTATAAAATGAAATTTAGGTTTAGATTTTGTGCACCATGGCAATTAGCTGTCAGGTTGATTGCTGATTAATAAAAAGACTTTATTTGAAGTAATCATTTTGTAACCATAAAATATACAGGCTGGGGCACATGGGTTCAAATGGTTTTCTTGTTTTATTTTCAAAATGTTGAGACATCTCTTATAAGAGCCTGTGAATATTTCATGCTTCATTTTCTGCCTGTGTCAGTTTTGATGCAGAAGCTATTAAAAAGGATGTCACTAGAATCTTAATCTAGATCTCAGTTCTTATTGTGGACAGGGAAAGGGAACCTTATCTTACTGTTGACAGAACAGAGTGCATGTAGACTTATTTATTATTTCATTATAAACACTTAATATAGGAATGTCAGTATTAAATATTCACCTGAATTTCAAAATGTATTTATAAATACAAAATGTGCGTGAGTGTGTGTGTGTAAATGAATGTATATATATATGTGTGTGTGTGTGAATATACATATATATACACACAGTATCTCACAAAAGTGAGTACACCCCTCACATTTTTGTAAATATTTTATTATATCTTTTCATGTGACAACACTGAAGAAATTACACTTCGCTACAATGTAAAGTAGTGAGTGTACAGCTTGTGTAACAGTGTAAATTTGCTGTCCCCTCAAAATAACTCAACACACAGCCATTAATGTCTAAACCACTGGCAACAAAAGTGAGTACACCCCTAAGTGAAAATGTCCAAATTGGGCCCAATTAGCCATTTCCCCTCCCCAGTGTCATGTGACTCGTTAGTGTTACAAGGTCTTAGGTGTGAATGGGGAGCATGTGTGTTTAATTTGGTGTTATCGCTCTCACTCTCTCATACTGGTCACTAGAAGTTCAACATGGCACCTCATGGAAAAAAACTCTCTGAGAATCTAAAAGAAAAAATTGTTGCTCTACATAAAGACGGCCTAGGCTATAAGAAGATTGCTAAGACCCTGAACCTGAGCTGCAGCACGGGGGCCAAGACCATACAGAGGTTTAACAGGACAGGTTCCACTCAGAACAGTGCACATGCTCAGCGTCATATCCAGAGGTTGTCCTTGGGAAATAGACGTATGATTGCTGCCAACATTGCTGCAGTGGTTGAAGGGATGGGGAGTCAGCCTGTCAGTGCTCAGGCAATATGCCACACACTGCATCAAATCGGTCTGCATGGCTGTCGTCCCAGAAGGAAGCCTCTTCTAAAGACCATGCACAAGAAAGCTCGCAAACAGTTTGCTGAAGACAAGCAGACTAAGGACATGGATTACTGGAACCATGTCCTGTGGTCTGATGAGACCAAGATAAACTTTTGTGGTTCATATGGTGTCAAGGGTGTGTGGCGACAACCAGGTGATGAGTACAATGACAAGTGTGTCTTGCCTACAGTCAAGCATGGTGGTGGGAGTGTCATGGTCTGGGGCTGCCGGCACTGGGGAGCTACAGTTCATTGAGGGAACCATGAATGCCAACATGTACTGTGACATACTGAAGCAGAGCATGATCCCCTCCCTTTGGAGACTGGGCCGCAGGGCAGTATTCCAACATGATAACGACCCCAAACACACCTCCAAGACGACAACTGCCTTGCTAAAGAAGCTGAGGGTAAAGGTGATGGACTGGCCAAGAATGTCACCAGACCTAAAGCCTACTGAGAATCTATGAGGCATCCTCAAATGGAAGGTGGAGGAGCGCAAGGTCTCTAACATCCACCAGCTCCATGATATCATCATGGAGAAGTGGAAGAGGACTCGAGTGACAACCTGTGAAGCTCTGGTGAACTCCATGCCCAAAAGGGTTAAGGCAGTGCAGGAAAATAATGGTGGCCACACAAAATATTGACACTTTGGGCCCAATTTGGAAATGTTTTACATAGGGATGTACTCACTTTTGTTGCCAGCGGTTTAGACATTAATAGCTGTGTGTTGAGTTATTTTGAGGGGACAGCAAATTTACACTGTTATAAAAGCTGTACACTCACTAGTTTACATTGTAGCAAAGTGATTTCTTCAGTGTTGTCACAGGAAAAGATATAATAAAATATTTACAAAAATGTGAGGGGTGTACTCACTTCTGTGAGATACTGTATATCTACAGACCTACCTACATTCAGATCTACATTCCCTCGCTGTTTTCTATAGTCTCATGGTCACTCACTATTTTGCATTATAGCAAAGTGTCATTTCTTCAGTGTTATCACATAAAAAAATATATACAAAAATGTGAGGGGTGTACTTACTTTTGTGGAATACTGTATATATACAGTATCTGAAAATCAACACCAACCATATTAATGCATTCTTTTTTTTATTTTCAGTATTTTTAAGCCTGCAACCTCCATTAAAGTGGTTCTAAAGCCCGAAGATTGTTTACCCTAATGCATTTCCTACAATAATGTAAAAAACATCCAAGTTTTTTCGAGTCCTATCTCGATCCAGCGCTGTGCCTGTCTGCTCATAGAGCTGTTGTCAATCAAAACCTGTAAGCAGAGAGTGGAGGACATAGGCCCGACTCGGGACTGAGCCCACAGGTATGCCACCATAGGAAGTGGTTTCCTATGGTGTCACATAGACAAGAGGAGGAGCCATGAGCACCTGAGAGGGACCCCAGAAGAGAAGGTTTGGGGCTGCTCTGTGCAAAGCCATTGCACAGAGCAAGTTAGTATAAAAAATTTGTTATTTTAATAAAAAAAATTACATTTACAAATGAATTTAATTAATACCTGGTGATGCTGCCCCTTAGGTCCTTGTACCGGCAATATCTGTGGTAGGGTAACAAAGCTCTGTCCTGATTGTGGCCATTTCCACACACATTATGCAGATACAGTCCAATCAATGTTGTTACCATAAGGAAACCTACCCTGAAAAATGCCACGCAGGCATGGAGGCAGAAAGGTGTTGCAATGAGAGGTTGCAGGGGATCAGTACTAGCACTCACATGCAACAAAGGATGAAAACAGATCAAAATTAATATTTTTATTGGCACTTTAGTTACAGTGTACAGGGGTTTAGCAATATAAATGCCATTTATTCAAAGTTTACATCTACTACATCTACATAACAGTGGAACTCCACCCAAAAGGAGACAATTCACTTCCGCTGCTACACTTGGCACATTTTTTTTGGGGGGGCGAGTACCTGGTGAAGTACCTCTGAAGTTTGCCCCCCTTCTCCTCCCCCCAACGCCGGGCCATTCACAAAGGGCAGCGCGCTCTGCGCATGTGCAGTAGGGTACGGGCTGTGAAGCCACAAGGCTTCACTGCCGGTTTCCCTTAGCTGAGATGGCGGCGGAAGCCCCCGAGAGCCGATTGAAAAATCGGCTTGGTTGAAGACACCGCTAGATTCATGGACAGGTAAGTGTTCTAATATTAAAAGTCAGCAGCTACAGTATTTGTAACAGCTGACTTTTAATATTATCTAGCGGAACCTGGAGCTCTGCTTTAATGCTGTTCACTAAATTTTACAGACAACATTTGACTTCACAAATTAGATTGCATAGTTGGTCAGGTAGGTAAAAGACACAATGGGGTTGATTCACTTAAACTAGACAGTGCAAAATCTGATGCAGCGCTACATAAAAAACAATTAGCTTCCAGTTTTTTTGTCAAAGCTTAATTGAAAAGGCTGAAGTTAGAAGCCGATTGGCTACCAAGCACTGCTGCACCGGATTTTGCACTCTCCAATTTTAGCAAATAAGGCCCATTTTGTTGATTTTCCTATACAAATACAAGTTAAAACAGACATAGCATAAGATATACTATTTATGTTACATTCATGCATCTGTAATGTAATGTAATGTGGTAGTGCCACGCTAACAGGCATTTATTACTATTCATGGAGATCACAGTACTCCCCCAGACAATGCCTTGCCAAACTAAGCTCCAATAGAGAGATATCCCCTATTTTTCTGTCCCTATGGCATCGGTTTCACAAGATAAAAAGTGACAGAAAATTAAATTTAGGAACACAGAGAGCAATAAAAACCTAATTTCATGAACTACTGCGCTCTTCACCTCAAGTCCAACTGTTTTTGCCAAGTATCAACAGTTGTCCAAAAATACAGTCACTTTGATTCTATATCATAGACACCACAATAACACTTTTGTATTGTTTTAAATGTATGTAGTTATAGTAAATGGGAGAAACAGAAGGTAAAGTCTGCAGCAACATACAGTAGCTTTTACTCACAGACCCATGTCAGCAAAAATTCCTCTTATGCAGATGAAGATGATGTCTCTCACTCCTAAGAGTGTCTAGCCCATGTGTGTTCTAACCATGTGTTTAAGTGCACCCAAGAGGTATAGTTGCAGACCAGTGCCCAGCCTGCTGCTTGTCAAAGTTGAAGTATGCCACGGTTGGATGGGGCTAGAAAGAAGATTATATATCACCATTAATGCGCTGATCACACAAGTCCAAGGGTTGCTAGTGAATCGTCCTTCTTTAATCACAGTTTATAATGTAACAGCTAGGTCGCTGCAGCTCCAGTCAACTCCACTGGGTGGCGGACGAATGAATTGTACAAAGCAAAAAGAGACAAGGCGCACATCCGACCTAGTGTAACTCTGCTTTATTAAAAGCTGTCAGTTATAAAAAATCAATGCCCTCACATGTTTAACAAACAACTCTGGGCATATCAGCAGCCTCCTGTCCTATATGTCCTCTTTAAGTGAAACAGGGAGCCCGATCAGTGCTACTGTGTCCTTGTGAGACAGTAATCCCTCCCGGTCTCCTGGACAAGAGGAACACTCCGGCGTCTGCAGCTACTGTACCTGCACCCGACCAGGCCTGCACGGTCACCACCGCGCATGCGCGTATCAACCCGGCCGGAAGACCGGTGATAGCGGGAAAATCATGGCAGATAGTATAGAGGAGCAACGTCAGTCCCAGTCCGTTAATATGACGACACGTTTCGGAGGTCTCCCTCTTCAGGTCACCTTGGTTGGATGGGGCTGAATGCTGTTCTGAGGGCTACCTGTGTTTAGGGTTCTATGTTTTCAGGGACGTATGTCTAAAATGCAGGTATTCTGTGTTTTTATTATACAGGATTTATATAGTGCCAACAGTTTGCATAGCACTTTAAAACATTAGGGCAGACAGTACAGGTACAATACAATTCAATACAGGAGGAATCAGATGGTTCTGCTCATTGGAGCTTACAATCTAAGAGGGAGGGTCAAGTGATACAAAAGGTAATAACTGTGTGGGGTGAGCTGATGGAGAAAATAAAAAGTACAGTTGTTAGGTGGGGACAGGAAAGGCTTCTCTGAAGAGAAGGGTTTTCAGGGATTGTCTAAAAGCCAACAGAGTAGAAGATAGTCAGACAGATTGGGGTTCCATAGGATAGTAGAGGCTCAGGAGAAGTCCTGGAGATGAGCATGAGTGGAGGTGACAAGGGAGCTAGAGAGCAGGAGGACTTGTAATAAATTAAGAGAATCATTTAGTTGCTATTTTTAAACTTTCTTATTGATGTAGTTGGGGGCAGAGTTGAGGATGGTTTTGTAAATTGTTGTTAGTATTTCTTTTGTTGGGTAATCTGAAGCCAGTGGAGGGATTGGCAGAGAGGGGTAGCAAAGACTGAACAGTTGGTAAGGTGGATGAGTCTGGCAGCAGTATTAATGATGGACTGAAGGGAGGATAGCCTATAAAAAAAATAATCCAATGAGGAGGGAGTTGCAGTAGTCGAGGCGAGAGATGACCAGGGAGTGAATGAGAATTTTTGTGGTGGCATTGATTAGGAAGGGGCATATTTTGGAGATGTTACATAGGTTGAGGCGGCAAGTTGGAAAGTGATTTGATGTGGGCTGAAAGGATAGTTCAGAGTCCAGGATTACACCTAGAACCTTGGCATGCGGGGACGGGTTGATAGTTGTGCCATTGATCTTGACAGAGAAGTTAGGGGAATGGGCACGTGGGGAAGGTATGTGTTCCGTGCATGCGTAGGGCCCTAAAAGTATGTTTGTACACTAACTGCCATTAAAGGGGATGAGAGAAGGTGCCCACATCCCTAATAGAATAGATTTTATAAAACAAAACCCTCTAAGTGGGATTTCTTTGGGCATGAATTCCAAACGTATATTGACCACTTTAATACAGGGCACTTCCCTCCCTTCCTGCCCAGGCCAATTTTCCCCTTTTAGCGCTGTTGCATTTTGAATGACAATTGCGCGGTCATGCAACACTGTACCTACACCAAATTCATGTCATTTTCCCCCCACAAATAGAGCTTTCTTTTGGTGGTATTTGATCACCTGTGCGATTTTTACTTTTTGCTAAACAAATAAAAAAAGACCGAAAAGTTTGAAAAAAAAAAAAAGTTTTTTTGTTTATGTTATACAATTTTGTAAATAAATAAGTTTTTTCCTGCACTGATGAGCACTGATGAGACTGCACTGACAGGCACTGATGAGGAGGCACTGATGAGGAGGCACTGATGGGGTGGCACTGATGGGGTGGCACTGATAGGCGGCACTGATAGGCGGCACTGATATGCGGCACTGATAGGCACTGATATGTGGCACTGATAGGTAGCACAGATATGCAGCATTGGTGGGCACTGATAGGCGGCACTGCTGGGCATTGATAGGCGGCATTGATGGACACTGATAGGTGGCACTGACGGGCACTGATAGGTGGCACTGACGGGCACTAATGGGCACTGATAGGCGGCACTGGTGGGCACTGATGGGCGGCACTGACGGGCGGCACTGATGGGCACTAATGGGCACTGATAGGCGGCACTGGTGGGCAATAATGGGCACTGGTGGGCGACACTAAAGGATGGCAATGATGGGCACTTGTGGGCAGCACTGATAGGGAGGACACTGGTGGGCATCACTGATGGGGAGGGCAATGGGGGGCTCCCTGAGCCCTGATTGCCATCCCTGGTGGCCATAGTGGGCATCCCTGGGGTCATAGTGGGCATCCCTGAGGTCATAGTGGGCATCCCTGGGGTCATAGTGGGCATCCCTGGTGGATCTAGTGGCATCCCCCCCCCCCCAGGGTCTGCATTGGTAATCAATGATCTGATTACCAGTGCCGACCCCCCCCCCCCCTGTCAGGGGAGCCGCCGATCGGCGCTCCTTTACTCGTGCCTGTCAGGCACGAACTAAGGAAAGCCGATCAACGGCTGTTCCTATTTACTATGTGACCAGCCGTGATTGGACACGGCTGATCACATGGTAAAGAGCCTCCGTCAGAGGCTCTTTACCAAGATCGGAGATGCAGGGTGTCAGACTGACACCTCGCATCACCGATCGCCGCTCTGCGCGCCCCCGGGGGGCGCCCAGAGCTGTGTTATCCTGCCGCCGTCATATGACGTCCGGTCAGGATAACACAACCACATTCCCGCCGTCAATTTGTAATAGGGCGGGCGGGAAATGGTTAAAGAATTATTATTTTTTTTTAATCCAAACAAAAAATGTTTATTAAAGTTATAGCACCAATACATTGCCAGCAGTACATAACAATACACAGTTGTACTCAGAGCAGGTTACATCCCAATATCCCGCCACATATACAGTATAGGTAAAAAAAAAACATCTTTCAATATACATCTTCACCATCATCTTTCACAACTCTTAAGAGCTGTATTACATGTTACATATTGGAACCCTCAATTACACTTAGGCATTGAGACCAAGTAGCCTATTCATCGTTAGATCCACCGGGGTGAGCCCCAGGGTCTCTACCCACACTGCCCACTGTGTTGATCAATTCCTTTTATGTTGGAGGGTCTTCCGATTTCCAGTGTACCATAATCAACCTTCTTGCCTGAAACAAGGCTCTATGCACAGCCTCCTTTGTATACACATCCCAGTTATATTCTCTCAACACCCCCAGCAAGCACTCTGCCAGAGTTAGCCCTAAAGACACCTGGAACACTGTATTAATTGTCTGTACCACTCTTGTCCTATAAATCCTTAGCTTAGCTTAGGGCATCCCCAGAGTGGGTGAATTAGGTCTCCATGGTCCCTCTGACATCTCGTACAAACAGGGTCAACTGAAAGTCCCATTAAATGTAGTCTATGGGGAGTGTAATATACCCTCATTATTATGTATAGTTGGGTCAATCTTTGAGTGACGTTTAATGAGCAAGTAACTACTGTCTGGAAAGCCTCTTTCCATTGCTCAGCATCCACTAAGCCTATATCCCTTTTCCATCTTTCCATCACTCTCCGGGGGTGCTTTTTTAAATAGAGTTGTAAAAGCATTGCATTTCTTTGTGATATGAAACCCTTGGACACTCTAGTGTCTCTTACTAATCCAAAGACTGGGGTCGGGGACATAGCTCAAATAGAAGATTTATACTGAGCTTTGACCGCATGCTGCAGCTGCATGTACAAAAATTGCATAGATGATGGCAAGTTATACCTAGCCTGCAGGTCTTTAAATGTCAGGAGTATCCCATTTTGCAAAATAGCTTGAGATGTGTCACGCCATATTCCCTCCATTTAGCCCCCGACTGCAATTTGCCTATCTCCAAATAGGTATCATTTAGCCATATAGGACTGAACTCGGTATAACCCTCTACCCCCTGCAGGTATTTGATTTTATTCCATGTTTTTTGGATAAGGTTATATGTTGGTTAGGTTTTATGTGGCATTCCAAAAGCTTGTGCCTCTAATGCCTGAGGGATGGGACCTATGCGGATTGTATGCCTCTTTATCACCAAAGATGAGCTGACTTCTGTACCTTCTGTTTCTTCCTCCATACCCATTGTCCCTATCAGGTGCTGTAGTTGAGCTGCCAGGTAGTACAGCCATAGGTTTGGCAGAGCAAGCCCTCCCTCATCCTTGGGCCTCTGTAAATGCTCTAATTTTATTCTGGGAGTATGCTTTGTCCAGATCAAGGTGCGAAAAAAGAATTAATTATCCTGAAAATTTTTAAGGGGATTACCATAGGGGTGTTATGAAACATGTAGAGCAATTGCGGCATGAGCACCATTTTTATCAAATTCACCCTAGCCACTACTGACAAATACAGAGCGTTCCATGTCTTGATCAGGTTCCTGAACCTCTGAAGGAGAGGGTTAACATTCAATCTACAGATATCTCTGAGGAGGGGGAACACCTGGATCCCCAGATATTTAAATTGATTGGTGATGGGAATAGGGCACGAAGGTGTCACAGGCTCGTCCCCATCCAGCAACATTACAGCTGACTTCAACCAATTATTTAGGAGACCTGAGAATTTTCCAAATTCTATGATCGTGCTCATGGCTTCCTTAAGCAATGTGTCATCCGCATATAGCATCACCTTCTCCTTTATATTTCCATAATGAAACCCTTCTATGTCTGGATGGGACCGCACCTTAATTTTCTGGGGCTCAATCGCCAATGCGAAAAGGAGAGGCAATAAGGGACACCCCTGCTTTGCCCCCTCCCCAACTCAAAGTAATGAGATAAGGGACCAAACACACTGATAGCAGCCTGTGGTTTAGCATAGAGAAGACGCACCAATGATATATATGTTGAACGAAACCCAAATTTCTCCATCTCCGCTATCAAATACCTTTTGCGGCGTCTAATGACAGCATTGCTCTATGACCTATATTATCTGCTGGGGATTGCATATTTAAAAATAATCTACTTAAATTGACAGCTGTAGATTTATGGGGCATAAAGGCAGCTTGATCTGCATGTATTAGGACGTAACTACCCCATTCAATCCTATTGCTAGTACCTTCACTAGGATTTTCACGTCACATTGCAACAGCGAAATTGGCCTATATTATCCTGAGTCAACCGGATCTTTACCCGACTTCAGTAGCAAGACCATGTTCACTTTTTACATAGAGGGCTATAGGATAAGGACACAATAATAATTGTATCATGTACCCCTCCTGGACTGAGTGACAAACACAGATAATGTAAAAAGGTATATTTTATTGGAATAATATCAAAACAAGAAGATATATATGTATAAAAACAGTGTAATGAGTCCTACTATGAACTAGATGAGAACAGCATAATAGCACAACCACATCAGTATAAATGTAAGTAAAAACAAGAAATGGCTTTTGAGACCAATGAAGACTGTAGTCAAATGATGAATGATGACACCTGACATGTTTCAGACTAGCTATTTTTGTGTCCTTCTTCAGAGTTGACATCAAATGACCACAAAATCTAGGTATAAATGTATCTCTTAATAATGAAGACTTACAATGAGTATAACATGTAAAAAAACTTCATGTACATATACACATATATATACTGTTTATATGTTTTATATTTATACTGTGCTACATAATAATTCTTGAAATAGCACAGTACTTACATGCCCATAGAACTTCACAGAGCTTTCCAAACACAGGTAGTGCAGAAGATACAATGGGTGCTGGAACAATGCTGGTGAGAAACCACATTGGACATTGGAACATTCTCCCCATGCTGATTGTATACCCACCAGCTGGACAGCATTAACCAATTCTGATGTCCTTCCCAAGTATGTATATAGATCTATGAAGATCTAGATATATATATAGATCATTGGGAGTATACACACACCCTCCACGGCAGCAAACGGTGCTGTGTCTTTGATGGAATTGCAGTATGCTTTTTCACTCAATCTTTTGTACAAAGGTCATGGTAAGACAAACTTTGTTTGTTTTTTCTTTTCATTTGATTATAGGCACATACCTTTCTAGTATCTTGACGCACTCCGATCCTTTTAAATGGTTATACATACCATCAGGTCATCATCATTTTTATTATACTATCTTTATGCATATAGGAACTAGGACAACTTATTTTTAAGCAGACCTATATATAATATATATATTTATAAGTTCTTTATTATTAACAAATCAACATGAGTTATATATACACTTTATATGTACCTTCACACAATAGTGAGGACAATACGAGTAACAAAACTTGTTTTTCCACTTCTAGCTAGGCAGCTGGGATATTCGGACATATGCATAATTGTTATCCGTCCAGGATCCTCATGACTTGAGCCAATGTGGTTTCTCACCAGCGTTATGGCCTGATGAGCAGTGGTTGTATACACCAGTGTGTTATTTGTCAAGGATTTCCAGCACCCATTGAATCTTCTGCATTACCTGTGTTTTGAAAGCTCTGTGAAGTCCTATTCGCATGTACTTACATGCGAATAGGACTTCACAGAGCTTTCCAAATACAGATGGGGCAGAAGATACAATGGGTGCTGGAACTCCTTGACAAATAACACACTGGTGTATACAACCGCTGTGCTATTTCAAGAATTATTATGTAGCACAGTATATATATTTGTATACAGTATGTACATGATGTTTTTTACATGTTATACTCATTGTAAGTCTTCTGTATTATTAGATACATTTATACCTAGATTTCATGGTAATTTGATGTCAACTCTGAAAAAGGACACAATAATAACTAGTCCGAAACATGTCAGGTGTCATCATTCATCATTTGACTACAGTCTTCATTGGTCTTACAAGCCATTTGTTGTTTGTCACTCAGTCCAGGAGGGGTACATGATACAATTATTATTGTGTCTCTATCCTATAGCCATTTCAATATGGACATGACAAATCCCTGTTTTTTGTTCCACTTTTGAGGGTTTGCGCTATTTTCTTTGTACTTGAGCGGGGGCAGGGCCAATGACTCATTAAAAACTTTCAGCAACCTCGGGAGCGCTACCTTTGAGTATTGTTTGTAAACTTCCATAGGGATACTGTCTTCCCTGGGTGCCTTACAGTTGGGAAAAAACATACTGCCTCCTGGAGTTCCTCTATAGAGAGTGGTGCATCTAGCCTCTGCCTTTGGGTATCCGTGAGTCTGGGGAATGGTATGCTTAGCAGGTATTGTCTCAGCTCCTCAGGCATATAAGAGGTTGTTGGAAGCTAAAGGGTCTCGTAGAAATTTGCCAGATCCCTCAAGATCTCCTCCGGTGTTCTCAATAAGGGCTCTGCTCGGAACTTAACTTTTCCTATAGTAGGGGAACGCTGATGGGAGGAAGCCATCCTCGCCAAGAGGTGTCCAGTCTTTTCTCCCACCGCAAAGAACGCCTGTTTGGAGAAAAAGCTTTTCTTCTCCGCCGACAAGGTCAGCAGGTGCTCATAAGCAGACTGAGCCGCCTGTCAAGCCCCCCTAGCCGTGTCAGAAAGATCTGCTATATACTGTTGTTCCAACTCTCGTACCCTAGATTCAACTTCCGTGATCAAACCAGTAGGGGCCCTTTTCACCTTGGTTATTTCTGCTATCAACAATCCCCTCAAGTACGCTTTAAAAGCCTCCCACTGAATTCCATTGAAACCAGATGGATCCTGGAATGAATGAAACTCACGTATATTCAACTCTATGTTTTCAGGGGAGCAAGATAGTTTCAACCAGAATGCATTAAATTTCCACGGGGCATTATGTGGGGCCACCCTAAGGTAGATTACCAGGGGAGAGTGGTCCGACACACTTCGAGGCCTATAGATTACATCAGCTATATACAGGAGTAAGGACTGGCTACTCATTCCAAGATCAATTCTTGATAGGGTACCATGAGTCTTGGAAAAGCAAGAAAATTATTTAACCTTAGGATTCCTAATTTTCTAGACATCCACCCAACCGACCTCTCGTGCCAACCCCTCCAGGGGAGTACCCCTAGAAGGAGAGACCCGGGGAGGCTGGGTGTCTATCCTGAGCGGGACCCATGCAACAGTTGAGGTACCCAATCATCAGCGGTGGGACATCCAGCCTCGCTCCCAAATATGTGAAAAGAAGCTGGAGCACTTCCACCGAAAGGGGGGGGGGGGGGTATACACACAAACCCAAATGTATTGTAAGTACCAATAGAACAATAAGTAAAGACATATTGACCCCCCTTGTCAATTTCACTATCATACTCCTGGAAGTCCACAGCATGATGTACCAGAACACTGACACCTTTGGAAAAGGAGGTGTGTCTTAAGTGGTAAGCCTTTCTCACCCATTTGTAGTTCAAACAGATCAGTGTGTCAGGGGTAAGGTGGGTTTTCAAAAAAATGACAATGTCAGGCTGCAGTTTACTAATACACATGAAGGTCATAGTACATTTCAAAGGAGAATGAATACCCCTAATGTTCCATGAAATTATCGTAATCTTTGCAATAAGAATATGAAGAGCAGCAAAGGCATCGGGGGTACCCGGGTATCTCCATAGGTCGAAACCCCCTTAGTGGGCAGTCAGTCCATCAGTTCAATCCAAAAGGTAATATCTGCAGCAAGATACAGGTGTTCATCAGTACAACTGTCTGGCAATAGTGAAGTGCAACAATGTTGCACAACTGCGATGCTTCTAAGTCCGGTGCTGTAATAGGTAATCCATAGTAGGGTATGGTCAGAAGCTGCAACTAGCAGCAGAAAAACAACTCCACTTAGCGTGGGAGAGACTGCCAACAGGGCAGCTCTAATGTTTTGAATAGTGTCCGTACTCGCATGAGCCAACATTAGAAAAGGTGTAATCCACCAATAATTGGAAACCTTCATGTGCAGCTCACATCATGTTCCGCAATATATTGTTCCCCAGCCAGAGAACTTTAGACCTTGGATAGGATGAAAGCCTTAAACAGTGAAGGTAAGGTATACCTTGTCGTCGGGCAGTAAATCATAGATTCCCAGGTCAGTCCCCCTTTACTTTTATACCTAAACGTTGAAGGATTTGCTCATTCCGGTCCAGCCAAGCCGCTGCATCTCTTGAGGGTTCAAATAGTTGCACCTGGCCTTGTGCTGTAACCTGAAGCTGCGTGGGGTACAGCATGGCATATGTTATTGCAAGATTTTAAAACGTCTCTTAACATCCGTGAATTTGGTTCTGCGTCTTTGGACTTCCGCAGAGAAATCCGGATAGAAGGATACCCTGGTACCGTTAAATTGGATATTACCTCTCTCTCTCTCTCTCTCTCGCCTGTCTCAGCACAGCTTTATGATCCCTGTAGTGAAGAATTTTTGCCAGCATTGACTTGGGGGGACCTCCAGGTGGAGACGAGCAGGGTGGTATTCTGTGGGACCTTTCCACCGCGAAAAATGGGGAGAAAGCCTCGTTGCCGAACACCTCCACAAGCCAATTATCCACAAATGCAGTGGGGTCTTTCCCTTCATAAAATCAATAGTGTAGCGCTAGAAACAAATGTGACTAATAAGCTATATATAGAGAAAAAAGTCCATGCAAACAGCCCTCTGGTGCAAACAATAGTGGCACAAAGTCCTGATGTGGAGATAAAGGCAATACCAGGCGTAGATAAAGACAGGTGCTCTTCAGTGTAAAAACACACAGCCCACCACCTTAAAGAATGACTTCTAACCTTAGCTAGAGATGTCCCGAACTGTTTGCGGCGAATTTCGCATGTTCGCGTTCGCCTCGGCGGGCGAACATATGCGATGTTCGGTCCGCCTCCTATACATCATCAATGAGCAAACTTTGACCCTGTACCTCACAGTCAGCAGGCACATTCCAGCCAATCAGCATACCCTCCCTCCCAGACCCTCCCACCTCCCATAAAAAAGCAAGGGCAGCATCCATCTTAGATTCATTCTGAAGCTGCAGTGTTAGTTAGAGCAGGGAAAGTGCTGCTGCTGAATTAATAGGGAAATCATTAGCTAGGCCAGTGTTCTGTGTCCACTCCTGCTGTAAGGACAGCATCCTGACAGCACCCTAAAAAGCCCTTTTTAGGGCTGGTATATCAGTCTGCTTTTATTTATTTTTTTTCTATATATTTATCAGGCATTTTTGGAGGCAGGCATGACTTTTTTGGATTAGTGTCGGGGGGGGGGGGGGGGGTCTAAAAAGTGTACCTGTGAAGTTTCAGCTCTGTAGCATGTCCAGAGAAAAGAAAGATCATATAGGTGTAAAAGGAGGGTCCCACCATCCCTGCTCTACTGAAAAATGATCTTTTTTCTGGTTCTGGACATGCTACAGAGCTGAAACTTCACAGGTACACTTTTTAGACCCCCCCAGACACTAAACCACACAAAAAAAAAGTTCTTAAAAATTGTCATTTTTGATAGAGAGCCAATTATTGGAAAAATTAAAAAAAAAAAAAAAAAAATTCTTTGGATTTAGTGCCTGGGGGGGGGGGGGAGGGGTGGTCTAAAAAGTGTACCTGTGAAGTTTCAGCTCTCTAGCATGCCCAGAACCAGAAAAGAAAGATCATACAGGTGTAAAAGGAGGGTCCCACCATCCCTGCTCTACTGAAAAATTATATTTTTTTCTGGTTCTGGACATGCTACAGAGCTGAAACTTCACAGGTACACCTTTTAGACCCCCCCCCCAGACACTAATCTAAAAAAAGTCATGCCTGCCTCCAAAAGATGCCCGATAAATGCCTGCAAGAAAAAACGCCGTAGGGAAGCCGTATTCCTGTTCTAATAAAAATTATATGAAAAATGCTAATTTTTTGGGGTTCTGGACATGCTACAGAGCTGAAACTTCACAGGTACACTTTTTAGACCCCCCAGACACTAAATCCAAAGAAATTTTTTTTTTTTAATTTTCTTTTTTTTTTAATTTTTTCAATAATTGGCTCTCTATCAAAAATGACAATTTTTAAGAACTTTTTTTGTGTGATTTAGTGTCTGGGGGGTCTAAAAAGTGTACCTGTGAAGTTCCAGCTCTGTAGCATGTCCAGAACCAGAAAAAAAGATCATTTTTCAGTAGAGCAGGGATGGTGGGACCCTCCTTTTACACCTATATGATCTTTTTTTTCTGGTTCTGGACATGCTACAGAGCTGAAACTTCACAGGTACACTTTTTAGACCCCCCAGACAGTGTCCTGGGAGAGGGGGGGGCAACTGGTCCTCAATGTCACTAACAAACAGTCAGGGAAAGAAAGAACCGCTCCGGTGAGAAGGCAATCCCACAACACATCCAACACAGGTGCAGGCAAGGATCCGCAATCCAGGCAATGGCAGTATGAGAGTACAAAAAGCCGCACTACTGGTTGAGGATGTGAAATGTTAAAATCCAGATTTATTGAAGTCCAAAAGATAAAAACATGCGAAATGTAACCACAACAGTCGGAGACATGGGGAAAAAAGCACAGCGGTTAACGCGTTTCACGGAAACGTCCGCTTAGTCGTAACCATGCACAAACATTACAAAACACTGCTTTAAATGGAGGAAAACATTTCATGTGCTCCTCCTAGATCGTAATTGATTGAGCACACAGCTGCAGGTATTCATCTTCAATTAGAGGCACACAGACAGCCAAGCAGGAATTGTTTGTATATTTCAGCTTCACCCCAAACCAAATATATAACAAAATACACCAGCAAAAATATAATGGATGTAAAACACCTGGTAAATGAGTGAAGCCCAAAAGAGAAAAATATAGAGAGACCAGAAAGTAAAAAAGAAAAAAGAAGAAAAAATGAGTACAAGAAGAAGAAGAAAAAATGTTGATAAATAAAATAAGATAAAGAGAAACGAAAAAAGGAATAAAAAGGAAAAAGAAGAAAAGGAAAATGAAGAGAGAGCAAGCAAAGCTGGAGGAGAAAGGGATGTATAAATAAAATATATACCAAACAGATACATAATGGAAAACTCTGAAAACCATCCATTGAAGATGTCCCGACAATCGTGTGCACAAACAAAGAACGATCCATGAGACACCATATATCATTGATCAAACCATTAAAGGATTAACATATGATTCTCCCGGTAAACCAAAGATATGTGTATAATAGATAACACACTCGTACAAAAATATATAGAGTATACCACATACAGATATGTACATATATAAATAATAACACTGCTTTCCACCGCAGTGGTTCTCTCTCAGACCTTCTGAAAATCCTGACGCAGTAGGGATTCATCCTCCCTTAGATCCCAAATTGATCCTTTAGTATGTTAACAGATGCAGTGCAATTATGTACAGCTTTAAGTATATCCGCCAGTGTCGGTTGATCCTGTTCTGCCCTCTCACTATCCTGGATGGGTGAGGATTGTGACAGGGAGTCAGAGCCATGTGCAGCTAGGGGAGCCTGATCTTGTTCCCTCATCCCTATGTCTGAGGGACCCCCTGAGGCTTCTATCCGTTCTGTCCCCAGGTTCCCTGACAGTTTCTGAGTGAAAACAGCATGTCTCTGGGGGGGATGCTTACCCTGACTCCTTTAGGGACTTTTGTGGTTTCATGCTGACCTCCTTTTCCTTCTCCTTCTTCATGCCACGTGAAGTTCCCTTCAGCAAGGCCGAGGTGGTGCCAGCTGTTGGGACCCAGCACCTTATTCTGCCCCATTCGTGTCATCCCTCGAGTGCGGATAGCCGGCGGGGTTTCCACCGTGATGTCCAGGGGTGTATCGAAGATATATACCCCAGCTATATGAAAGCTTAGAAGTGGTTTTGCCAACATCCCTGAACTGAACAGGCAGAATGGGGGGTCCCCCTAGGGTGTGGGACTTTACCGGCAAACACGCTTCCACAAATAGATAAAAGTTAGATAATTTTATTAACAAAATTTAAATTAGATCTTACATAGATCTGGAATGTCACATAAATTGTACAGAAAATATGTATGAATGTAATTTCAAGAAAAATAGAGAAAATTGTGATGCATATACTCAATGGTATATGTTGGCTTCTTGAAGGAAATCCTCCCGCCCGACGCGTTTCAGGCACGCAGGCCTTTCTTCAGGGGTCTGAAAGTGGGGAGATTTGTGATTTCCTACATAACATAGTAAACATTGTATAAATTAATTGCATAGAAGTTTTTATCAATTACAGTGTAGGTAGATTTCAAACAAACATTAAATATTGCACATGTAGATAAGGTTTGGATATTAAAGTTTCGTACCTGTAAGCTACTAAAGGTGTGACAAGAGAGTCCCAGCTGCTAAAAGAAAAAGGAAAGAGGATTCCGCTGTGTTGAGTGCCGATATAAGCGCCACTGGGTCCCTGAGGGTGTGGGTCCTCCCAAATGTGGCCCCAACGAGGATGCCTGGAGGAAGGTCGCACTAGCGTCTGTGTAAACGTATATGCAAGAGAATGAATGTTTATGATGTATTATATACTCAGAGGAATAGATGATCTAATCTCGAGATAGGTAAAGGAGTAAGGGAAGAGATACCTTGTGACAGTTGTCTCAACACCTATGATTGGGAAGGTGTGCCTGTTGCACTGAGGTTCAAAGGAAAGAGGGTGTTGTAAATTGGTTGATTCCTCTGAAAAATATATGTATATAAATTTCCTGTTGGATATTGAGGTTAGATCATGTCAGAATATTAGCAAGGAGAGTGTATATACTCATACCTTAATTTGTTGGTGTATGTATTCAAGAGAGATTTTCTAACAGGGAAATATATTGTTGATTCCCGATCGGTGGAGAGAGGGTGATCCCAGGTGTATCGAGCAGTTTGAACCGGAATGTTGCCGGTTTGTACGCTGGGGGAGGATGACTAACAGGATCGAAAGCAGGAGCTGTGAGAGATGCGTCCTCTCACATGCCGAACCCCCCAAATTTAAGAATTTTTACAAAAACTTTATTAACATAATTAAAATATGTATACAAAAAAAATACTGATGTGTTTACAAATTAGTATTGTTGGTAGGTGTACAAAGATAACCACAACTTTCTGTCACAATGGATCATAAGAACAGCAAGGAACCCAATACTAATTTATAACCGCATCAGTATTTTTTTTGTATATGAATTTTAATTATGTTAGTAAAGCTCATTGTAAAAATTCTTAAATTTATGTTGGAATTCATGCCCTAAAAAATCCCACTTAGAGGGTTTTGTCCATAGGGCCCTAAAAGTACTACTTAGTACAGTGCTCAGCCTTGTCCAGTCACAGATATTGCTTCTAGCTGTTGGCTGTACCTGTCCTGAGTCCAGACACCCATTTACTGAGCAAACCTGTGATCAAATATCACTCATTCCGGACTGTTATATCCACCGCCATAGGTGATGATTGGCTCCTCGGTTGCACTGACCGGATAGGGACCTGGACTTGGAGAAGCTTATATTGCCAGCTTATATGCATCTATACTGCTGCTTACTGCTTCATGCTTTTTTGCTTTGCTAAAAGTCTGCTGCTGCTGCTGTGCTTTTGCCGTGTTCTTGCCATTATTGCCCCTACAGGACTATACTCAAGTGGAGGAGCCATAAATGGAAGTCTACGTCCGTATGCCAGAGCTAACAGTGGTTGAGAGAAAATCTTCATTCAGTCTGGCCACTAGATCCACATTGCCCACTGCTGGGAGTTCACCTTATACTGGGAGCCCTCTGGAGTTTACATCCCACCCGGTCTCTCTGCATTCCTAGTGGCAGATCTTCATTCATCAACTTCACAAAGTGTTTGGATGGGGTGGTGGGTGGAGTCTCAGTAAGGCGTATGCAGTGGTTTTTATGAGACAGGACCCCTTTACATGATTTTATCTTTATGTCAATGAGCACACCTTCTATCATGTATTTTTGATGTTTGATGGTTTTTAGTGTTGAGCGAACACGGACTGTATTATTCGTGTTCGTACCGAATAATTGGATTTTTGTTACCCGAACACGGACACGGACACTTTACTGTATGTTCGGGTAAAAAATCCGTGTTCGGTCGTTTTATTTCCGGGTTTTGCATGTTTTGGCGCTCTTTTCATGGCGGGCTTTCAACAGCCAATCAACAATCGTTTAACTGGTGTGCCTTAAGCTATCCCAGCCATGCCTGCAAATGTATGAGTAGCTGTGATTGGCCGTCTGAAGCATGTGACCAAGTCTTCATAAGTTCGAGGCAGCCGCAGCGGCGTCATTCTGCTGCTTAGCTCAGGGACAGAGCACACATACGTGCTGGCTGCTGATTAGGGAAAGACAGGCAGGGAAAACGAATTGGTGTCCAGATAGAATTTAGGGTCAGGTCGGAGTGTTTAGGCAGGGCGAGTTGTAGGCATTTTAGGGATAGAGTCTGCTGAATTATAGGGTCAGTGTGTTCTACAAACTACAATCGATATTGCTGTGTGGTGTGGGATAGGCAGGTGTCAGTGATCCACATCCATTTTTTTGTGTGTGGGCTGCAGTGAACACAATCTTTTTGGGGTGCAGTGAACACAATCCTTTTGGGGTGCAGTGAACAAAATCTTTGTGGGGTACAGTGAACACAATCTTTGTGGGGTGCAGTGAAGACAATCCTTGTGGGGTGCAGTGAAGACAATCCTTGTGGGGTACAGTGAACACAATCTTTGTGGGGTGCAGTGAAGACAATCCTTTTGGGGTGCAGTGAACACAATCTTTGTGGGGTGCAGTGAACAAAATCTTTGTGGGGTACAGTGAACACAATCTTTGTGGGGTACAGTGAACAAAATCTTTGTGGGGTACAGTGAACACAATCTTTGTGGGGTGCAGTGAAGACAATCCTTGTGGGGTGCAGTGAACAAAATCTTTGGGGGGTACAGTGAACACAATCTTTGTGGGGTACAGTGAACACAATCTTTGTGGGGTGCAGTGAAGACAATCCTTGTGGGGTGCAGTGAACAAAATCTTTGGGGGGTACAGTGAACACAATCTTTGTGGGGTACAGTGAACACAATCTTTGTGGGGTGCAGTGAAGACAATCCTTTTGGGGTGCAGTGAACACAATCTTTGTGGGGTACAGTGAACACAATCTTTGTGGGGTGCAGTGAAGACAATCCTTGTGGGGTGCAGTGAAGACAATCCTTGTGGGGTACAGTGAACACAATCTTTGTGGGGTGCAGTGAAGACAATCCTTTTGGGGTGCAGTGAACACAATCTTTGTGGGGTGCAGTGAACAAAAACTTTGTGGGGTACAGTGAACACAATCTTTGTGGGGTACAGTGAACACAATCTTTGCGGGGTGCAGTGAAGATAATCCTTGTGGGGTGCAGTGAAGACAATCCTTGTGGGGTGCAGTGAACAAAATCTTTGGGGGGTACAGTGAACACAATCTTTGTGGGGTACAGTGAACACAATCTTTGTGGGGTGCAGTGAAGACAATCCTTTTGGGGTGCAGTGAACACAATCTTTGTGGGTTACAGTGAACAGAATCTTTGTGGGGTACAGTGAACACAATCTTTGTGGGGTGCAGTGAAGACAATCCTTTTGGGGTGCAGTGAACACAATATTTGTGGGGTGCAGTGAACAAAATCTTTGTGGGGTACAGTGAACACAATCTTTGTGGGGTACAGTGAACAAAATCTTTGTGGGGTGCAGTGAAGACAATCCTTGTGGGGTGCAGTGAACAAAATCTTTGGGGGGTACAGTGAACACAATCGTTGTGGGGTACAGTGAACACAATCTTTGTGGGGTGCAGTGAAGACAATCCTTTTGGGGTGCAGTGAACACAATCTTTGTGGGGTACAGTGAACACAATCCTTGTGGGGTGCAGTGAAGACAATCCTTGTGGGGTGCAGTGAACAAAATCTTTGGGGGGTACAGTGAACACAATCT
Source organism: Pelophylax lessonae (assembly GCF_965119305.1). NCBI lineage: Eukaryota > Metazoa > Chordata > Amphibia > Anura > Ranidae > Pelophylax > Pelophylax lessonae. The sequence goes on along the minus strand of NC_138773.1, from coordinate 123,983,224 downwards.
TTGTGGGGTACAGTGAACACAATCTTTGTGGGGTGCAGTGAAGACAATCCTTGTGGGGTGCAGTGAAGACAATCCTTGTGGGGTACAGTGAACACAATCTTTGTGGGGTGCAGTGAAGAAAATCCTTTTGGGGTGCAGTGAACACAATCTTTGTGGGGTGCAGTGAACAAAATCTTTGTGGGGTACAGTGAACAAAATCTTTGTGGGGTACAGTGAACACAATCCTTGTGGGGTGCAGTGAACAAAATCTTTGGGGGGTACAGTGAACACAATCTTTGTGGGGTACAGTGAACACAATCTTTGTGGGATGCAGTGAAGACAATCCTTGTGGGGTGCAGTGAAGACAATCCTTGTGGGATGCAGTGAACAAAATCTTTGGGGGGTACAGTGAACACAATCTTTGTGGGGTACAGTGAACACAATCTTTGTGGGGTGCAGTGAAGACAATCCTTGTGGGGTACAGTGAACACAATCTTTGTGGGGTGCAGTGAAGACAATCCTTTTGGGGTGCAGTGAACACAATCTTTGTGGGGTGCAGTGAACACAATCTTTGTGGGGTGCAGTGAAGACAATCCTTGTGGGGTGCAGTGAAGACAATCCTTGTGGGGTACAGTGAACACAATCTTTGTGGGGTGCAGTGAAGAAAATCCTTTTGGGGTGCAGTGAACACAATCTTTGTGGGGTGCAGTGAACAAAATCTTTGTGGGGTACAGTGAACAAAATCTTTGTGGGGTACAGTGAACACAATCCTTGTGGGGTGCAGTGAACAAAATCTTTGGGGGGTACAGTGAACACAATCTTTGTGGGGTACAGTGAACACAATCTTTGTGGGATGCAGTGAAGACAATCCTTGTGGGGTGCAGTGAAGACAATCCTTGTGGGATGCAGTGAACAAAATCTTTGGGGGGTACAGTGAACACAATCTTTGTGGGGTACAGTGAACACAATCTTTGTGGGGTGCAGTGAAGACAATCCTTGTGGGGTGCAGTGAAGACAATCCTTGTGGGGTACAGTGAACACAATCTTTGTGGGGTGCAGTGAAGAAAATCCTTTTGGGATGCAGTGAACACAATCTTTGTGGGGTGCAGTGAACAAAATCTTTGTGGGGTACAGTGAACAAAATCTTTGTGGGGTACAGTGAACACAATCCTTGTGGGGTGCAGTGAACAAAATCTTTGGGGGGTACAGTGAACACAATCTTTGTGGGGTACAGTGAACACAATCTTTGTGGGATGCAGTGAAGACAATCCTTGTGGGGTGCAGTGAAGACAATCCTTGTGGGATGCAGTGAACAAAATCTTTGGGGGGTACAGTGAACACAATCTTTGTGGGGTACAGTGAACACAATCTTTGTGGGGTGCAGTGAAGACAATCCTTGTGGGGTACAGTGAACACAATCTTTGTGGGGTGCAGTGAAGACAATCCTTTTGGGGTGCAGTGAACACAATCTTTGTGGGGTGCAGTGAACAAAATCTTTGTGGGGTACAGTGAACACAATCTTTGTGGGGTACAGTGAACAAAATCTTTGTGGGGTACAGTAAACACAATCTTTGTGGGGTGCAGTGAAGACAATCCTTGTGGGGTGCAGTGAAGACAATCCTTGTGGGGTGCAGTGAACAAAATCTTTGGGGGGTACAGTGAACACAATCTTTGTGGGGTACAGTGAACACAATCTTTGTGGGGTGCAGTGAAGAAAATCCTTTTGGGGTGCAGTGAACACAATCTTTGTGGGGTACAGTGAACACAATCTTTGAGGGGTGCAGTGAAGACAATCCTTGTGGGGTGCAGTGAAGACAATCCTTGTGGGGTGCAGTGAACAAAATCTTTGTGGGGTACAGTGAACACAATCTTTGTGGATTACAGTGAACACAATCTTTGTGGGGTGCAGTGAAGACAATCCTTTTGGGGTGCAGTGAACACAATCTTTGTGGGGTACAGTGAACACAATCTTTGTGGGGTGCAGTGAAGACAATCCTTGTGGGGTGCAGTGAAGACAATCCTTGTGGGGTGCAGTGATCAAAATCTTTGTGGGGTACAGTGAACACAATCTTTGTGGGGTACAGTGAACACAATCTTTGTGGGGTGCAGTGAAGACAATCCTTGTGGGGTACAGTGAACACAATCTTTGTGGGGCGCAGTGAAGACAATCCTTTTGGGGTGCAGTGAACACAATCTTTGTGGGGTGCAGTGAACAAAATCTTTGTGGGGTACAGTGAACACAATCTTTGTGGGGTACAGTGAACAAAATCTTTGTGGGGTACAGTGAACACAATCTTTGTGGGGTGCAGTGAAGACAATCCTTGTGGGGTGCAGTGAAGACAATCCTTGTGGGGTGCAGTTAACAAAATCTTTGGGGGGTACAGTGAACACAATCTTTGTGGGGTACAGTGAACACAATCCTTGTGGGGTGCAGTGAACAAAATCTTTGGGGGGTACAGTGAACACAATCTTTGTGGGGTACAGTGAACACAATCTTTGTGGGGTGCAGTGAAGACAATCCTTGTGGGGTACAGTGAACACAATCTTTGTGGGGTGCAGTGAAGACAATCCTTTTGGGGTGCAGTGAACACAATCTTTGTGGGGTGCAGTGAACAAAATCTTTGTGGGGTACAGTGAACACAATCTTTGTGGGGTACAGTGAACAAAATCTTTGTGGGGTACAGTGAACACAATCTTTGTGGGGTGCAGTGAAGACAATCCTTGTGGGGTGCAGTGAAGACAATCCTTGTGGGGTGCAGTGAACAAAATCTTTGGGGGGTACAGTGAACACAATCTTTGTGGGGTACAGTGAACACAATCTTTGTGGGGTGCAGTGAAGAAAATCCTTTTGGGGTGCAGTGAACACAATCTTTGTGGGGTACAGGGAACACAATATTTGTGGGGTGCAGTGAAGACAATCCTTGTGGGGTGCAGTGAAGACAATCCTTGTGGGGTGCAGTGAACAAAATCTTTGTGGGGTACAGTGAACACAATCTTTGTGGATTACAGTGAACACAATCTTTGTGGGGTGCAGTGAAGACAATCCTTTTGGGGTGCAGTGAACACAATCTTTGTGGGGTACAGTGAACACAATCTTTGTGGGGTGCAGTGAAGAAAATCCTTTTGGGGTGCAGTGAACACAATCTTTGTGGGGTACAGTGAACACAATCTTTGAGGGGTGCAGTGAAGACAATCCTTGTGGGGTGCAGTGAAGACAATCCTTGTGGGGTGCAGTGAACAAAATCTTTGTGGGGTACAGTGAACACAATCTTTGTGGATTACAGTGAACACAATCTTTGTGGGGTGCAGTGAAGACAATCCTTTTGGGGTGCAGTGAACACAATCTTTGTGGGGTACAGTGAACACAATCTTTGTGGGGTGCAGTGAAGACAATCCTTGTGGGGTGCAGTGAAGACAATCCTTGTGGGGTGCAGTGATCAAAATCTTTGTGGGGTACAGTGAACACAATCTTTGTGGGGTACAGTGAACACAATCTTTGTGGGGTGCAGTGAAGACAATCCTTGTGGGGTACAGTGAACACAATCTTTGTGGGGCGCAGTGAAGACAATCCTTTTGGGGTGCAGTGAACACAATCTTTGTGGGGTGCAGTGAACAAAATCTTTGTGGGGTACAGTGAACACAATCTTTGTGGGGTACAGTGAACAAAATCTTTGTGGGGTACAGTGAACACAATCTTTGTGGGGTGCAGTGAAGACAATCCTTGTGGGGTGCAGTGAAGACAATCCTTGTGGGGTGCAGTTAACAAAATCTTTGGGGGGTACAGTGAACACAATCTTTGTGGGGTACAGTGAACACAATCCTTGTGGGGTGCAGTGAACAAAATCTTTGGGGGGTACAGTGAACACAATCTTTGTGGGGTACAGTGAACACAATCTTTGTGGGGTGCAGTGAAGACAATCCTTGTGGGGTACAGTGAACACAATCTTTGTGGGGTGCAGTGAAGACAATCCTTTTGGGGTGCAGTGAACACAATCTTTGTGGGGTGCAGTGAACAAAATCTTTGTGGGGTACAGTGAACACAATCTTTGTGGGGTACAGTGAACAAAATCTTTGTGGGGTACAGTAAACACAATCTTTGTGGGGTGCAGTGAAGACAATCCTTGTGGGGTGCAGTGAAGACAATCCTTGTGGGGTGCAGTGAACAAAATCTTTGGGGGGTACAGTGAACACAATCTTTGTGGGGTACAGTGAACACAATCTTTGTGGGGTGCAGTGAAGAAAATCCTTTTGGGGTGCAGTGAACACAATCTTTGTGGGGTACAGGGAACACAATATTTGTGGGGTGCAGTGAAGACAATCCTTGTGGGGTGCAGTGAAGACAATCCTTGTGGGGTGCAGTGAACAAAATCTTTGTGGGGTACAGTGAACACAATCTTTGTGGATTACAGTGAACACAATCTTTGTGGGGTGCAGTGAAGACAATCCTTTTGGGGTGCAGTGAACACAATCTTTGTGGGGTACAGTGAACACAATCTTTGTGGGGTGCAGTGAAGACAATCCTTGTGGGGTGAAGTGAAGACAATCCTTGTGGGGTGCAGTGATCAAAATCTTTGTGGGGTACAGTGAACACAATCTTTGTGGGGTACAGTGAACACAATCTTTGTGGGGTGCAGTGAACAAAATCTTTGTGGGGTACAGTGAACACAATCTTTGTGGGGTGCAGTGAAGACAATCCTTTTGGGGTGCAGTGAACACAATCTTTGTGGGGTACAGTGAACACAATCTTTGTGGGGTGCAGTGAACAAAATCTTTGTGGGGTACAGTGAACACAATCTTTGTGGGGTGCAGTGAAGACAATCCTTTTTGTGGTGCAGTGAACACAATCTTTGTGGGGTACAGTGAACACAATCTTTGTGGGGTGCAGTGAAGACAATCCTTGTGGGGTGCAGTGAAGACAATCCTTGTGGGGTACAGTGAACACAATCTTTGTGGGGTGCAGTGAAGACAATCCTTTTGGGGTGCAGTGAACACAATCTTTGTGGGGTACAGTGAACACAATCTTTGTGGGGTGCAGTGAAGATAATCCTTGTGGGGTGCAGTGAAGACAATCCTTGTGGGGTGCAGTGAACAAAATCTTTGGGGGGTACAGTGAACACAATCTTTGTGGGGTACAGTGAACACAATCTTTGTGGGGTGCAGTGAAGACAATCCTTTTGGGGTGCAGTGAACACAATCTTTGTGGGGTACAGTGAACACAATCTTTGTGGGGTGCAGTGAACAAAATCTTTGTGGGGTACAGTGAACACAATCTTTGTGGGGTGCAGTGAAGACAATCCTTTTTGTGGTGCAGTGAACACAATCTTTGTGGGGTACAGTGAACACAATCTTTGTGGGGTGCAGTGAAGACAATCCTTGTGGGGTGCAGTGAAGACAATCCTTGTGGGGTACAGTGAACACAATCTTTGTGGGGTGCAGTGAAGACAATCCTTTTGGGGTGCAGTGAACACAATCTTTGTGGGGTACAGTGAACACAATCTTTGTGGGGTGCAGTGAAGATAATCCTTGTGGGGTGCAGTGAAGACAATCCTTGTGGGGTGCAGTGAACAAAATCTTTGGGGGGTACAGTGAACACAATCTTTGTGGGGTACAGTGAACACAATCTTTGTGGGGTGCAGTGAAGACAATCCTTTTGGGGTGCAGTGAACACAATCTTTGTGGGTTACAGTGAACAGAATCTTTGTGGGGGTACAGTGAACACAATCTTTGTGGGGTGCAGTGAAGACAATCCTTGTGGGGTGCAGTGAAGACAATCCTTTTGGGGTGCAGTGAACACAATATTTGTGGGGTGCAGTGAACAAAATCTTTGTGGGGTACAGTGAACACAATCTTTGTGGGGTACAGTGAACACAATCTTTGTGGGGTGCAGTGAAGACAATCCTTGTGGGGTGCAGTGAACAAAATCTTTGGGGGGTACAGTGAACACAATCTTTGTGGGGTGCAGTGAACACAATCTTTGTGGGGTGCAGTGAAGACAATCCTTTTGGGGTGCAGTGAACACAATCTTTGTGGGGTACAGTGAACACAATCTTTGTGGGGTGCAGTGAAGACAATCCTTGTGGGGTGCAGTGAAGACAATCCTTGTGGGGTGCAGTGAACAAAATCTTTGGGGGGTACAGTGAACACAATCTTTGTGGGGTGCAGTGAAGACAATCCTTTTTGTGGTGCAGTGAACACAATCTTTGTGGGGTACAGTGAACACAATCTTTGTGGGGTGCAGTGAAGACAATCCTTGTGGGGTGCAGTGAAGACAATCCTTGTGGGGTACAGTGAACACAATCTTTGTGGGGTGCAGTGAAGACAATCCTTTTGGGGTGCAGTGAACACAATCTTTGTGGGGTACAGTGAACACAATCTTTGTGGGGTGCAGTGAAGATAATCCTTGTGGGGTGCAGTGAAGACAATCCTTGTGGGGTGCAGTGAACAAAATCTTTGGGGGGTACAGTGAACACAATCTTTGTGGGGTACAGTGAACACAATCTTTGTGGGGTGCAGTGAAGACAATCCTTTTGGGGTGCAGTGAACACAATCTTTGTGGGTTACAGTGAACAGAATCTTTGTGGGGGTACAGTGAACACAATCTTTGTGGGGTGCAGTGAAGACAATCCTTGTGGGGTGCAGTGAAGACAATCCTTTTGGGGTGCAGTGAACACAATATTTGTGGGGTGCAGTGAACAAAATCTTTGTGGGGTACAGTGAACACAATCTTTGTGGGGTACAGTGAACACAATCTTTGTGGGGTGCAGTGAAGACAATCCTTGTGGGGTGCAGTGAACAAAATCTTTGGGGGGTACAGTGAACACAATCTTTGTGGGGTGCAGTGAACACAATCTTTGTGGGGTGCAGTGAAGACAATCCTTTTGGGGTGCAGTGAACACAATCTTTGTGGGGTACAGTGAACACAATCTTTGTGGGGTGCAGTGAAGACAATCCTTGTGGGGTGCAGTGAAGACAATCCTTGTGGGGTGCAGTGAACAAAATCTTTGGGGGGTACAGTGAACACAATCTTTGTGGGGTACAGTGAACACAATCTTTGTGGGGTGCAGTGAAGACAATCCTTGTTGGGTGCAGTGAAGACAATCCTTGTGGGGTACAGTGAACACAATCTTTGTGGGGTGCAGTGAAGACAATCCTTTTGGGGTGCAGTGAACACAATCTTTGTGGGGTGCAGTGAACAAAATCTTTGTGGGGTACAGTGAACACAATCTTTGTGGGGTACAGTGAACAAAATCTTTGTGGGGTACAGTGAACACAATCATTGTGGGGTGCAGTGAAGACAATCCTTGTGGGGTGCAGTGAACAAAATCTTTGGGGGGTACAGTGAACACAATCTTTGTGGGGTACAGTGAACACAATCTTTGTGGGGTGCAGTGAAGACAATCCTTGTGGGGTGCAGTGAACAAAATCTTTGGGGGGTACAGTGAACACAATCTTTGTGGGGTACAGTGAACACAATCTTTGTGGGGTGTAGTGAAGACAATCCTTTTGGGGTGCAGTGAACACAATCTTTGTGGGGTACAGTGAACACAATCTTTGTGGGGTGCAGTGAAGACAATCCTTGTGGGGTGCAGTGAAGACAATCCTTGTGGGGTACAGTGAACACAATCTTTGTGGGGTGCAGTGAAGACAATCCTTTTGGGGTGCAGTGAACACAATCTTTGTGGGGTGCAGTGAACAAAAACTTTGTGGGGTACAGTGAACACAATCTTTGTGGGGTACAGTGAACACAATCTTTGCGGGGTGCAGTGAAGATAATCCTTGTGGGGTGCAGTGAAGACAATCCTTGTGGGGTGCAGTGAACAAAATCTTTGGGGGGTACAGTGAACACAATCTTTGTGGGGTACAGTGAACACAATCTTTGTGGGGTGCAGTGAAGACAATCCTTTTGGGGTGCAGTGAACACAATCTTTGTGGGTTACAGTGAACAGAATCTTTGTGGGGTACAGTGAACACAATCTTTGTGGGGTGCAGTGAAGACAATCCTTGTGGGGTGCAGTGAAGACAATCCTTTTGGGGTGCAGTGAACACAATATTTGTGGGGTGCAGTGAACAAAATCTTTGTGGGGTACCGTGAACACAATCTTTGTGGGGTACAGTGAACACAATCTTTGTGGGGTGCAGTGAAGACAATCCTTGTGGGGTGCAGTGAACAAAATCTTTGGGGGGTACAGTGAACACAATCTTTGTGGGGTACAGTGAACACAATCTTTGTGGGGTGCAGTGAAGACAATCCTTTTGGGGTGCAGTGAACACAATCTTTGTGGGGTACAGTGAACACAATCTTTGTGGGGTGCAGTGAAGACAATCCTTGTGGGGTGCAGTGAAGACAATCCTTGTGGGGTGCAGTGAACAAAATCTTTGGGGGGTACAGTGAACACAATCTTTGTGGGGTACAGTGAACACAATCTTTGTGGGGTGCAGTGAAGACAATCCTTGTGGGGTGCAGTGAAGACAATCCTTGTGGGGTACAGTGAACACAATCTTTGTGGGGTGCAGTGAAGACAATCCTTTTGGGGTGCAGTGAACACAATCTTTGTGGGGTGCAGTGAACAAAATCTTTGTGGGGTACAGTGAACACAATCTTTGTGGGGTACAGTGAAGACAATCCTTTTGGGGTGCAGTGAAGACAATCCTTGTGGGGTGCAGTGAACAAAATATTTGGGGGGTACAGTGAACACAATCTTTGTGGGGTACAGTGAACACAATCTTTGTGGGGTGCAGTGAAGACAATCCTTGTGGGGTACAGTGAACACAATCTTTGTGGGGTGCAGTGAAGACAATCCTTTTGGGGTGCAGTGAACACAATCTTTGTGGGGTGCAGTGAACAAAATCTTTGTGGGGTACAGTGAACACAATCTTTGTGGGGTACAGTGAACAAAATCTTTGTGGGGTACAGTGAACACAATCTTTGTGGGGTGCAGTGAAGACAATCCTTGTGGGGTGCAGTGAACAAAATCTTTGGGGGGTACAGTGAACACAATCTTTGTGGGGTACAGTGAACACAATCTTTGTGGGGTGCAGTGAAGACAATCCTTGTGGGGTGCAGTGAAGACAATCCTTGTGGGATGCAGTGAACAAAATCTTTGGGGGGTACAGTGAACACAATCTTTGTGGGGTACAGTGAACACAATTTTTGTGGGGTGCAGTGAAGACAATCCTTGTGGGGTACAGTGAACACAATTTTTGTGGGGTGCAGTGAAGACAATCCTTTTGGGGTGCAGTGAACACAATCTTTGTGGGGTGCAGTGAACAAAATCTTTGTGGGGTACAGTGAACACAATCTTTGTGGGGTACAGTGAACAAAATCTTTGTGGGGTACAGTAAACACACTCTTTGTGGGGTGCAGTGAAGACAATCCTTGTGGGGTGCAGTGAAGACAATCCTTGTGGGGTGCAGTGAACAAAATCTTTGGGGGGTACAGTGAACACAATCTTTGTGGGGTACAGTGAACACAATCTTTGTGGGGTGCAGTGAAGAAAATCATTTTGGGGTGCAGTGAACACAATCTTTGTGGGGTACAGTGAACACAATCTTTGTGGGGTGCAGTGAAGACAATCCTTGTGGGGTGCAGTGAAGACAATCCTTGTGGGGTGCAGTGAACAAAATCTTTGTGGGGTACAGTGAACACAATCTTTGTGGATTACAGTGAACACAATCTTTGTGGGGTGCAGTGAAGACAATCCTTTTGGGGTGCAGTGAACACAATCTTTGTGGGGTACAGTGAACACAATCTTTGTGGGGTGCAGTGAAGACAATCCTTGTGGGGTGCAGTGAAGACAATCCTTGTGGGGTGCAGTGATCAAAATCTTTGTGGGGTACAGTGAACACAATCTTTGTGGGGTACAGTGAACACAATCTTTGTGGGGTGCAGTGAAGACAATCCTTGTGGGGTACAGTGAACACAATCTTTGTGGGGTGCAGTGAAGACAATCCTTTTGGGGTGCAGTGAACACAATCTTTGTTGGGTGCAGTGAACAAAATCTTTGTGGGGTACAGTGAACACAATCTTTGTGGGGTACAGTGAACAAAATCTTTGTGGGGTACAGTGAACACAATCTTTGTGGGGTGCAGTGAAGACAATCCTTGTGGGGTGCAGTGAAGACAATCCTTGTGGGGTGCAGTTAACAAAATCTTTGGGGGGTACAGTGAACACAATCTTTGTGGGGTACAGTGAACACAATCCTTGTGGGGTGCAGTGAACAAAATCTTTGGGGGGTACAGTGAACACAATCTTTGTGGGGTACAGTGAACACAATCTTTGTGGGGTGCAGTGAAGACAATCCTTGTGGGGTACAGTGAACACAATCTTTGTGGGGTGCAGTGAAGACAATCCTTTTGGGGTGCAGTGAACACAATCTTTGTGGGGTGCAGTGAACAAAATCTTTGTGGGGTACAGTGAACACAATCTTTGTGGGGTACAGTGAACAAAATCTTTGTGGGGTACAGTGAACACAATCTTTGTGGGGTGCAGTGAAGACAATCCTTGTGGGGTGCAGTGAAGACAATCCTTGTGGGGTGCAGTGAACAAAATCTTTGGGGGGTACAGTGAACACAATCTTTGTGGGGTACAGTGAACACAATCTTTGTGGGGTGCAATGAAGAAAATCCTTTTGGGGTGCAGTTAACACAATCTTTGTGGGGTACAGTGAACACAATCTTTGTGGGGTGCAGTGAAGACAATCCTTGTGGGGTGCAGTGAAGACAATCCTTGTGGGGTGCAGTGATCAAAATCTTTGTGGGGTACAGTGAACACAATCTTTGTGGGGTACAGTGAACACAATCTTTGTGGGGTGCAGTGAACAAAATCTTTGTGGGGTACAGTGAACACAATCTTTGTGGGGTGCAGTGAAGACAATCCTTTTGGGGTGCAGTGAACACAATCTTTGTGGGGTACAGTGAACACAATCTTTGTGGGGTGCAGTGAACAAAATCTTTGTGGGGTACAGTGAACACAATCTTTGTGGGGTGCAGTGAAGACAATCCTTTTTGTGGTGCAGTGAACACAATCTTTGTGGGGTACAGTGAACACAATCTTTGTGGGGTGCAGTGAAGACAATCCTTGTGGGGTGCAGTGAAGACAATCCTTGTGGGGTACAGTGAACACAATCTTTGTGGGGTGCAGTGAAGACAATCCTTTTGGGGTGCAGTGAACACAATCTTTGTGGGGTACAGTGAACACAATCTTTGTGGGGTGCAGTGAAGACAATCCTTGTGGGGTGCAGTGAAGACAATCCTTGTGGGGTGCAGTGAACAAAATCTTTGGGGGGTACAGTGAGCACAATCTTTGTGGGGTACAGTGAACACAATCTTTGTGGGGTGCAGTGAAGACAATCCTTTTGGGGTGCAGTGAACACAATCTTTGTGGGGTACAGTGAACACAATCTTTGTGGGGTGCAGTGAAGACAATCCTTGTGGGGTGCAGTGAAGACAATCCTTGTGGGGTGCAGTGAACAAAATCTTTGTGGGGTACAGTGAACACAATCTTTGTGGGGTGCAGTGAACAAAATCTTTGGGGGGTACAGTGAACACAATCTTTGTGGATTACAGTGAACACAATCTTTGTGGGGTGCAGTGAAGACAATCCTTTTGGGGTGCAGTGAACACAATCTTTGTGGGGTACAGTGAACACAATCTCATACTTCTGAAGATTTGAGGGTGCTGCCTGTTTCATCCTCCTCCTCCTCATCCACCCTTTTAGGGGTACAAACAATAGTAATTGGGGCCTATTGTGCTTCTGTACGTGTGAAAAACATACACTTTTTTTTGATCATATTTCCTATTCCGCTATTCAATAAAAACCTTTGGGGATCAATTAAATTGCGGGATAGTCTGTGTCGGTACGTGTGAGATCCACCTTTCCAAGTATTTGGGGTTCATCTCATACTTCTGAAGCTTTGAGGGTGCTGCCTGTTCCATACTCCTCCTCCTCCTCCTCCATCCTTTTAGGTGTACAAACAATAGTAATTGGGGCCTAGTGTGCTTCTGTACGTGTGAGATACATACACTTTTTTTGATCATATTTCCTATTCCGCTATTCAATAAAAACCTTTGGGGATCAATTAAATTGCGGAATAGTCTGTGTCGGTACGTGTGAGATCCACCTTTCCAAGTTTTTGAGGTTCATCTCATACTTCTGAAGATTTAAGGGTGCTGCCTGTTCCATACTCCTCCTCCTCCTCATCCATCCTTTTAGGTGTACAAACAATAGTAATTGGGGCCTAGTGTGCTTCTGTACGTGTGAGATACATACACTTTTTTTGATCATATTTCCCATTCCGCTATTCAATAAAAACCTTTGGGGATCAATTAAATTGCGGAATAGTCTGTATCGGTACGTGTGAGATCCACCTTTCCAAGTTTTTGAGGTTCTTCTCATACTTCTGAAGATTTGAGGGTGCTGCCTGTTCCATACTCCTCTTCCTCATCCTCCCTTTAGGGTAGGAAAAAATTTAATCGGGCCTAGTCTGTGTTTGTACGTGTGAGATACACAGTTATTTATCCTATTCCGCTATTCAATACACACCCTTTTGGTGTAAAAAACATTAAATTGCGGCATAGTTTGCATATTTGACTGTGAGATACACCCGTGCGATACTGTTGTTCTTTTGTTCTGCTATTCAATAAAGACCTTTCTAGGGCAATATCTTAAATTTCAGAAATATGAGGAGAGCGTCAAATAGGGGCCGTGGCCGGGGTCGTGGTGCTGCTGCTAGAGCTCCTGTTGCAAGGAGAGGACGTGGTCGATCTGTGCCAGCTACACGCACAAGTGAAACACCTTCCTCAAGTGTGAGTAGGCGACAGAACCTGCAGCAGTATTTGGTAGGGCATCATACGCCTCTAGAAGTGATGAGGCCAGAACACAGAGAGGCGATAGTAGATTGGTTTGCTGCTGACAGTGCCTCCAGTTCCTTCACATTGTCTCCCACCCAGTCTACTGCAGAAAGGTCAGAGTTGGCACCTGCAGCCAATGTCCAACCGTCTTTCACCTCACCCCCTTGCAAATCAGGCAAGCAGTCTGAGCCCCAAGCCATACAGCAGTCTCTTATTCTTTTTGAGGACTCTGTCAGCAGGGTTTCCCAGGGCCATCCACCTAGCCCTGCCCCAGAAGTGGAAGAGATTGAGTGCAGCGATGCCCAACCACTTATTTCTCAAGATGAGTACATGGAAGGACCATCACAGCACGTCTCCGATGATGACGAAACGCAGGTGCCAACTGCTGCGGCGTTCAGCATTGTGGAGACCGACAGGGAGGGCAGGGGTGAAGACTGGGTGGAAGATGATGTGGAGGACGATGAGGTCCTCGACCCCACATGGAATGAAGGTCATGCAGGTGACCTGAGTATTTTGGAGGAAGAGGCGGTGGTCGCACAGAGCCACCAGCACAGCAGAAGAGGGAGCAGGGTGCAGAAGCGGAGCGGCCGTGCCCTAGACACTACGCCTGCTACTGCCCAACGCAGCAAGGGAACGAGCGCACCAAAGTCAGCTCAAAAGAGTTCTCTAGCGTGGAAGTTCTTTAGAAAATGTGCTGATGACAGGACACGAGTGGTTTGCACCCTGTGCAATCAGAGCCTGAAGCGAGGCATAAACCTTCTCAACCTGAGCACAACCTGCATGATCAGGCATCTAAGTGCAAAGCACGAGCTGCAGTGGAGTACACACCTTCAAAACCAAGAAACGTCTCTGGCTCATCCTGCTTCCTCTTCTGCTGCAGTCTCGGCCGCTCCAGCCACCTCTGTAGTCATACCGGCACCTGCCACCCCGCAAACAGACGATCTGTCAGCAACACCACCACCTGGGTCACCAACAACCATCTCCACAATGTCCCGTGGAAGTGTTCAGCTTTCCATCTCCCAAACACTTGAGAGGAAGAGGAAGTACCCCCCTACCCACCCGCGATCCCTGGCCCTGAATGCCAGCATTTCACAATTATTGGCCTTTGAAATGCTGTCATTCCGTCTGGTGGAGACGCCCAGTTTTAAAAAGCTTAAGTCGGTGGCTGTCCCACAGTACATCGTGCCCAGCCGCCACTACTTTTCCAGGCAAGCCATCCCTTCCCTGCACAACCAAGTGGGGGAAAAAATCAGGTGTGCACTGCGCAACGCCATCTGTGCCAAGGTCCACCTAACTACCGATACGTGGACCAGTAAGCACGGTCAGGGGCGTTATATCTCCCTAACGGCACACTGGGTAAATGCAGTGGCGGATGGGCCTGAGGCGGATAGCAATTTGGCGCATGTCCTTCAACCACCGAGGATTGCAGGGCGCTTCAGTTTGCCTCCTGTTCCTAACTCATCCTACTCCGCTACCTCATCCTCTACCGCCTCCTCATCCGGACAGCGTAATACCTTCACCACCAACTTCAGCACGGCCAGGGCTAAACGACAGCAGGCAGTTTTACAACTTGCCTGTTTGGGGGACAAACCACACACCGCGCAGGAGTTGTGGAGGAGCATTGAACAGCAGACAAATGAGTGGTTGCTGCCAGCGAGCCTCAAGCCCGGCCTGGTGGTGTGCGATAATGGGTGAAATCTCATAGCAGCTCTGGGCCTAGCCGGTTTGACGCACATCCCTTGCCTGGCGCATGTGCTGAATTTGGTGGTGCAGAGGTTCCTTAAAAACTACCCCGATATGTCAGAGCTGCTGCAGAAAGTGCGGGCCGTCTGTGCGCACTTTCGGCGTTCTCACCCTGCTGCTGCTCGCCTGGCAGCGCTGCAGCGTAACTTCGGCCTTCCCGCTCACCGCCTCATATGTGACGTGCCCACAAGGTGGAACTCCACCTTGCACATGCTGCAAAGACTGTGCGAGCAGCAGCAGGCCATAGTGGAGTTTCAGCTGCAGCACGCATGCGTGAGTCGCTCTGCCGAACAGCACCACTTCACCACCAATAACTGGGCCTCCATGCGAGACCTGTGTGCCTTGTTGCGCTGTTTTGAGTACTCCACCAACATGGCCAGTGGCAATGACGCCGTTCTCAGCTTAACTATCCCACTTCTATGCCTCCTTGAAAAAACAATTCGGGCGATGATGGAAGAGGATGTGGCACAGGATGAGGAGGAGGAGGAGGAGGATGAAGAGGTAACATTTCAAAGGCTTTCAGGGCAGTCATTCGCAAGGGGCTCCGAGGGTGGGTTCCTGCACACACAAATGCCAGGGACACAATTGTCCAGCAGGGGCACAGTTCTGGAGGATGAGGAGGAGGAGGAGCTGGAGGAGGAGCTGGAGGAGGAGATGGAACCATGTTCACAGCAGGGTGGCACCCAGGCCAGCTCATGGCCATCACTGGTGCGTGGCTGGGGGGATACAGAGGACACGGACGATACACCTCCCACAGAGGACAGCCTTTCGTCGCCTCTGGGCAGCCTGGCACACATGAGCGATTACATTCTGCAGTGTCTCCACAACGACCGCCGAGTTGCCCACATTCTAACTTGTGCTGATTACTGGGTGGCCACGCTGCTGGATCCCTGTTACAAGGACAACGTACCTTTGTGGGGTACAGTGAACACAATCTTTGTGGGGTGCAGTGAAGACAATCCTTTTGGGGTGCAGTGAACACAATCTTTGTGGGGTACAGTGAACACAATCTTTGTGGGGTGCAGTGAAGACAATCCTTGTGGGGTGCAGTGAAGACAATCCTTGTGGGGTGCAGTGAACAAAATCTTTGGGGGGTACAGTGAGCACAATCTTTGTGGGGTACAGTGAACACAATCTTTGTGGGGTGCAGTGAAGACAATCCTTTTGGGGTGCAGTGAACACAATCTTTGTGGGGTACAGTGAACACAATCTTTGTGGGGTGCAGTGAAGACAATCCTTGTGGGGTGCAGTGAAGACAATCCTTGTGGGGTGCAGTGATCAAAATCTTTGTGGGGTACAGTGAACACAATCTTTGTGGGGTACAGTGAACACAATCTTTGTGGGGTGCAGTGAAGACAATCCTTGTGGGGTACAGTGAACACAATCTTTGTGGGGTGCAGTGAAGACAATCCTTTTGGGGTGCAGTGAACACAATCTTTGTTGGGTGCAGTGAACAAAATCTTTGTGGGGTACAGTGAACACAATCTTTGTGGGGTACAGTGAACAAAATCTTTGTGGGGTACAGTGAACACAATCTTTGTGGGGTGCAGTGAAGACAATCCTTGTGGGGTGCAGTGAAGACAATCCTTGTGGGGTGCAGTTAACAAAATCTTTGGGGGGTACAGTGAACACAATCTTTGTGGGGTACAGTGAACACAATCCTTGTGGGGTGCAGTGAACAAAATCTTTGGGGGGTACAGTGAACACAATCTTTGTGGGGTACAGTGAACACAATCTTTGTGGGGTGCAGTGAAGACAATCCTTGTGGGGTACAGTGAACACAATCTTTGTGGGGTGCAGTGAAGACAATCCTTTTGGGGTGCAGTGAACACAATCTTTGTGGGGTGCAGTGAACAAAATCTTTGTGGGGTACAGTGAACACAATCTTTGTGGGGTACAGTGAACAAAATCTTTGTGGGGTACAGTGAACACAATCTTTGTGGGGTGCAGTGAAGACAATCCTTGTGGGGTGCAGTGAAGACAATCCTTGTGGGGTGCAGTGAACAAAATCTTTGGGGGGTACAGTGAACACAATCTTTGTGGGGTACAGTGAACACAATCTTTGTGGGGTGCAATGAAGAAAATCCTTTTGGGGTGCAGTTAACACAATCTTTGTGGGGTACAGTGAACACAATCTTTGTGGGGTGCAGTGAAGACAATCCTTGTGGGGTGCAGTGAAGACAATCCTTGTGGGGTGCAGTGATCAAAATCTTTGTGGGGTACAGTGAACACAATCTTTGTGGGGTACAGTGAACACAATCTTTGTGGGGTGCAGTGAACAAAATCTTTGTGGGGTACAGTGAACACAATCTTTGTGGGGTGCAGTGAAGACAATCCTTTTGGGGTGCAGTGAACACAATCTTTGTGGGGTACAGTGAACACAATCTTTGTGGGGTGCAGTGAACAAAATCTTTGTGGGGTACAGTGAACACAATCTTTGTGGGGTGCAGTGAAGACAATCCTTTTTGTGGTGCAGTGAACACAATCTTTGTGGGGTACAGTGAACACAATCTTTGTGGGGTGCAGTGAAGACAATCCTTGTGGGGTGCAGTGAAGACAATCCTTGTGGGGTACAGTGAACACAATCTTTGTGGGGTGCAGTGAAGACAATCCTTTTGGGGTGCAGTGAACACAATCTTTGTGGGGTACAGTGAACACAATCTTTGTGGGGTGCAGTGAAGACAATCCTTGTGGGGTGCAGTGAAGACAATCCTTGTGGGGTGCAGTGAACAAAATCTTTGGGGGGTACAGTGAGCACAATCTTTGTGGGGTACAGTGAACACAATCTTTGTGGGGTGCAGTGAAGACAATCCTTTTGGGGTGCAGTGAACACAATCTTTGTGGGGTACAGTGAACACAATCTTTGTGGGGTGCAGTGAAGACAATCCTTGTGGGGTGCAGTGAAGACAATCCTTGTGGGGTGCAGTGAACAAAATCTTTGTGGGGTACAGTGAACACAATCTTTGTGGGGTGCAGTGAACAAAATCTTTGGGGGGTACAGTGAACACAATCTTTGTGGATTACAGTGAACACAATCTTTGTGGGGTGCAGTGAAGACAATCCTTTTGGGGTGCAGTGAACACAATCTTTGTGGGGTACAGTGAACACAATCTCATACTTCTGAAGATTTGAGGGTGCTGCCTGTTTCATCCTCCTCCTCCTCATCCACCCTTTTAGGGGTACAAACAATAGTAATTGGGGCCTATTGTGCTTCTGTACGTGTGAAAAACATACACTTTTTTTTGATCATATTTCCTATTCCGCTATTCAATAAAAACCTTTGGGGATCAATTAAATTGCGGGATAGTCTGTGTCGGTACGTGTGAGATCCACCTTTCCAAGTATTTGGGGTTCATCTCATACTTCTGAAGCTTTGAGGGTGCTGCCTGTTCCATACTCCTCCTCCTCCTCCTCCATCCTTTTAGGTGTACAAACAATAGTAATTGGGGCCTAGTGTGCTTCTGTACGTGTGAGATACATACACTTTTTTTGATCATATTTCCTATTCCGCTATTCAATAAAAACCTTTGGGGATCAATTAAATTGCGGAATAGTCTGTGTCGGTACGTGTGAGATCCACCTTTCCAAGTTTTTGAGGTTCATCTCATACTTCTGAAGATTTAAGGGTGCTGCCTGTTCCATACTCCTCCTCCTCCTCATCCATCCTTTTAGGTGTACAAACAATAGTAATTGGGGCCTAGTGTGCTTCTGTACGTGTGAGATACATACACTTTTTTTGATCATATTTCCCATTCCGCTATTCAATAAAAACCTTTGGGGATCAATTAAATTGCGGAATAGTCTGTATCGGTACGTGTGAGATCCACCTTTCCAAGTTTTTGAGGTTCTTCTCATACTTCTGAAGATTTGAGGGTGCTGCCTGTTCCATACTCCTCTTCCTCATCCTCCCTTTAGGGTAGGAAAAAATTTAATCGGGCCTAGTCTGTGTTTGTACGTGTGAGATACACAGTTATTTATCCTATTCCGCTATTCAATACACACCCTTTTGGTGTAAAAAACATTAAATTGCGGCATAGTTTGCATATTTGACTGTGAGATACACCCGTGCGATACTGTTGTTCTTTTGTTCTGCTATTCAATAAAGACCTTTCTAGGGCAATATCTTAAATTTCAGAAATATGAGGAGAGCGTCAAATAGGGGCCGTGGCCGGGGTCGTGGTGCTGCTGCTAGAGCTCCTGTTGCAAGGAGAGGACGTGGTCGATCTGTGCCAGCTACACGCACAAGTGAAACACCTTCCTCAAGTGTGAGTAGGCGACAGAACCTGCAGCAGTATTTGGTAGGGCATCATACGCCTCTAGAAGTGATGAGGCCAGAACACAGAGAGGCGATAGTAGATTGGTTTGCTGCTGACAGTGCCTCCAGTTCCTTCACATTGTCTCCCACCCAGTCTACTGCAGAAAGGTCAGAGTTGGCACCTGCAGCCAATGTCCAACCGTCTTTCACCTCACCCCCTTGCAAATCAGGCAAGCAGTCTGAGCCCCAAGCCATACAGCAGTCTCTTATTCTTTTTGAGGACTCTGTCAACAGGGTTTCCCAGGGCCATCCACCTAGCCCTGCCCCAGAAGTGGAAGAGATTGAGTGCAGCGATGCCCAACCACTTATTTCTCAAGATGAGTACATGGAAGGACCATCACAGCACGTCTCCGATGATGACGAAACGCAGGTGCCAACTGCTGCGGCGTTCAGCATTGTGGAGACCGACAGGGAGGGCAGGGGTGAAGACTGGGTGGAAGATGATGTGGAGGACGATGAGGTCCTCGACCCCACATGGAATGAAGGTCATGCAGGTGACCTGAGTATTTTGGAGGAAGAGGCGGTGGTCGCACAGAGCCACCAGCACAGCAGAAGAGGGAGCAGGGTGCAGAAGCGGAGCGGCCGTGCCCTAGACACTACGCCTGCTACTGCCCAACGCAGCAAGGGAACGAGCGCACCAAAGTCAGCTCAAAAGAGTTCTCTAGCGTGGAAGTTCTTTAGAAAATGTGCTGATGACAGGACACGAGTGGTTTGCACCCTGTGCAATCAGAGCCTGAAGCGAGGCATAAACCTTCTCAACCTGAGCACAACCTGCATGATCAGGCATCTAAGTGCAAAGCACGAGCTGCAGTGGAGTACACACCTTCAAAACCAAGAAACGTCTCTGGCTCATCCTGCTTCCTCTTCTGCTGCAGTCTCGGCCGCTCCAGCCACCTCTGTAGTCATACCGGCACCTGCCACCCCGCAAACAGACGATCTGTCAGCAACACCACCACCTGGGTCACCAACAACCATCTCCACAATGTCCCGTGGAAGTGTTCAGCTTTCCATCTCCCAAACACTTGAGAGGAAGAGGAAGTACCCCCCTACCCACCCGCGATCCCTGGCCCTGAATGCCAGCATTTCACAATTATTGGCCTTTGAAATGCTGTCATTCCGTCTGGTGGAGACGCCCAGTTTTAAAAAGCTTAAGTCGGTGGCTGTCCCACAGTACATCGTGCCCAGCCGCCACTACTTTTCCAGGCAAGCCATCCCTTCCCTGCACAACCAAGTGGGGGAAAAAATCAGGTGTGCACTGCGCAACGCCATCTGTGCCAAGGTCCACCTAACTACCGATACGTGGACCAGTAAGCACGGTCAGGGGCGTTATATCTCCCTAACGGCACACTGGGTAAATGCAGTGGCGGATGGGCCTGAGGCGGATAGCAATTTGGCGCATGTCCTTCAACCACCGAGGATTGCAGGGCGCTTCAGTTTGCCTCCTGTTCCTAACTCATCCTACTCCGCTACCTCATCCTCTACCGCCTCCTCATCCGGACAGCGTAATACCTTCACCACCAACTTCAGCACGGCCAGGGCTAAACGACAGCAGGCAGTTTTACAACTTGCCTGTTTGGGGGACAAACCACACACCGCGCAGGAGTTGTGGAGGAGCATTGAACAGCAGACAAATGAGTGGTTGCTGCCAGCGAGCCTCAAGCCCGGCCTGGTGGTGTGCGATAATGGGTGAAATCTCATAGCAGCTCTGGGCCTAGCCGGTTTGACGCACATCCCTTGCCTGGCGCATGTGCTGAATTTGGTGGTGCAGAGGTTCCTTAAAAACTACCCCGATATGTCAGAGCTGCTGCAGAAAGTGCGGGCCGTCTGTGCGCACTTTCGGCGTTCTCACCCTGCTGCTGCTCGCCTGGCAGCGCTGCAGCGTAACTTCGGCCTTCCCGCTCACCGCCTCATATGTGACGTGCCCACAAGGTGGAACTCCACCTTGCACATGCTGCAAAGACTGTGCGAGCAGCAGCAGGCCATAGTGGAGTTTCAGCTGCAGCACGCATGCGTGAGTCGCTCTGCCGAACAGCACCACTTCACCACCAATAACTGGGCCTCCATGCGAGACCTGTGTGCCTTGTTGCGCTGTTTTGAGTACTCCACCAACATGGCCAGTGGCAATGACGCCGTTCTCAGCTTAACTATCCCACTTCTATGCCTCCTTGAAAAAACAATTCGGGCGATGATGGAAGAGGATGTGGCACAGGATGAGGAGGAGGAGGAGGAGGATGAAGAGGTAACATTTCAAAGGCTTTCAGGGCAGTCATTCGCAAGGGGCTCCGAGGGTGGGTTCCTGCACACACAAATGCCAGGGACACAATTGTCCAGCAGGGGCACAGTTCTGGAGGATGAGGAGGAGGAGGAGCTGGAGGAGGAGCTGGAGGAGGAGATGGAACCATGTTCACAGCAGGGTGGCACCCAGGCCAGCTCATGGCCATCACTGGTGCGTGGCTGGGGGGATACAGAGGACACGGACGATACACCTCCCACAGAGGACAGCCTTTCGTCGCCTCTGGGCAGCCTGGCACACATGAGCGATTACATTCTGCAGTGTCTCCACAACGACCGCCGAGTTGCCCACATTCTAACTTGTGCTGATTACTGGGTGGCCACGCTGCTGGATCCCTGTTACAAGGACAACGTACCGTCCTTAATTCACTCACTGGAGCGCGATCGCAAGATGCGCGAGTACAAGCGCACGCTGGTAGATGCGATGCTGCTGGCATTCCCATCTGACAGCGGGGCCACAGTGGAAGCACAAGGCAGAGGAGGAGGAGGAGGAGGAGGAGGTCGCCAACGCAACCAGGGCACCGCCAGCACCTCAGAAGGCAGGGTTAGCATGGCCGAAATGTGGAAAAGCTTTGTCAGCACGCCACAACAAACAGCAGCACCAGCAGCTCAGATGGAACGTCTTAGCAGGAGGCAGCATTTTACCAAAATGGTGGAGCAGTATGTGTGCACACGCCTACATGTAGTGAATGAGGGGTCTGCCCCCTTCAACTTCTGGGTCTCCAAATTGGGCACATGGCCTGAGCTTGCCCTTTACGCCTTGGAGGTGCTGGCGTGCCCTGCAGCCAGTGTATTATCTGAACGGGTATTTAGCACGGCTGGGGGCGTTATAACAGACAAGCGCAGCCGCCTGTCCAGAGACAATGTGGACAAGCTCACGTTCATTAAAATGAACCAGGCATGGATCCCACGGGACTTTTCCGTACCTTGTGCAGAATAGCAATGGATACCGACCTTACCCACCCATTGTTCCATTTTTGCTCTTTCTCACTCTTTTTGGGTGTACCCTCATTTAAAATTTGTGAAAAGAAGCAGTGTTGGCTACCTCGTCCTCCTCCTCAGGGCCAGATTAACGTAGGGGCTATTGGAGCTGCAGCTCCAGGCCCCTACCTTTTATATAGGCCCCGGGTTGGTTATATTCACTGTGACCGCTCTTCTGTCACTTGTAAACACAGAAGTCTGGCTTCTATGCTCGCTTCCCCAGGCAGCACCCTCAGAACCTCCCCACACAGCGCGAAGGCCTGACAAGGAGGGACAGTTGCCGATGCATGGATGTGTTTATGGGCTTCAGAGACAGCATCCCATGTTGAATTAGGCATGCATGGCTGCACCCTTCCTCCTCTGGGTGCATGCCAAGGCACGGCCCTTAAGGCCCTTCAAAATCCTCAGCACCAAGACCATGATGCTCTTAATCCGGCCCTGGTCCTCCTCCACCACCGCTTCCACCTACACCGCCCATAGGTGTGCGCAGCCTATTGCATTAGGGTGTGCACCCCAAAGTTGAAATACACATGCATGTGTTTGCCTACATGTACATGGCCCCGATACATTACTCTCCCTGCTGGCAAAGAGAAATAGAGCAGAGCAGGTCCGAGGGAGATCTTTCCCATCTCCTCACTGGCAAACAGAGCGATAATGCTATGTGCCCTAGGTGATTAGGGTGTGCCCAGGTACACCCGGCACACCCTGTGCGCACGCCTATGACACTGCCACATCCACCACCACCTCAACCTCCCTCCTACTCCATATGGGCCTCGTCCTTCAGAGATGAAGAACATTGTTTTATTTTTCTGTTTTTTTTTGTTGTTTTAAGTTATTTTCCTATCCACATTCGTTTGCAGAGCACTTGCCATGTTCTTAACTACGTTTTGCTGCCATTTGCAGCACTCTAGCCCTTTCCATTGGTGTTTTAGAGCCATTTTAGTGCCTTAAAGTTCGGGTCCCCATTGACTTCAATGGGGTTCGGTGTCCGGGAAAAGTTCGGTAAAAGTCCGGGACACGGACCCGGACTTTTTTTTAAAGTTCGGCCGAACCCGTCGAACACGGACATCTAGGTGTCCGCTCAACCCTAATGGTTTTCATATGTTTAATTTTTTGCCTCAATAAAGTACAGAACTTTATACACACCACACCCTTGTTGGAGCCATACTTGCAACTTCTTCTTTCTTTTTACTTGATCCTTGCTCCAGTTGCTTGGCTCACAGGTCATATACCGCTGGGTAATAGGTGTTGTACTCCAATTATCTATGTCACATCCTCATACCCCGTCACAGGGGTTTTGAGTTGCTTTCCTGGTGTTCCCCATTTTATCCCCCCTTCCCTTGGTAATGCCAGCCACAGAGTGCTTCAGCCTGTTATATACTGTCTAGGCTGTATATAACAGGCTGCACGCAATGTGTCTAGATGCCGCAACTGTACTTCCTGGGTGCACTAAGACACCTGGATTGGATGCAAAGGGTCTATATGCCCCCTGTGCATATTTCCTAGGGAAGAAAAGGTGTTCTATGCACCACTGAAAATGTGTGCTCAATAACAAATCTGATCCACAACTCTCTTGCTGTTGACATAAACAGCTGGATCCAAGGTTGAGTGTGGTGTGCTTTAGGATATGTGTTTTATTTAATGTGAGATTGGTTGCCTCTACACACTGGTTGTTGGTAACACAGTGTTGCATCATATGTATTAGTGGAAGAATAAAAAGCTGATGAGGCTCTAGCATTGCTGTACTCCACAGAAAAAATATTTCTGAACTAAAGCTTTTTTTTTTTTACACTTTTACCTTCTCTCCTGGAAAATAACCCAAATCCTAATCTTACATTTTTGTAAATGTCTCTTTTTAGATTAATCACAGCACAATTAATTCTGAAAAACCTGTGAAGTCCAATACACATCATATATAAATTATTTTACTCACTACAGTAACTCAATAAAAGCATTTTTTTTTGTATCTAAATTCTGAGGCCTGAGATTCACCATCAAACTACCCAGTTATCACATGCTTTAAAATGTTTGATGTACTTTAAGTATGTTTGTAACAGATGAATTTGATGCTAATTGAGCATAGTCTTCTGTCTAATTACAGCTGATGCTGTACACATTTGAGTTCCAGAACAATGATCTCTGACAGGTATTTATATTTTCAACAGTAAGAATGCTTGAGTGAAGATGTGGTAGACACATGGACCTGACTTACTATAAGAAAATGCACAAGGTCAAGGAGGAATTTCTATGAAGATAATTGATGTGCTTGTGTTATGGATTTGCAAGAGTACATGCATGTCGCATCAACCATGAGCCCCTAATTTATCTGCTGAAAAACAATCCTATAGTGAATCCTGTTTATTAACCACTGTAGCCCCAAGCCCATTTTTGACACATTTTGTTCACAAGTCAAAATCATTTTTTTTTTTTTAAAGAAAACTACTCAGAACCCCCAAACATTATATATATATATATATATATATATATATATATATATATATATATATTTTTTAGCAAAGACTCTGGAGAATAAAATGGCGGTCATTGCAATATTTTTTGTCACGTGGTATTTGCGCAGTTGTCTTTCAAATGCCATTTTTTTGGAAAAATTACGAAAAATTACATATCACTGCATTTAAAAAAAAATAAACAGTAAAGTTAGCCCATTTTGTTTTGTATATTGTGAAAGATGATGTCACGCCGAGTAAATAGATAGGAAACATGTTACGGTTTAAAATTGCGCACACCCGCGGAATGGCGACAAACTACGATCAATAAAAAAGGTGACGTTTAACATTTTCTAATGGTTACCAGTTTAGAGTTACAGTGTAGCTCTTTTTTTTTTAATTATTGCTTTCACTCTGGCGATCGCAGCGATACCTCACATGTGTGGTTTGAACAGCGATTTCATTTGCGGCCCGACTTCCGTATACGTTTTCTTTCGTGCGCGAGTTCACAGCGACGGGAGTGGCTACATTTTTTTTTTCTATTTATTTTATTTTTTTATTTTATTTTAGCACAGGTTTTAAAAAAACTTTTATTGCTGTCACAAGCAATGAAAACATCCCTTGTGACAGAAATAGGCAGTGACAGGTACTCTATATGGAGGGATCGTGGTCTAAAAGACCCTAGACCCCCTCCACTATACTTCCATGTATTCAAAACGCCGAAAACTGCATTTTTGAATACATTCACTTTTTAAATCCAGGGCCTTTAGCAGCCTGGTAACCTGGATGTGACGTCATGGACGCTGCCTCCGGGTTAAGTCATCCGAGACCAGATCGAAGCTGCATCCGGCTTTGATCGGGACTCCAACCAGACTCCAACCAGATTCCGGTGGGACGGGAGACTCAGGCAGAGCCGCGGAAGGCGGCAGGAGTGGGCGTCCCCTCCCGCTCGCTGGTGTAACGCATCGGTCATTACCGCCGGAAAGCCGACTGCCGGCTCTAAAAAATGGTACTGGGGTGATGCATCTAGCTAGCATCACCCTGGTAAAACCACTTAAAGTCAGCCGACGTAGGTCTACGTGGCTGGTTGTTAAGTGGTTAAATATAGAAAGATCCGATCGCTAATAAATAACCCAACAGTGAGGTCTAGAGTAAGGTGACCAGAGTTTTAAAATGAAATCTGGGGACATATTTTTTTTGACACGGCACATGATTGCATAATACACAGAACGCTGGGCACAAGACTGCATAATACACAGAGAGCTGGGCAAAAGACTGCATAATAAACAGAGCACTGGGCACAAGACTGCATAATACACAGAGCGCTGGGCACAGGGCTACATAATACACAGAATGCTGGGTACAGGACTACATAATACAAAGAGTGCTGGGCCCAGGACTACATAATACACAGAGCGCTGGGCACAGGACCACATAATACACAGAGTGCTGGGCATAGGACTGCATTATACACAGAGCGATGGGCATAGGATTACATAATACACAGAGCGCTGGGCACAAGACTGCATAATACACAGAGCGCTGGGCACAGGACTACATAATACACAGAATGCTGGGTACAGGACTACATAATACAAAGAGTGCTGGGCCCAGGACTACATGATACACAGAGCGCTGGGCACAGGACCACATAATACACAGAGTGCTGGGCATAGGACTACATAATACACAGAGCGATGGGCCCAGGAATACATAATACACAGATCACTGGGTTCTGGACTACATAATACACAAAGCACTGGGCTCATGCTATATATAAAACACCCAAACTTATGAAACCACTCTATATTAGATATGTGCAAACAAAAAAATTATTCCAAAAAAAGTGTCCAATCATATGAAATTGTCCATAGATTATGCAATCCCCAATCATGGCTCTGATGGTGCTCTGTGCCCTGATTGGATAAAGCTTTCATTGCTTCAGCCAAATAAGGCTTCCGATGCACTGTGTGGCGGCACAGTACGCACTGAAAAATACTGCATTAAATGTGCACTAGTGCACAGAAATATACTGCGTGAAACATGCAGTAATGCACTGAAATATACTGCAATAAACGTGCACTAATGTACTGAAATATACTGTGTTAAACGTGCAGGAACACAGTGAAATATACTGCGTTAAACGTGCACTAAAGCACTGAAATGTACTACATTTAACGTGCACTAACGCACTGAAATGTACTACGTTAAACATACAGAAACACACTGAAACATACTGTGTTAAATGTGCACTAAGGCACTGAAATATACTGCGTTTAACATGCACTAATGCACAGAAATTTACTGCATTAACGTGCAGTAACACACTGAAATATACTGTGTTAAACGTGCACTAACGCACTGAAATATACTGTGTTAAATGTGCACTAATGCACTGAAATATACTGCGTTTAACAAGCACTAACGCACAGAAATATACTGCATTAAATGTGCAGTAACATTAATATACTGTGTTAAACGTGTACAAATGCACATCAATATACTGTGTTAAACATGCACTAAGGCACTGAAATATACTGTGTTAAATGTGCAGGAACACACTGAAATATACTGCGTTAAACGTGCACTAAAGCACTGAAATATACTACGTTTAACGTGCACTAACGCACTGAAATGTACTACGTTAAACATGCAGTAACACACTGAAACATACTGTGTTAAATGTGCACTAATGCACTGAAATATACTGCATTAAACTTGCAGTAACACACTGAAATATACTGTGTTAAAAGTGCACTAATGCACTCCTATATACTGTGTTAAACAGCAAGTAATGCACTGAAATATACTGTGTTAAATGTGCACTAAAGCACAGAAATATACTGCATTAAATGTGCAGTAATACACTGAAATATACTGCGTTAAATGTGCACTAACGCACTGAAATACACTTCGTTAAACATGCAGTAACACACTGAAATATAATGTGTTTTTTTATTTAATATATTTTTTTATTGAATTCTATACGAATTATACAAACATGAAATGGAAAAGAGAAAAAAAAAAAAAGGGGAGTCTCCCCAGATTTTATACAGTTAGGCAATCCCTGCTCGTCATAACTAGAACCAATGCAGAAAACATCCGGTGTAATTTACCTACAAAAATCAATATTTCTGGGATTGTTAAATATTTTAGTCCAGTTGTTTAAGCGGGGGCTCTCCAATAAAGAGAGGAAGGAGAGAAAAGAGAGAAGGAAGGAGAAAAAAAAAAAAGGGGGGGGTCCCTTGGTGTTTCACCAGTCTTGACGTTCTAGCCTAGAGAGGCCTCAGCCATGTATGAAGCGTATATGTTAGTGTGGGTAAATGTTAACCAACATGACCAAATCTGACGTGCCAGAGATGCCTGACCACGAAGATCCAGTGTCATGTCTTCCAGATAATAGATACGGTCAACTGCCCGCAACCATTGAGGTATCGAGGGAACTGTAGACTGTTTCCAATATTTTGGGATTAATGCTTTGGCTGCATTTAAAAGGTGAGGGGTAATGGACTTTCGATACTGGGCCGGAGGTAGTTTAGTGTCATGGAATAAGACAGACAACGGATCCATAGCAATAGGTAAACCCTGAATTTCTTCAATTAAAGATAATACGCTAGTCCAGAAGGGTCGAATTGCTGGGCAGAACCACCATATATGTGCGTGCGTAGCTCTAAGCCCACAGCCTCTCCAACAGGCAGCCGAGAGAGATGGTGTCATCCTCTGTAGCTTAACGGGGGAGTAGTGCCATCTAGTGAGAAACTTATAATTGGCTTCTGCTGTCCGCGCCGATGTTCCTGAACTATGAGACAATTGAAGAATAACCTCCTCCTGTGTCGGCGAAAATGTGCACTTAAAGTCTAGTTGCCATTGTTTCAAAAAGTGTGGGGTGGAGTTGGAGCCTAGTGCGTCCAATGACTTATAAAACTTTGATAATAAACCTTTACCTGATTCAGGACGTGCTAGAATTTGTTCAATTGGGTTCAGGGAATGTATGTTGCGTAAGGGGTGAGGCAATTTTTTCACAAATTGCTGAAGTTGGTGGTATTTCCAACAATCCATAAATGTCTTTGGTGAGGCCTGGCATATTTTAGAGAATGGGAGTATTCCTTCCATCCCCGTTATATGATGCAACAGCGTGGCGTTGGCCTGTGGTAGCCACTGGGAGAAAGAGTGATCTTTATGACCAGGCGGGAAAAGGCTATGGCCTAAAATCGGCATAAGCGGTGAGTTATATGGAATTTTATAGAGCCTATGAAGCCGATCCCAGACGCGGAAAACCGAACTGGTTAAAGGCGAAATAGTGTCAGCAAAATTTCTAGTCTCTGGCGGTATCCAAAGTTGATTATATAATGATGTATTTGCCAGCTTCTGCTCAAGCTGAACCCAGAGCTTTTCCTCTGTATGAAATTTCCAGTCGGCTATTCGAACCAGGGAGACGGCATTCAGATATCTCCCAAAGTCCGGCACCGCCAACCCCCCCCCCCGGCTTTTGCCCCGCGATAGTAGCGAGAGCACAAGCCGAGGCTGTGAGCTACGCCACACATATGCTCTAACCAGAGAGTTTAAAGTCCTCACCAAATTGACGGGTATGTTAAACGGGAGCATTTGAAACATGAAGAGCACCCTGGGCAGCACATTCATCTTGACAACACCTACCCTCCCTATCCAAGAGGTGGCTAAATGATGCCAATTTGCAAAGTTAGCTCTAATTGTGTTAAGTAAAGGAATATAGTTTACTCGTGCTAGATCCTCCACCTGGGCAGTAATATGTACCCCTATGTATTTAAAAGAATAGGGTTGCCATATAAAGGGAAATGCTGGGCTGATAACATGTGCCATTGCCGGGTCAATTGTGACGTTTAGGTTTTCCGATTTCGTTAAATTGATTTTGAAATTAGACAAAGCACTATATCTATCAAATTCAGAAAGAAGGTTAGGCAGGGATATCATGGGTTATTGTACAAAAAAAAGAACATCGTCCGCATAAGCCGCGTATTTGTGTGACATAGACCCGACCGTGATACCGTGAATCGAGGGGTTTGCTTGAATTCTAGCCAGAAATGGTTCCAAAGATAAAACAAAAAGTATAGGGGAGAGCGGGCAACCCTGTCTGGTCCCATTAGAGAGCTTAATTGATTCTCTAAGGATACCATTAACCTTAATCTGAGCAGTAGGGGATTTATATAACGCATTAATCAAACGACACAGGCGGGGGCCTAGACCAAACGCCTGTAGTGTCGCCATCAGGAACTCCCAGTCCACCCTGTCGAACGCTTTTTCAGCATCCGTGGAAAGCAACAGGGTGGGCTGGGAGTGCCGGTGAACAAAAGATAAAAGTGAAATTGTACGTGACACATTGTCCCTCACCTCACTACCAGGAATGAAACCCGTTTGACTATTGGCGATACTAGCGGGTAAAAAGGGGAGCAATCTGTTGGCGATTACCTTGGCATATAGTTTAACATCGACATTTAACAAAGAAATGGGACGATAACTAGAACATAAAGAGGGGTCTTTACCTTCTTTCGGGATTAATGTAAAATATGCATGCAAAGTCTCAGGACGCAAAGAAGAGTCTACCAGAATAGAATTAACATAGGAGGCCAAGTGAGGGATCAAGGTTTCGGTGTATTGTTTATAGTAAAAGGCCGAGAGGCCGTCAGGGCCCGGGGCCTTCCCCATTGGGGTAGAGATTAAAGCAATTTGGAGTTCTTCCACCAAAATTTCATCCTCCAGAGAATTAACTTTCTCTGGTGGGATAGAAGGGAGATTGGCACTAGCAAGATATTCTGACATCAATAATCTACGCTTTTCTGGATCCGAGATAGCTTTCGGAACAGAATAGAGATTTAAATAAAATTTGTGAAATTCGGCCGCGATGGAGGTGGAGTCGTGCGCCAAAGAGTCATCATGTCGCTTGATTTTAGGAATATAAGAGGCTACTTTTTGTTGTTGCAAGGACCGTGCCAGGTGTCGGCCAGGTTTATCACCCCATTCGTATATCCTTTGGGACACCTTGCGGTATATGGCCTTGTTTTGTGCATGAAATAGGGCCTTAAGCTCCTCCAGTTTTTTAGTCAATAACTGTAAGGTAGAAATAGCAAGGGAGGCCTTATGAGAGCGCTCGAGAGCCTGTATTTCAGCAACAAGAGTTCTTTGAGATGATACGCGCTCTTTCTTCTTCCTTGCTCCTAATTCTATTAGTTTACCTCTAATATAGGCCTTATGGGCCTCCCAGCGAACAGCAGTACTGACCTCCGGCAAAGAATTGTCCACAAAAAAAATTATCTAGTTCTTTACCTATATTTTGTTTGTCCAGGGGGCTCAGAATTAGGGAATCATTTAACTTCCATGTGGATTTTTTATAAAGGAGAGAAGGAATCTTCAAGGTCAGACAAATAGGGGAATGATCCGAAATAGAAGATGAAGCGATAGTGACAGAGTCAACTAGTTCGAGGTGGAAGTGGTCCACCAAGAAATAGTCAAGTCTTGAATATGAGTTATGTGTTTTGGAAAAATACGAGTAATCCCTATCTGAAGGGTGGAAAACACGCCAAGCATCTATTAATTGAAATTCATGCAATTGTGTATGCAAATAGCTTAACCGTTTATATGAAATATAAGACTTACCCGAGGAGGTATCCAGCAAGGGGTCCATAGTGACGTTGAAATCGCCTGCCACCACTGATATTCCGTCAGCAAATTCGTGGAACCTGCGCAGGGTGGTCGTTAAATAAGACACTTGATCTTGATTAGGAGCATAAACATTTGCAAAAGAAACAACAGTGCCGCCCAGGGTGCCCTTCAGGAACAAATAACGCCCAAATTTATCAGCTACCATTTGTGTGAGTTTAAAGGATGAGCCTTTACGGAACCCTATGGCAACACCCTTGGAGTTACGAATATCCGAAAGGCTATAGTACCAAGTAGGGTACGTGGGGGTAGTCAATTTAAGATTTGAGGTGTGGGTGATATGGGTCTCCTGCAGGAACACTACTTCTCCTTTCAGCGCATTCAGTTCCCTATATAGACAATGCCGTTTAGCTGGAGTATGAAGCCCCCTTACATTATAGGATAGATATGTCACTTTCGACATTGAAATCTAAACCGGATATATACTGATATCCACACATAGACTGGTGTACACCAAGGGGGGGAAAGGAACAATAGGAGAGAGAGGAGAAAAAAAAAAAAAGGGAATAGAAGGAAAAAGGTTGTCGCCATCGCGACAGTATATTGGTGAGGAACACTCACCAAAAAGCGGAAAAACGGCGATCCCTCAGCCACGGTCCCACCTGGAGACCCGCTACCTGGCGGGAAACGCAGGTGAGGGAAAGCCGAGCTCCGCTCAAAAATTGGGGAGGGGTGAGCAGTGAGAGGGGGGTCAAGGCAAAACCAATCAGAGATAAAAACCCTGAAAAGTCCGGAGCCCCTCCGCGGGACTTCGCCAGGTGGCTGAAAAATTTATCAAATTATCACTTTTTCTCTCTTTGTATCTTCCGAATAGCCCAAAAAAAACAAAAAAAAAAAAACGCTATGGTTGACCTCTGTTCGTCTAAACCGAAACATAAGGGGCCAAAAAATGATGACCATACGGCCTTAAAGGACCAGTCCAACCTATCAGTCAGTCAATCAGTTCCAGGAAAACAGAGAAAAAAAAAAAAAGGGAGAAGGGGGCCAAATAGAAAAAAAAAAATTAGTGCAATATTGTAATTGCTAATATTCAAGTAGTATTCAAGTGGGTTTGTCAGAGGGAGATTTCCGTGATTTCTGTGATTTAGGCATCTTCTGCCAGATAGCCTCTACAGATGGGGTTGGATCCAGGAAAGCTTGCCAATATTCACGTTATAATCAAGTAGGCTTGTCAGAGGGAGATTTCCGTGGTTTCTGCGATTTAGACGTCTTCTGCCAGGCACCATCTACAGATGAGGCTGGAGCCAGAAAGGCTTCATCTTGCCAGCCCGGGAGGTCAGGTATTGGTATATTAAGCGCCATGCAAAAGCCCTCTAAATCTTCGGGGAATCGCAAAGTTGCAATGCGTCCTTCTCTAGATGCGATTAGACAGGAAGGGAAACCCCACCGGTATGTTATAGTGGTCGCTCTCAGCTTTTCTGTGAGGGGCTTTAATACCCTGCGGCGCTCCAAGGTCTCCCTAGCCAAGTCAGGATAAAGCGACAAAGGTGCCCCATCAAAGTCCAGATTTTGGACTTCCCGAGCTCTAAGCATTATACGCTCCTTCTCAGGATAGTGATGAATCCTGCATATGATATCTCTTGGGGTCTCTGTCTGCAGGCTGCGGGGGCGAAAGGCCCTGTGGGCTCTATCAATCCTCATTAACTTGTCAACAGGAAGGCCGAGCAGAAATATAATGTGTTAAACGTGCACTAATGCACTGAAATATACAGTGTTAAACAGCAAGTAATACACTGAAATATACTGCTTTAAACATCAAGAAACGCACTGAAATATACTGCGTTAAACGTGCACTAACGCACAGAAATTTACTGCGTTAAACGTGCAGTAATACACTGAAATAACCTGCATTAAATGTGCACTATCGCACTGAAATATACTGTGTTACCCGTGCAGTAACACACTGAAATATACTGTGTTAAATGTGCACTAACACACTTAAATATACTGCGTTAAAAGTGCAGTAATGCACTGAAATATACTGTGTTAAACGTGCACTAACACACAGAAATATTCTGCGCTAAACGTGCAGTAACTCGCTGAAATATATTGTGTTAAACATGCACTAACGCACTGAAATATACTGCGTTAAATGTGCAGTAATGCACTGAAATATACTGCGTTAAACGGCGCATAACACACTTATATATACTGCATTAAACGCGCACTAAAGCACTGAAAAATACTACGTTAAACATGCAGTACTGCGTGTGAAGCACTGAAATATACTGTGTTAAATGTAAACTAACGCTCAGAAATATAGTGTGTTAAACGTGCTCCAACGCACAGAAATAATCTGCTTTAAACATGTAGTAACACACTGAAATATACTGTGTTAAGCATGCACTGTCGCACAGAAATATACTGCGTTAAACGTGCACTAACACACAGAAATATACTGCGTTAAACGTGCAGTAATGCACATAAATATATTGCGTTAAACGTGCAGTAACACACTGAAATATATTGTGGTAAATGTGCACTAAGGCACTGAAATATACTGCGTTAAATATGCACAATTGCACAGAAAAATACTGTGTTATACATGTAGTAACGTACTAAAATATACTGTGTTAAACGGCACATAACACACTAAAATAAACTGCTTTAAACAGCAAGGAATGCAATGAAATGTACTGCATTAAATGTGCCCTAACACACAGAAATATACTGCATTAAACGTGCAGTAACACACTGAAATATACTGCAGTAAACATGCACTAACGCACTGAAATATACTGTATTAAACGGCAAGTAACACACTGAAATATACTGCATTAAATGTGCACTAACGCACTGAAATATACTGCGTTAAATGTGCAGTAACGCACTGAAATATACTGTGTTAAATGCACACTAATGCACAGAATTATACTGCATTAAATGTGCACTAACACACAGAAATATTCTGCCCAAAATGTGAAAAAATGCACAGAAATGCACCAAGGCACAGAAAAAGGCTGCGTTAAACGTGCAGTAACACACTGAAATATACTGCATTAAACATGCATTAATGCACAGAAATACACTGCGTTAAACGGCACGTAACACACTGAAATATACTGCGTTAAATTGCACATATTACACAGAATTATACTGCGTTAAACATGGAGTAAAGCACAGAAATATACTTCCTTAAACGTGCACTAAACTATAATGCAGTAAACCTGCTGTGACAAAATAAACTGACACTAAAGTAAAAATTAATGGTCACTACACTAACACTAACTAAACTATCACTAGATTTACACTATACTGATATTTTATAATTCTCTAGAAGCACTGAACAGAGCCCTGTTCAAGCTCTCTCCACCCCGATATCACACTACAAATGGCCGCTATTGAAAGAATACTTTTATAGTGTGGGGTGGGACTAAGAGCAATGAGCCATGATTGAATAAAGTCATTATTACTTTCTCCAATCATGGCTCTGACAGTGCTCTGTGCCCGGATTAGGAAAAGCTTTTGTTGTTTAGCCAATCAGGGCTTCTGATGCACTGTGCGGTGGCGCTGTACCTTGTGGTCATTCAGCGGGCCGAACAAATGGTTGAACGCCACCATAATTTGAGTGTTCGTCGAAGGGGCGAACAACCAATGTTTGGCCCAAACTCATGCTCGGGCAGACCCGTTCACCCATCCCTATTGCCAACTTTGTAGGAACAGTTTGGGGATGGCCCCTTCCTGTTCCAACATGACTGTGCACCAGTGCACAAAGCAAGGTCCATAAAGACATGGATGAGCGAGCGAGTTTGCGGTGGAGGAACTTGACTGGCCTGCACAGAGTCCTGACCTCAACCCTAAAGAACACCTTCACCTAATCAATACTGAACCCTACAGACTAAGACTGGTATGCCATTAAAGTTCTCGTGGGTGTAAAGGCAGGTGTCCCAATACTTTTGACAATATAGTGTAATAATGTATTTCCTTTTATTTATCATGGGGCCATGACATTATATGATTTCATTATATTATATTATATCTAGACAAAGCATACTGTTTAATTTTTTGGAGAAGGAAGATCGAGATATGGCCATTTTTTATTGATATACTAATGTTTACATGTATGTATATGAGAATGGTTACATGTTCACATCTGTGTGTGTGTGGGGAGTTTTGTGACTGGTGTAATACAGTACAATATATAATGAAGACTATGGCTATCATTTGACTCTGAGGAAGAGGGGACCCATCCTCGAAACGCTTCAGCTATTTTGGAACTCTCGCAGTGGATCAGGCTATGCGGGAAACTGTGGGCCATGATGAGGTTGAGATGATATGTTGCTTGTGAGTATACATCTATTTTTGTAATGTGTGCTTTAGACTACATTTTACTATGCAGATCAGTTTGGTGCAGTTTAGAAGAAGGCAAAATACATTGATAGTTGCATATTAGCTTGATTTCAGTTTGAATTAACCAGAGACAGATTTTATCAGTGGTCTGCAGCACCCTGCAACCCTTCCCCCAGAACTTTTATCATTGGCATATTACTGTCAATAGTGGGTTGCATGCTTTGTACAGAATGATGGTGACAGGCATTCAGATGCTACAGGCTACCAATATTATGGGGCACTTCACCGCTTAACTGACCAAAGTAAGCAGGCATTTCACCACTGACCAATAATAAGGACATGAACAAGCAGAATAGGAGTCGCGCATCACACATACCCAGATAGCATCAACGGGTATGCAGTTCATGTATAGTCATTAGTCTGGTGTAGTTGGTGGCTGAAATAGATGACACTCAGCTGCAGAGAGGTCAGCTCTGAAAGTGGAAATAAAAACAAAAAGCAGAGCGCCTCTAAGTGTTATCAGTTTAATTAAAAGGGTAAGGCAGGTACAGGAAAACTGCTCACATTAAAAACAGTATAAAATAGCTCATCTGTTACGGGGTCTGCAGGAACACAGGGGTCCCCGGCTGGATGTTGTGGCTCCAAGAGGTGGTGCAGGGGATGGTGAAGGAGGGAGATGCCTGGAGGGTCAAGAGACCGGATAGTAGGATGGTCGGCTGCTTCAGGAAGGTGTTCTCTTCCTCAGGGAGACACCTGGTGAGCCGAGAGACCGTTTGGTAGGATGGCCGACGGCTTCAGAAGGGCGCCGTGCTCCTCAGTACATCCGGCGCCTACAGATAGGGGAGCCCAGCGTGACAGATCCAGCAGCCAATCGCACACCGCGTTTCCGAGCGTGCACAGGGCATGCACACTCCTTTCTCAAGTGCAGTGGCACTAATAAGGAGGTTCCTCTCTACACAGATCACCAATTTAAAGGGACACTACACTTACCACCAATCTAGGGGGCACCTATTTACTGATGCCAATTTAAGGGGGGACTACTTTCACTATTAGTATAAGGAGGCATGTCAAAAAATCTATATATGTTTTCATTAGGGCTCTTTCAGATCAATGTTTTTTATTGTGATGCACTGCCCTGCTGTTCCTTGCATACTACAATACATTTTAGTACACTGGCCTGCAACTTTCAACTTCAGACAGTTTAAACGGTCCTTCAAAAGCAAAGCATCTGAAATATACAGTATGTCAGCACATGTTACTACAAAGCATGTTAATGCATGTGTTATGGTGTGAATGAGCCCTGAAAGGTAATAATTGCAGTACAGGGTCTAGCCAAAGGTCTTTTAACATTTTGTTGTTTGACAAAAATTAGAAGTCAAGGCTTCCTCATGAAAGATATTTCTCAATTTGAAAGAAAGTGACCCAGCTAATGTTCCATCTGCTTCAAGAGCAATGATTTATTGGACTGAGTGTATGAAATCAGGCCACAATGTTTTCATATGTTTTTTTCCTCAGCACTTCCAAAAGATCTATTGCTACAGATCGTAATAAAAACTCAAGCAGAAAAATTGTTTTCCGCCGTTGTCATTTTTCTCATTCCCAAAGCAGGGTTTTCATAATATGGTTCTGTGCTGCTGCAATTCTTCAAGAAACCTAAGCCTGATCTGTTTTCTCATCCACTCTTGTAGCTGTATTGTGGTCGATTTGTTTAAAATGCAAGCTTGTTAATACTGAGCACAGTTCTATAGCTATAAATTCACGTACAAAAGTGATAAGGATGCTTCTTTCAATCAGAAAAAGCTTGTAGGTTATGATTGACAGAATGCTGGCAGGTTGAGCATATTTTGATTTTCCGTGAACTTTTAACAAAGAAATGTCTTAAGAGCAGCAGCAGCAGAACAGAATATTTTAACATTTAAGCTGAATCTGTCACTGATAAAAACAAAAGACAAATCCATAACTTACATATGAATATGTTTTAAAGGACAAATGCACTTTTAAGGTACTTATCATTTACCAGGGACAATATGCAACTCATGGTATTGCTCAGCCACCCCATATTATCCAAGTCTTGTGCTTGAGGGGGGTTGAGCAACATCGGGAGTTGCATAGTATTACTGCTAAATGGCCAGCATTTTCCAAAGCTGTTTGCTGAAAAACTTGAGTGTGAACAAAATTCAAACATGATGCTATGCATTTATCAAGGTACATGTGTTATATTGCTGTTTAACCACTTGCCTACTGCCCCACGCAGATTTACTGAGGCAGGGCAGCTCAGCTGCGCAAAATCACTTACAACTACGTGATTTTTTGCACGCGACCTCGCCGCACAAGCGCACCGCAGGAGGAGGCGGGCCACGGGAGGAGCGGCGGCGATTGCTGCAAGCCTCCCGCAATTGTCAGAGAAACTGACAGAAGACCTGCCTGCTTATATAAACAAAGCAGGCGAGTCTTCTGTCACACAGGAAGAGAGAGATCAGGAGTTTCAGCTAAGCTAAAACCCTGATTTCTCTGTGCCTGTCACAAAGCCCTTCCCCCCCACAGTGAGTAAGCACAGTTAGGCATACATTAACCCCTTTGATCACCCCCAGTGTTAACCCCTTCCCTGCCAGTGTCATTTATACAGTAACAGTGCATATTATTTAGCGCTGATTACTGTATTAATGTCAATGGTCCCCAAAAATAGTCAGAAATGTCAGTTAGGGGACCGATCTGTCCGCCACAGTCTTGCAGTCTCGCTAAAAATCACTGATCGCTGCCATTACTAAAAAAAAAAAAAAAAGTCCAAAAATCAAACCCTTAGTTTTTTTTACCAAAAATATGTTGCAGAATACAAATTGGCCTAAACTTAAAAAAAAATTAGATTTTTTAAATTTTTTTATTGCGAATGTTTTATAGCAGAAAGTGAAAAATATTGTGTTTTTTTCAAAATTGTCGCTCTTTTTTGTTTATAGCGCAAAATCTAAAAACCGCAGAGGTGATCAAATACCACCAAAAGAAAGCTCTATTTGTGAGAAAAAGGGACATCAATTGTAGTAGGATACAGCATCGCACGACCGTGCAATTTTTCTTTAAAATTACGCAGTGCCGAATCGCAAAAATGGCCTGGTCATTAAGTAGGTAAAACCTTCCAAAGCTGAAGTGGTTAATAGCCATACAGTAATTCTAGG
The DNA here is from genome assembly GCF_965119305.1 of Pelophylax lessonae. Lineage (NCBI taxonomy): Eukaryota > Metazoa > Chordata > Amphibia > Anura > Ranidae > Pelophylax > Pelophylax lessonae. Next base: position 123,944,465 of record NC_138773.1, on the reverse strand, counting down.
GTGAATGTCCACTTTATTTGTTAACACAGTGTCTACCAGTAAACACTATAAAAGCATAGATGAAACTATGCCAAGGGGTAATGGGGGGGGGGGGGGTGATTAAATAGCTGGTATAGGGAAAGGTTTAGAAAATTGTGTGTATGGCTACTGGTTTTTCTACTATAAAACATATCCAATAAAAAAAAATTGAAAGAATCATTTTTCTTCATTAATTTAGGCCGATATGTATTCAGCCACATATTTTTGGTAAAAAAAAATCCCAATAAGCGTATATTAATTGGTTTGCACAAAAGTTATAGCGTCTACAAACAATAGGATATTTTAAAGGAAGTTTTATTTATTTATTTTTTACTAGTAACAATCAGTGATTTTTAGCAGGACTGCAACATTACGGCAGACAAATTGGACACCTAACTGACACTTTAAACACTTTTATGGGGGACCAGTGACACCAATACAGTGATCAGTGCTAAAACTATGCACTGTTACTGTACTAATGACACTGGCAGGGAAGGGGTTAATATCAGGGTCGATCAAAGGGTTAAATGTGTCCATAGGGGGTGCCTTCTAACTGTGGGGGGGTTCTCTGACTGGGGGAAGACAGAGATCCATGTTCCTGCTTAGCTGCAACACAACATCCCCAATCGTCTTCCCTGTCAGAACAGCAATCTGCATTGTTTACTTAGGCAGACCGCCTTTCTGCCTCTCCCGGGAATGATCGTGAGTGGCAGGCGGACATCGGGTCCACTGCCCCCCTCCCCAGTGGCTATTGCACGAAATCATGTACAGGTACATGATTTCGTGCAATAGAGCCGACCTGCCACAGTAAATATGCGGTAGGCGGTCGGCAAGTAGTTAAAAGAACTGCATGGAATAAGGCTTCCTGTTGCACTGTGTGTGTCAGGCCTCGAAGCATGGGAATTTACACTGGTAGTCCTGGCTGGGAGCATTTGTGAGGGTGGTTAAACTGAGGCTCCAGGAAGTTCCTGCCCAAAAGTATAGCCACAATCTAAGTGAAAATGAAGGGAGATACTACCACCACTAATTGAATGACTCCTGAACAGCCAGAGGTTTGCTTTAACTGGCAGGTGAACAGGACATTTAGTTTGCAAGCTCATACTCTGCTTCAACACTGTGCCGCAGTATAATCAAACTTTATTCTTACTTGCTAAAAATCCTAATTTTAAATAAACAATGTATGTACATAATAAAGTTCTAAATGTACAATCATACTGCTAATAAAGAAAATCACTAGGGTGAAGCAAAAGGATAAACAACTTTGAAGATCATTCAAAAACAATTCAAAATGTAAAAACTATATGCGCTAACAGTACACAAAACCTCAAAATCAGCAGCTAGCATCACATTTGTTGATTGCAAATAGACCATATATAATAAAAACATGCAGCGCTGATTAAGAGAAAACATATACCATAATAAAAAAGTCCTTATGAGGGACCAGCCAAAGGGGAGATAATCTCAGCACCAGCTTCAGTGTGACAGAGGAACCACACAGCACCACTGTGATGAAGTAATCCTCCTTACTGGAAGGAGTAGCCGCTGCCCCATGTACATATACTGCAGCAGGGCGGCCCGGCTGCGCAAAATCATGTACAGGTAGATAATTTGCGCCCGCAGCTATGGCCGCAGCTATGTCCCTGCAGCAATCTGATTAGTTTCAGTGCCAATCAGTCATCAGGTCCAGGCCAAAGATTTATGGCCTGGACCTGCTGATCGATTCTGACCATTGGAAGAACCTCCTGTGCCTGTGTAATGTAAAGACAGGCACAGGAAATTGTGCAATCGACCCTACTGGAGCGCTTTTCGGTTTCAGTGAGCGAGGAGAGAGCATCAGACAGTTAGTACACAAGCACTACACTGACACCATTACACATAGGCACATATTTCACCCCCACCCCCATTAACACTTTCACTCCCTGTTACATTGTCACCAAGTACAGTGATTTTAATGATCCTTGTATTGGTGTATTGTATTGGTGTCATTGGAGATGCCAGTTAGCGTCAGCCGAAGAATCTGAATAGGAAATGTGGCAGATCACAGAAACCCGGGTGTCTTCCACCCAATTTATACAGAAAAGCAAAATATGATCTGACACATTCAATATCTATGTACCTCAAACCCTATATATGTATATATAAAACAAAAAACAATTGTTTTGGGACTTTAAACTAGGTCATTGAATATATAAATAGCAACAGGGTAAATTCAAATTACAATTTTATTGTGCGTTCCTTGATTGTTATTAAATACATAAAAATAATATACAATTATAATACATACATATGTACAGAAAGCTGACATATGGCAATTCATATATTGTTACACTTCATAATAAATCATTAATAAAATATTTCAAGGAACTATATAGTCAATCTTTAAAAAGCATATATAATTCAATAATACATCTTGATATCTGTGGGCTCACGGTCTCTATCTAATGCATCCAATACAATTATATGTCTTAATATCTGTAGACTCAATACGTTTCATGGACCTCCATCCATTCATCAGGAGCTTGAGTAAAAGTTACATGTTTGTATTAGGATACAAGAATCTCTTCTAAATGTTTGAATGCTTCCGAACAGCTAATGTGTATTCAAAGGCTGAACCTCCCAGGGTCTGACGCTCGCCGAGTGGAAAAATTAAAAATCCGAAAAGTACCAAATCCACAATGGATTAATTTGAATACACATCAGCTGTTCGGAAGCCCGCACTGCATAAGTGCCGGTGAATGTAAGTGTATCTCTATCTTTACCTTTAATAAATCATTCAAACTGAGAGCACTAGATCCCTTTTTTCTTTATCCTACTGAGTTTCCTGTTGCACTCGGACTGTCAGTATAAGGAGGAGGAGAAGGAGAGGAGTAAACAGGCTGCTTGTCCAGTATCTATTATCCTTAAAAACATGTATAACTCCCTGGAGTCTATCCTTGAGGTGAGCTGCCATTTTTGCACCAAGCACTGGGAGCACTGGTTTGGAGTGTGGAGTACGTTTGCAGTATAATTTGGATTACAGATGGAATTATTTTGATCATTTTGATCTATTTGTTATTGATTTTGGGACTTTCATAATCACTGTGCCACTAGCACTTGGACTTTGTTTCACTATTTTAGCATCTGGCACAGATTATTGTCATTTAAATACGTATTGATTTATTTTACATACACCAATGATGTTGTTTATATGTTAATCACCCTGATTGATTATATTTCACTTGGCGCAGCAATATTTATTTATCTATTATTCACTGGTATTTTTGTGTATAGCACTGATTGTTTGCTGCCTTGTGTGCGTTTTATTCATTTATTCATTCATTTGGTTTGCGCTGATTATTACACATTGCCTGTGACATGCCTGGACCATGACCTGTGCTATGCCTGTGCCATGCCTGTACCATGACCTGTGCCATGCCTGTGCCATGCCTGAACCATGACCTGTGCCATGCCTGTACCATGACCTGTGCCATGCCTGTGACATGCCTGGACCATGACCTGTGCCATGCCTGTACCATGACCTGTGCCATGCCTGTGCCATGCCTGGACCATGACCTGCGCCATGCCTGTACCATGACCTGTGCCATGCCTGTGACATGCCTGGACCATGACCTGTGCCATGCCTGTGCCATGCCTGTACCATGACCTGTGCCATGCCTGTGACATGCCTGGACCATGACCTGTGCCATGCCTGTACCATGACCTGTGACATGCCTGTGCCATGCCTGTGCCCTGCCTGTACCATGACCTGTGCCATGCCTGTGCCAGGTCTGGACCATGACCTGTGCCATGCCTGTGACATGCCTGGACCATGATGTGCCATGCCTGTGCCATGCCTGTACCATGACCTGTGCCATGTCTGTGCAATGCCTGGACCATGACCTGTGCAATGCCTGTGCCATGCCTGTACCATGACCTGTGCCATGCCTGTGCCATGCCTGGACCATGACCTGTGCCATGCCTGTGACATGCCTGGGCCATGACCTGTGCCATGCCTGTACCATCACCTGTGCCATGCCTATACCATGACCTGTGCCATGCCTATACCATCACCTGTGCTATGCCTATACCATCATCTGTGCCATGCCTGTACCATGACCTCAAAGTCACGCAATTTTTTATTGTGTTTTTTGCCGCGAAGCAAATATTACATTTTTCTTTTTGCGCCCCCCCCCAAAAAAAATTTGGAGCACCAGCCGCTACTGGGGAGGAGGGGATAGATAACAACAGGATCAACCAAGTTGTTTTGCAGAGTAGAGAAAACAAATCCTATAGTGACAGAGTGAGAATAGACAGCGTGTAATACAGCAGGTATTGATAATTTTTAATGATGTGGGCTTATTGACACTTCAGCCCTTAGCTTAAGCTCAACTTCTAAAACCTACATGGAATGCATAGTTTTCAAAAAAAATGTTTATTTAACCACTTACCGACTGCCCGCCGCATATATACTGCGGCAGGCTGGCTCGGCTGTGCGAACCGCCGTACCTGTGGGCGCGTGACGTGCACCCGCCCCTGTCAGGCAGCAGGGAAGCCGATCCAAAAAGCCGGCGGCCGTGATTGCCGCCGGGCACCCGCAATCGCTCCCCGTGGAGAGAGAACGACGGTCTGCTGTTGTAAACACGGCAGACCGTTGTTCTCTCTGGAATGAACACAGAGCGCTTGTGATCCTCCTATTTAGGATCACAGGTCTCTGTGTTGATTCCACAAGTCCCTCCCCCACACAGTTAGAAAACACTCCCCTAGTCCCACACCTAACCCTTTGATCACGCCTATGTTGACCATTTCCCTGCCAGTGTCATTATTACAATAACAGTGCATATTTTTAGCACTGATTACTGTAGTAATGTCACTGGTCCCCCCAAAAGTGTCCAAAATGTCAGTTAGGGGTCCAATCTGTTTGCCGCACTGTCACAATCACGCTAAAAAACGCAAATTGCCGCCATTACTAGTAAAAAATAAATAAATAAATAAAAATGACATAAATCTTTCCCCTAGTTTGTAGACACGATAACTTTTGCGCAAACCAATCAAAATACGTTTTTTGGGATTTTTTTTACCAAAAATATGTAGCACAATACAAACTGACCTAAAAGGTTGAAAAAGTTTGATTTTTACATTTGGGGGGGGGGGGGGGGGGATGTCAAATAGCAGAAAGCGAAAAATATTGTTTTGTTTTTTTTCACAATTCTCGCTTGAGAAAATACAGTAGTAGGATATCCCTGATTCTTCCTAATTCAATTTGTTGATCTGTGCTTTAGGCTTCTCTGCAGCTGCTTCCTGACATTTCCCCACCAGTCATCAATGAGGTAGCTTTGTTATTAGGAAGCAAATCCCTGCCTCTTATTAGATAACCACACAGAGAAACAGTGTAAAACGCATGGTAGGTCAGTTATAGGGGATAGATTAGTATTGCCTATAGGCAATACTGATGAGTAGTCTTTTGCCCAATGCTTGTATTTTTTAGGTGCATCCTTCATATACAAGCTCTTTTTTAGTATCTGGTCTGGAACAAAGTTGCACATAAAGACTTCTACCTGCTAAAACCCTACAATGTCAACATCAAATGTAATCAACTGTTTGCTCTCAGTAGTTTCTATAAGTGGGTTCACCTGCCGATTGTATTAAAATAGCGTAAATAATAAAAAAATTGTCAGTAGCTTTATTAGTAAGGATTACTCATGTTGAGGCAGTTCACGTTCTCTATGAACTTGGAAAAAATAATTAAATGCTATAAATAGAGTAGAATACAGGTGCATCAAAATGATTGTTTAAATAGTGTTGACAGATGACAAGTAATAGTCTTACCTTTCATTAATTACTATACATTTTGAGATTAATCAATGATTGACAGCAAGGTTTATTATACAGCATGATAAACCTAAAGCTGGCAGTTAAAAAATAATTGTATCAAGGTAAGGGAAATAATAATTAAATGTATTTATACATTAAGCTGACAAACATACATTAATCTATCTTTAACCTAATCTATATTAGCCTTCTATAACATTTATGCTGCATTCAGATAAGGTGTTGGAAAATTGCCCTAGGACTAGGAGCTAGTCTGACTACACTCTATTGTGTAGTATTGTCCATCTAGCATTGATAACAGGCGAAAACAGAGTGATGACTTGATCAGTATATTACTGTTACTTCCCTATCCAGTCACAGGCTGAAGGAAGTCTTAAATGTAGTGGTATTCTTTTACAAGAATGCAATGCATAGGTGGGCACAGCCTATTGCATTAGGGTGTGTACGTCAAAGCTCAAACACAGGTGTGTGTGTGTTTCTGTATGTTTGTGTGTTTATATATATATTTGAACTACTGTGATACACCTGAGGTCCAGCCACCATTCTTTCTGTAGTTTAGTGGCATCAGATGTAAATTGGTGTGGCCCAGCAGCATATATAATGGCATTTTATTTTTGCAGACCACTGTGTGTTCTTACTGGTTTATATACTTTTAATCTCTTGTTGGAAACAAATACCACACTATAATCCTTTTCTCTCTGGTATCGGTGATTCACTGTCCAGTAGGATGCAAATGAATTTTCCCTCTGATGTCCATGTTTAAAGTCGGAAGAATATTCATATCCGGTGAATGCTATGTATACCCCTAGGTTTTGTTGTTGTATATCTATGCTAGACAGCAATTGGTTCTGGTGAGTTTGCACTCTTTATGTTTGATGGAGGCAAGAACACCAAGGTGGAGGTTCCTACATTGCTGATCACCTTTGTTTTCTTATGAAATGTATTATCTATTAACGTTTTAAAGGACAATTATTTCTTGCACTATTTATATGGTGTAACACTACGTCACTACAGTTTTTGACTACATTATTGATTATTATTAACTTGATTCTTTATTTATACTTTTTTGATACATAAGGAATCATTTTAATTGAGCGCTGCATTTATTTACACCTATTATTTAGTGTCCGTATATGTACACGTATTGCACACTGCCACAGATTGACCCACTTAGTGCTAGCACACAAATGTTTTGTAGTTACACTAAATCTTGTGGTTCAGATAAATCTAAACTCTTCAGATCCTCCCTAATTGATCGTCTCATACAAACCAAAAATTACTCAATTTCAGAAGTCTATGAACAGCTAACTTACTGTTTTCACTCAAATATGAAAACTTGGAACAAAGATCTTGATGAAACAGATTTGGACATTAGGATATTGGTTGTTAACAGAAAATTGGTAAAACACAACAATTATTTAACAATAAAAATGAATGTGCCATAGAATAAAGTCCATATAATATGAAGACACCCGATGCTGTTGGTGTTGCTAATGTGCCAAAAAACTCTTTAAATCATAAAAACAGTGAAGTCTTCCTTATGCAAAGTCCATTTCCAACACCGTCTCACGTGCAAAAAGTGATCCCACTCCCCATGGATGTGAACTCACCAGCTACTAATGCCTTCCACTCACTCTCTGCCATGGTCGGCAAACCAGCTATAATCAAACAGCTCCAAGGTAGATGCCAGATTCTCACTCCATACAATTTAATGGATCAAATGTCTTGTGGGAATAAAACAGAATGATGGCTGCCAACAGGAGGGCAAGTAAACTACAGTGCATAAATGTGAACCATCCCCATAGGAATCATGGGAAGTTCTGCTTGAATTGCATTTATTTTCATGCAGCGACCACAGAAGACACCGGGATGTGGATTGGGCAGCGTCCATCGGTGGCGAGACATTAGACCATAGAAATGCCTCTCTGATCCATATATGCAAACACCGGAATTGTTTTTACATAATTTGAGTAGCTCTTTTATATATATTTTTTATTAAAATTGGATGGTTTTCAGTTACTATGCCATTGGAGTTCTCTGTTTTAATCCCACAAGATGTTTTACCCATTAAATTGTATGGAGTGAGAATGAAAATGGAGGGAGGGTCATGAAATTTACCCGCCCTCCATGTATGGAGCCGTGGCAAGACATTTTAGTAGTGTTGAGCGAACACGGACTGTATTATTCGGGTTCGTACCGGATAATTGGATTTTTGCTACACTGGCACGGACCCGAAAACTTTACTGTATGTTCGGGTTTGAAATCCGTGTTCGGTAATTTTATTTCCTGTTTTGTATGTAATGGCGCGCTTTTAATGGCGGGCTTTCAACAGCCAATCAACAAGCGTTTAACTGGTGTGCCTTAAGCCATCCCAGCCATGCCTACTAATGTATTAGTAGCTGTGATTGGCCATCTGAAGCATATGACCCATGTCTTTATAAGTTCGAGAGACACAGCGCGGTGCATCATTCTGCTGTAGTGTAGGGAGAGAGCACACATCATACGTGCTGGCTGCTGATTAGGGACAGACAGTGAAAAATTGTGCCCGAAAAGAATGCAGGGACAGGTGTAGGCAGGGAAAGTTATTTGAGCATTTTAGGGACAGGCTGGAGAGATTAGGCAGGGACAGAACAATCGTCCATTAGCGATCTACATCGATTTTGCAGTGTGGGGGGTGGTGCAGTGAACAATCTTTTTGCCCTCACTTGAGCCCACTGAGGAGGAGGAGGAGGAGGGAGAAAAAAATATATTTTTATGAGTCTGTTGTGTGCAGCGTTCAGCTATATTTTACTACAGATTGCTGTTCTAATCTGCTATTTAAAAATTACAAAGTTAAAGGGGAATTTTTTTTTTCCCTTCATAGCCTGCTTGCTGCTGAGCTGACCGTGACATAAGACACTGCTGTGTTCACATGTGCTATTGAGTGATTTTCAATTTTATATACTTTTTTCTATTCCACTATTCAATATACACCCTTTTGGGTTAAAAAAATTAAATTGTGGCATAGTCTGTACTAATCTGCTATTTAAAAATTACAAAGTTAAAGGGGAATTTTTTTTTTTTCCCTTCATAGCCCGCTGCAGAGCTGACCGTGACATAAGACACTGCTGTGTTCACATGTGCTATTGAGTGATTTTCAATTTTATATACTTTTTTCTATTCCACTATTCAATATACACCCTTTTGGGTTAAAAAAAATTAAATTGTGGCATAGTCTGTACTAATCTGCTATTTAAAAATTACAAAGTTAAAGGGGAATTTTTTTTTTTTCCCTTCATAGCCTGCTGCTGAGCTGACCGTGACATAAAACATAAGACACTGCTGTGTTCACATGTGCTATTGGAAAATCACCAATTTTATATCATATTTTCTATTCCGCTATTCAATCTACACCCTTTTGGGATAAAAAAAATTACATAGTCTGTATCGGTACGTGTGAGATACACCTTCCAAATTTTTGGGGCGCATCTTCCACCGCCGAGGATTGCAGGGTGCTTCAGTTTGCCTCCTGTTCCGAACTCCTCCTACTCCTCATCCTGCCTTTAGGGTACAAAAAATTGTAATCGGGGCCTAGTCTGGGTCTGTATGTGTGAGATACACCTTTTTATATCATATTTTCTATTCCGCTATTCAATCGACACCCTTTTGGGGTAAAAAAAATGTAATTGCGGCATAGTCTGTATCGGTACGTGTGAGATACACCTTCCAAATTTTTGGGGCGCATCTTCCACCGCCGAGGATTGCAGGGTGCTTCAGTTTGCCTCCTGTTCCGAACTCCTCCTACTCCTCATCCTGCCTTTAGGGTACAAAAAATTGTAATCGGGGCCTAGTCTGGGTCTGTACGTGTGAGATAGATACACCTTTTTATATCATATTTTCTATTCCGCTATTCAATCGACACCCTTTTGGGGTAAAAAAAATGTAATTGCGGCATAGTCTGTATCGGTACGTGTGAGATACACCTTCCAAATTTTTGGGGCGCATCTTCCACCGCCGAGGATTGCAGGGTGCTTCAGTTTGCCTCCTGTTCCGAACTCCTCCTACTCCTCATCCTGCCTTTAGGGTACAAAAAATTGTAATCGGGGCCTAGTCTGGGTCTGTACGTGTGAGATAGATACACATTTTGATATCATATTTTCTATTCCGCTATTCAATCGACACCCTTTTGGGGTAAAAAAAATGTAATTGCGGCATAGTCTGTATCGGTACGTGTGAGATACACCTTCCAAATTTTTGGGGCGCATCTTCCACCGCCGAGGATTGCAGGGTGCTTCAGTTTGCCTCCTGTTCCGAACTCCTCCTACTCCTCATCCTGCCTTTAGGGTACAAAAAATTGTAATCGGGGCCTAGTCTGGGTCTGTACGTGTGAGATAGATACACATTTTGATATCATATTTTCTATTCCGCTATTCAATCTACACCCTTTTGGGGTAAAAATAATTAAATTGCAGCATAGTCTGTATCGGTACGTGTGAGATACACCTTCCAAATTTTTGGGGCGCATCTTCCACCACCGAGGATTGCAGGGTGCTTCAGTTTTCCTCCTGTTCCGAAATCCTCCTACTCCTCATCCTCATCCTGCCTTTAGGGTACAAAAAATTGTAATCGGGGCCTAGTCTGTGTTTGTACGTGTGAGATACACCGTTTTATGAAATGTTTTTTATTCCGCAATTCAATATACACCCTTTTGGAGTGTAAATAATTAAATTACAGCATAGTCTGTATCGGTACGTGTGAGATACACCTTTTAAATTTGTTTGGCGCATCTCCTTCCACCGCCGAGGATAGCAGGGCGCTTCAGTTTGCCTCCTGTTCCGAACTCCTCCTACTCCTCTTCCTCATCCTCATCCTGCCTTTAGGGTACAAAAAATTGTAATCGGGGCCTAGTCTGTGTTTGTACGTGTGAGATACACCATTTTATGAAATGTTTTTTATTCCGCTATTCAATATACACCCTTTTGGAGTGTAAAAAATTAAATTACAGCATAGTCTGTATCGGTACGTGTGAGATACACCTTTTAAATTTGTTTGGCGCATCTCCTTCCACCGCCGAGGATTGCAGGGTGCTTCAGTTTGCCTCCTGTTCCGAACTCCTCCTACTCCTCTTCCTCATCCTCCCTTTAGGGTACAAAAAATTGTAATCGGGGCCTAGTCTGTGTTTGTACGTGTGAGATACACCGTTTTATATCCTTTTTTCTATTCCGCTATTCAATATACACCCTTTTGGGGTGAAAAAATTAAATTGCGGCATACTTTGCATATTTGACTGTGAGATACACCCGTTGTATTTGTATACTGTTTTTCTATTCCGCTATTTAATAAACACCCTTTGGGGGTAAAAAAAAAATTATATTGCGGCATAGTTTGCATATTTGACTGTGAGATACACCCGTGCGATACTGTTGTTGTTTTGTTCCGCTATTCAATAAACACCTTTCTAGGGCAAGATCATAAATTACAGAAATATGAGGAGACCGTCAAATAGGGGCCGTGGCCTGGGTCATGGTGCTGCTGGTAGAGCTCCTGTTGCAAGGAGAGGACGTGGTCGATCTGTGCCAGCTACACGCACAAGTGAAACACCTTCCTCAAGTGTGAGTAGGCGACAGAACCTGCAGCAGTATTTGGTAGGGCATCTTGCGCCTCTACAAGTGATGAGGCCAGAACAAGTAGAGGCGATAGTAGATTGGTTTGCTGCTGACAGTGCCTCCAGTTCTTTCACATTGTCTCCAACCCAGTCTACTGCAGAAAGGTCAGAGTTGGCACCTGCAGCCGATGTCCAACCGTCTTTCACCTCACCCCCTTGCAAATCAGGCAAGCAGTCTGAGCCCCAAGTCATGCAGCAGTCTCTTCTTCTTTTTGATGACTCTGTCAGCAGGGTTTCCCAGGGCCATCCACCTAGCCCTGCCCCAGAAGTGGAAGAGATTGAGTGCAGCGATGCCCAACCACTTATTTCTCAAGATGAGTACATGGAAGGACCATCGCAGCACGTCTCCGATGATGACGAAACGCAGGTGCCAACTGCTGCGGCACTCAGAATTGTGGAGACCGACAAGGAGGGCAGGGGTGAAGACTGGGTGGAAGATGATGTGGAAGACGATGGGGTCCTCGACCCCACATGGAATGAAGGTCATGCAGGTGACCTGAGTAGTTTGGAGGAAGAGGCGGTGGTCGCACAGAGCCACCAGCACAGCAGAAGAGGGAGCAGGGTGCAGAAGCGGAGCGGATGTGCCCTAGACACTACGCCTTCTACTGCCCAACGCAGCAAGGGACCGAGCGCACCAAAGCCAGCTCAAAGGAGTTCTCTAGCGTGGAAGTTCTTCAGAAAATGTGCTGATGACAGGACAGGAGTGGTTTGCACCCTGTGCAATCAGAGCCTGAAGCGAGGCATAAACCTTCTCAACCTGAGCACAACCTGCATGATCAGGCATCTAAGTGCAAAGCACGAGCTGCAGTGGAGTAGACACCTTCAAAACCAAGAAAGGTCTCTGGCTCCTCCTGCTTCCTCTTCTGCTGCAGTCTCGGCCTCTTCATCCACCTCTGTAGTGATACCGGCACCTGCCACCCTGCAAACAGATGATCTGTCAGCAACACCCCCACCTGGGTCACCAACCATCTCCACAATGTCCCGTGGAAGCGTTCAGCTTTCCATCTCCCAAACACTTCAGAGGAAGAGGAAGTACCCCCCTACCCACCCGCGATCCCTGGCCCTGAATGCCAGCATTTCAAAATGATTGGCCTTTGAAATGCTGTCATTCCGTCTGGTGGAGACGCACAGTTTTAAAAGCCTTATGTCGGTGGCTGTCCCACAGTACGTCGTGCCCAGCCGCCACTACTTTTCCAGGCAAGCCATCCCTTCCCTGCACAACCAAGTGGGGGAAAAAATCAGGTGTGCACTGCGCAACGCCATCTGTGCCAAGGTCCACCTAACTACCAATACGTGGACCAGTAAGCACGGTCAGGGGCGTTATATCTCCCTAACGGCACACTGGGTAAATGCAGTGGCGGATGGGCCTGAGGCGGATAGCAATTTGGCGCATGTCCTTCCACCACCGAGGATTGCAGGGCGCTTCAGTTTGCCTCCTGTTCCTAACTCCACCTACTCCGCTTCCTCATCCTCTACCGCCTCCTCATCCGGTCAGCGTAACACCTTCACCACCAACTTCAGCACAGCCAGGGGTAAACGACAGCAGGCAGTTTTAAAACTTGCCTGTTTGGGGGAAAAACCACACACCGCACAGGAGTTGTGGAGGAGCATGGAACAGCAGACAAATGAGTGGTTGCTGCCAGCGAGCCTCAAGCCCGGCCTGGTGGTGTGCGATAACTGGCAAAATCTCATAGCAGCTCTGGGCCTAGCCGGTTTGACGCACATCCCTTGCCTGACGCATGTGCTGAATTTGGTGGTGCAGAGGTTCCTTAAAAATTACCCCGATATGTCAGAGCTGCTGCAGAAAGTGCGGGCCGTCTGTGTGCACTTTCGGCGTTCTCACCCTGCTGCTGCTCGCCTGTCAGCGCTGCAGCGTAACTTCGGCCTTCCCGCTCACCGCCTCATATGTGACGTGCCCACATGTTGGAACTCCACCTTGCACATGCTGGAAAGACTGTGCGAGCAGCAGCAGGCCATAGTGGAGTTTCAGCTGCAGCACGCACTGGTGAGTCGCTCTGCGGAACAGCACCACTTCACCACCAATAACTGGGCCTCCATACGAGACCTGTGTGCCTTGTTGCGCTGTTTTGAGTACTCCACCAACATGGCCAGTGCCGATGACGCCGTTGTCAGCTTAACTATCCCACTTCTATGCCTCCTTGAAAAAACGATTCGGGCGATGATGGAAGAGGATGTGGCACAGGATGAGGAGGAGGAGGAGAATGAAGAGGTAACATTTCCAAGGCTTTCAGGGCAGTCATTCGCAAGTGGCTCAGAGGGTGGGTTCCTGCACACACAAACGCCAGGTACACAATTGTCCAGCAGGGGCACAGTTCTGGAGGATGAGGAGGAGGAGATGGAGGAGGAGATGGAACCATGTTCACAGCAGGGTGGCACCCAGGCCAGCTCATGGCCATCACTGGTGGGTGGCTGGGGGGATACAGAGGACACAGACGATACACCTCCCACTGAGGACAGCCTTTCGTTGCCTCTGGGCAGCCTGGCACACATGAGCGATTACATGCTGCAGTGTCTCCACAACGACCGCCCAGTTGCCCACATTATAACTTGTGCTGATTACTGGGTGGCCACGCTGCTGGATCCCCGTTACAAGGACAACATACCGTCCTTAATTCACTCACTGGAGCGTGATCGCAAGATGCGCGAGTACAAGCGCACGCTTGTAGACGCGATGCTGCTGGCATTCCCACCTGACAGCGGGGCCACAGTGGAATCACAAGGCCAAGGCGGAGGAGGAGGAGGAAGAGGTCACCAACGCAACCAGGGCACCGCCAGCACCTCAGAAGGCAGGGTTAGCATGGCCGAAATGTGGAAAAGCTTTGTCAGCACGCCACAACATACAGCAGCACCAGCAGCTCATATGGAACGTCTTAGCAGGAGGCAGCATTTCACCAACATGGTGGAGCAGTATGTGTGCACACGCCTACATGTAGTGAATGACGGGTCTGCCCCCTTCAACTTCTGGGTCTCCAAATTGGGCACATGGCCTGAGCTTGCCCTTTACGCCTTGGAGGTGCTGGCGTGCCCTGCAGCCAGTGTATTATCTGAACGTGTATTTAGCACGGCTGGGGGCGTTATCACAGACAAGCGCAGCCGCCTGTCCAGAGACAATGTGGACAAGCTCACGTTCATTAAAATGAACCAGGCATGGATCCCACAGGACTTTTCCGTACCTTGTGCAGAATAGAGATGGATACCGACCTTACCCAGCCATTGTTATATTTTTGATCTTTCTCACTCTTTTGGGGTGTACCCTAATTTAAAATTACTGAAAAAAAGCAGTGTTGGCTACCTCGTCCCCCTCCACCGCCGCTTCCACCTACACCGCCACATCCACCGCCACCTCAACCTCCCTCCTACTCCATATGGGCTTTGTCCTTCACAGATGAAGAAAATTGTTTTATTTTTCTGTTTTTTTTTGTTGTTTTAAGTTATTTCCCTATCCACATTTGTTTGCAGAGCAGATGCCATGCTCTTAACTACATTTTGCTGCCATTTGCAGCACTCTATCCCTTTCCATTGGTGTTTTAGAGCCATTTTAGTGCCTGAAAGTTCGGGTCCCCATTGACTTCAATGGGGTTTGGTGTCCGGGTAAAGTTCGGAAAAAGTCCGGGACACGGACCCGGACTTTTTTTTCAAGTTCGGCCGAACCCGCCGAACACGGACATCCAGGTGTTCGCTCAACTCTACATTTTAGTTGAAAGCTGTTAAAATAAACATTTTTTTCAGTTAAGTACTTACCTGTAATTTTTTTCAATTGTGGAGTATACTGTCATGTTGGCACGAGTAGCTGCCTATAAAAAAGAGAAAAAGTCATTAAGCACAGTCAGTCAGCGGGGATCAGAGGAAGAAGAAGCATTACAGTACCTCATTATGGATTCCTTGCTGCGGAGGTCGATGGAGCGGGCCGGAGAAAGCGATGGCAAAGCGGTGCCTTTCTCTCCCGGTGGTTCAGTTTTCTGTTGCGGTACCGGCGACTCAGCCTTCCTCTCCTCTTTCTGCTTCCGGTGATTTGAATCTTCTTCCGTGTTTCTCTGCTGAGGCCCGCTTATGGATGTCGTTGTTTCAAAAGATGCTGGTGACGACGTCCGGTTTCGTCACATCCGCCCGGCCTCTGTTGCCGGAAACATTGCAGTGGGAAGGCAGCGCAGAAACTATAAATGGCCTCTCCGTTTTGATCCGGTCCATCCTCTGACAATGAGCATCAATAAGAAACAATCTGTGAAGAAAAGAGGTACAGCTGTTATATCAATCTTGCTGATGATGACGTGAATATTGTACCTTTTGCACAGGAAAGCTTTTCTTTTTCCGAAGTGCGTAGCAAGGTGCTACCAACGGTCTCCACTGTATCTACTTCTGAAGTTGCCATGGTTTCATCTGAAGCTCCTAACATCTACCTCATTGCATTGTTTAAGTGAACTTCTGCATGAAAATAAGATATTTGTGGGTGCATTCAGCTACTGTATCTGGTGAAGATTGAATGTGAGATGTCTCTGCTCCATACAGACCAGGCCATAGAAGGGGATACTCAGAAGATTTCAACAATATGAGGCAGAATGAGGATTCAGTAGTCTGAATAAGGGGTGGACTGATCATTAGGGCACTCAGGCCCTGCTCGAGGGCCCGAGCCCAGGAGGGGGTCCAATGAGAGGCTCCCTCACTGCACCCCTACTTGTTGCAGAGCATCGATCATACAGGCTCCTTAAAAGTTTTCTGCACAGCCGTCTCTGTATTTTAGTGCTCTTCCTCAACAGTTTTCTATTAATTCCAGTAAATCAGTGACATATGATGGTACCCCCATCCTCCCTGCACACACAGACCCCCTAACTCTAGGAGAGGATGGAGACAGCGTGGAGAGCCCCATGCATGGCAAGTCCCACCACTCCTCTGCTGCCCAGCCACTGGGATCACAGTCCTAGTTCTGCAGCCCTGATCTCCAATTTCATTCTATTGTGTCCCCTGCTGGGTGATCCGAAAATGTTCCTGTTTGTGGATGGAGCGTGATCAACTGCATAAAAGAATATTAGACTACAGTGCAAACACTGCTGTGAAAGGGGCCATGGAAGCGGTAGATGTAACACAACAGCTCTAGATCCTGGCTGCTTGAGCTGACGGGAGAGAAAACCTTGTCATGATGTAAGTAGCAGACATACTGAACATCCCCCTTCCTCTCTCTCCCCCTCACCTCCCTCTCTCTCATACCCCTCTCTCACCCCCCTTCTCTCACTCCCTCCATCCCCTCTCTCACCTCCCTCTCTCTCCATCCTCTTCTCCACTTCTCACCTCTCTCAACTCTCTTTTACCCATATCTCACCCTCCTCCATCTATCTCACCCCCCTTTACGTCTCTCTTCCCCCTCTCTCTCACCCATTCACCGCTCTCTCTCAACTCTCTCTTACCCCCTCTCTCCCCTCCCTCTTTCTCACCCCCCTCTCTCACCTCCCTCTCTCTCACCCCCTCTCTCTCACCCCTCTCTCTCATCCCCCTTTCCTCACCTCTCTCTCACCCCCCTCTCTCTCTCTCCCTCACTCCCTCTCTCCACCCCCCTTTTCCCTTGTCTCTCTCAACTCTCTTTTACCCCTCTCTCTCTCACCCCCTCTCTCAGCTCCCTCTCTCTAATCCTCCTTTCTTACCTCTCTCTCTCTTTTTTCAACTCTCTCTTATCTCCCCCTCACCTCCCTCTCTGTCACCCCCTCTGTCACCCCCCTTTCACCTCTCTCAACTCTCTCTCTTACCCCCCCCTCTCTCTCTCAACCCACTCTCTCACATCCCCCTCTCTCACCCCATCTCACCTCCCTCTCTCCCATCCCCCTCTCTCACTCCCTTCTCTCACCTCCCTCTCTCTCATCCCCCTCTCTCATCTACATCTCTCTCACCCCCCTTTCTCACCTCTCTCTCTCAACTCTCTCTTACCCCCCTCTCGCTCTCCCCCTTTCACCTTTCTCTCTCAACTCTCTCTTACCCCTCTCTCTCCCTCACTTCCATGTCTCTCACCTCTTCTTTCTTTTACCCCCCCTTTACCTCTCTCTCAACTCTCTCTTACCCCCCTCTCTCTCTCCCCCCTCTCTCACCTCCGTCTCTCTCATCCCCCCTTTCTCATCCCCCTCTCTCACCTCCCTCTCCTTTATCCCCCTTTCTCACCTCTCTCTCTTTCACCCCCTTTCTCTCTTATCCCCTCTCTCTCCATTTCTTATCATCCTCTCTCTTTCACCCCCTCCCACACCCTCTCTCTCTCACCCCCTTTCTTTTACCCCCTCTCTCTCTAAGCCTGTCTCTCTCTTATCCCCTCTCTTACCCCCCTCTCTCTCACTCCCCTTTCTCTCACCCCCTCTCTCTTACCCCCTTACTCTCTCACTCCCTCTCTCTCTCTCAACCCCCCTCTCTCGCTCTCTCATCCCCTCTCTCTCCTAACCCCTCACCCTCTCTCTCTCTTGCCCCCTCTCTTACTCTCTCACCCCTTCTCTCTCTCTCACCCCCACTCTCTCCCTTACCCCCCTCTCTCTCACCCCTCTCTCTCTCACCCCCTCTCTCTCACCCCCCTCTCTCTCGCTTTGTCTTACCCCCTCTCTCTCTCACCCCCCTCTCTCTCACTCTCTTACCCACTCTCTCCCTCACAAATCACCCTTTCTCTCACACCCCCTTGCTCTCTCACCCCCTCCTCTTTCTATCCCACCACCCTCTGTCTTTTCACCCCTCTCTCTCTTTCTCTTACCCCCACTTTCTCTCTTACCCCCCTTTCTCTCTCACCCCCTCTCTCTCTCCCTCTCACCCCCCCTCTCTCTCTCTCACCCCCTTCTTTCTCTCTTACCCCCATCTCTCTTATCCCCTCTCTTTCTCTTACCCCCTATCTCTCTCTCACCCCGCTCTCCTCCACCCACTCTCTCTCAAACCTCCCTCCCTCACTCTCCCCCTCTCTATCTCCCTCCCCCTCTCTCTCTTTTTCACCCCCTCTCTCTCATCCTTCCTCTCTCCCTCATCTCACTCTCTCTCACCCCTCCCTATCTCTAACCCCTCCTCACTCTTTACCTCCCTCTCTCCCCACCCCCCCCTTCTCTCTTTCACCACTCCCTATCTCTCTCACCCCTTTCTCATTCTCATCCCTCCCTCTCTCTCACCCTTCCCTCTCTCTTTTTTTCATGTAAAAAAAGTTGTGGGGGTTGGCAACCCCCACAGTCCCAGTGTGGGCAGGGACATAATCTCTTATTGCCTGAGAGCCCCATGAGTTGTCAGTCTGCCCCTGCTCTGAATACTCCAAAATACTGTCATTTTCAATGAACAGCTTATATTACTTTGCTATATAAGGTTTACAAAATGGGTGTTATCCAGTATTGTTGAAAATAATAATAAAAAACTGTTCTGGATGTTCTGTTAGCCATCAAGAAAAAAAGGAATGATTTGCAAAGCTCTGACCACTATCTGAAACGAAGAATAATCTCCTTATTTTTTGTTTACTGAATGGATGGAATGAGACATGTAAATACCTTTAGTTCTAAGAAGGCTCCACTGTCTTTCTGTACAAAAAATGCTTTTATTTTTGATAGAATTTCTGCAACTAAAAGAAGAAAAAAATAGAAGATTGGCTTGCTAGGAAAGAAGATGCCAGCAAACACTCTCACCTCAACTTTTTCAGAATCCTGCTCCTCTTCTTGTTCTATTTACAGCCTCGGAATGATCCAAATGAAATGGAATTAATGACAATTTACAGCATTTTATTTCCTATTGTTAAAAAATGAAAACTTACTAGAGAAGACAGCTGCCTTGAGAAAATTGTTCCCGTGTTAAGTGCTGAAGTGAGGCGCTCTATATTTTGTTTCAGCTGACACAACATTTAGACAGTTATTCTAAAGAGGGCATCACTGCTAGGAGCAGTCACTTTATGGATAATCCTATTCTAAATTCAAGCCAGGGGGAATTTGGAGGGCATAATGCTTGCTCTGCAGAAAACTCATCCATCTTTTCAAGTACCTGTTATTTCCTGTCCCCTTATAACATTCTTGACCCATTGTCAAAAACATAAATTAGTAATGTTAAAATAAATGTTTACTACAACTAACATGTCCTAAAATGTTACTATAGTACACATTATATATACAGTAATATATACAGTAAATATCTTATGCTTATGTATTTTTTTGTTTATACAGTATATACATCAATTTTTGGTGTATTTAACACAGATTTATCAAATACTGGAGGGGTTTTTAAAAACAAATCATGTTATTGCTTTCAGTGTTTGGTTAACTGCCAGGCTTTATTCTATCTATCTCTTTCTATGGCACACAAATCTCATTGTATGTTTTCTGTTAAAAAGCAGATGCTTATTCATGTGTTGCAGTAATGCATGGCAAAAAAGCCCATTTTATCACGTTACCAGAAAGTATGGTAAAGTTTGAACCGTGATGATTTGTGTTTCAATTAAATGTAATTATTTTGAAAGGCACCCCAACACATTAGCACCTTCACTGAAAATAACCACAAGGCATACAGTATGTTATGCTTTGAGAATCAATGCATTTAAAAGAAATGTGTCACATGCTTTAAGTGCCACTGTTAGCCAATGCAAAACTATTGTGCTGTCTTTTGCCATACTGACTACTTGAAAGTGAGAAACAACTATAATAAACTATAACCGGTCCTATGTGTCCCACTAACTGGAAACAGTTTGTTATATTCCTTAAGAGAGTATGGTGTGTGTGCTACAAATGTGCAATAACATATAGGTTGAAAAGAGAAGCTGCTGCTGACGAAAAGGTGAGTATGCATTTAAATATGAAAAAACGTGAGTGTCAGCGCTGCTTCACAAGCTAACCACTGTAATACATCAAAATCACTTAAACCATAAAAAGTGCCCCGTACAATCAATAAGAGAAATTTAGTGCAGCTGTATACATATACAAAATGTCCACAAATAAATAAATAAGTTCATAAAGTGCTGCTGTAAAAATGGCAAAAAGGTGCTGTAGTGCTCCAATTAAAAGTGCTGAAATCCTGCTTGTTGATCTGTGCTCCCCTTATGTGTCCCCACTCACCGGAACAACTTAGATAGGAGCTTGTATCCTACGAATCATATTCCAATGAAGATCTGAGCAGGAACCACAAAATGGCTGTACCGGACTGCTATGCCTTGAGATCTCCTGTATACTCCTCCTCGGTGACACAATAAAGGAAAAGACTCTCCATGGGGAAATACGTTTAAACCGCTTTATTAAGAAAAAGTATCCACTTACACCTAAAATCACAAGTGTCCTCTTTACAGCTCGTGGTTACTGCACAGTGTGGATGCGTTCCACCAGCCGGAAGTAATGTAGTTTGCTTGTACCTAGCTAGACGCGTTTCGCCCTCCCACTAGGCATCATCTGTAGCTGGTACGTGTAGCGTGCTATGTTCTTTTATGCGAGTACACTCCTCCTACTACACCACTGTGTATCTAATACACCTTGCTGAAACGTCCGCCGTAAGTGCCCGGGGCTCTTACTATGAACTATCTTTATTAATTGCTGTGCTTCATTTATAAATATATTTTCTCTAACTTAATGTTACTTAATCCTCCTGAGAGTGTATATATATATACATAATTATATGTACATTCCTGAATTGCCTTAGGACTACGGTGTCCCCTAGTGGAGACTTCCTATATAAGCATATACCGTGTCACCCAATCAATATATTACATTAAATAAATTACATAGAATGACAATCGATACAAACAATAATTAATAAATAAATATAATAAAAATGTATATATAAAATTCATAGGCTTATATTCCTCAACCAAAATACAAAAAATCTGAAAAATTACATACAAACCCAATTCCAAAAAAGTTGGGACACTGCACAAATTGTGAGTAAAAAAGGAATGGACTAATTTACAAATCTCATAAACGTATATTTTATTCACAATATGATATAGATAACATATCAAATGTTGTAAGTGAGACATTTTGAAATGTCATGCCAAATATTGGCTCGTTTTCGATTTCATGAGAGCTACACATTCCAAAAAAGTTGGAACAGGAAGCAGTAAGAGGCCGGAAAAGTTGAATGTACAAATGAGGAACAGCTGGAGTACCAATTTGCACCTTATTAGGTCAATTGGCAACATGATTGGGAATAAAAAGTGCCTCTCAGAGTGGCAGTGTCTCTCAGAAGTCAAGATGGGCAGAGGATCGCCAATTCCCCCAATGCTGCGGTGAAAAATAGTGGAGCAATATCAGAAAGGAGTTTCTCTGAGAAAACTTGCAAAGAGTTTGAAATTATCATCATCTACACTGCATAATATCATTCAAAGATTCAGAGAATCTGGAACAATCTCTGTGCGTAAGGGTCAAGGCCGGAAAACTATACTGGATGCCCGTGATCTTCGGGCCCTTAGACGGCACTGCATCACATACAGGAATGATACTGTAATGGAAATCACAACATGAGCTCAGGAATACTTCCAGAAAACATTGTCGGTGAACACAATTCACTGTGCCATTCGCCGCTGCTTGCTAAAACTCTATAGGCCAAAAAATAAGCCTTTATCTACACATGATCCAGAAGCGCAGGCTTTTTCTCTGGGCCAAGGCTTATTTAAAATGGACTGTGGCAAAGTGGAAAACTGTTCTGTGGTCAGACGAATCAAAATTTGAAGTTCTTTTTTGGAAAACTGGGATGCCATGTCATCCAGACTAAAGAGGACAAGGACAACCGAGGTTGTTATCAGCACTCAGTTCAGAAGCTTGCATCTCTGATGGTATGGGGTTGCATGAGTGCGTGTGGCGTGGGCAGCTTACACATCTGGAAAGGCCCCATCAATGCTGAAAGGTATATCCAAGTTCTAGAACAACATATGCTCCCATCCAGATGTAGTCTCTTTCAGGGAAGACCTTGTATTTTCCAACATGACAATATCAGACCACATACTGCATCAATTACAACATCATGGCTGCGTAGAAGAAGGACCTGGGTACTGAAATGGCCAGCCTGCAGTCCAGATCTTTCACCCATAGAAAACATTTGGCACATCATAAAGAGGAAGATGCGATAAAGAAGACATAAGACAGTTGAGCAACTAGAAGCCTGTATTAGACAAGAATGGGACAACATTCCTATTCCTAAACTTGAGCAACTTGTCTCCTCAGTCCCCAGACGTTTGCAGACTGTTATAAAAAGTGGATGCCACACAGTGGTAAACACGGCCTTGTCCCAACTTTTTTGAGATGTGTTGATGCCATAAAATTTAAAATCAACTTATTTTTCCCTTAAAATTATACATTTTCTCAGTTTAAACATTTGATGTGTCATCAATATGTTGTATTCTGAATAAAATATTGGAATTTGAAACTTTCACATCATTGCATTCTGTTTTTATTCACAATTTGTACAGTGTCCCAAATTTTTGGAATCGGGTTTGTATTTAAAAATCTGAAAACAAATCTGAAAAAAATATTTATTTAAAAATCATTAATAAAACAATTAATGTCTAATTCTACATTCAAACCTGCAGGTGTCATATTACGGAGTTGATGGATCCATTTGGTCTCATACTGGGAGATGGCCTTTTTTCATGTTGGTGCCTCTCCAGTGTTTTTCTATTTTGTCTATACCACAAAATTTTAATTTACTCAGATCCCTATTGTGGTAAAGTCTGTAGTGTTTTGACAGACTGTGCTTACGAAAACCCTTTTTTATATTATTAATGTAGATAGTGATGTGAGTCTCGCGCTATCTAGAGGATAAAATCTGTATATAAAACACCCCTTAAAGCTGCGTATACCCGTTCTGTGAGCCAGACAGTATATAAACAAGTTAAGAGGGGGGAGGGTATCGCGCTCCAGGGAGGGAATAAATAATTAGCATTCAATAGTGTAAAAATATATAGTGATATTAAATCAGAATAAACTCTTTGATGGTATGCAAAGTCAATAAAATCAAATCCTACACACTTAAAAGGTGACCTAAAATAAAACAATAAAGGTGTATTGCTTCTAATATACCAAAAAATCTAGATAAAGTGCTCTAGTGCTAACATCACAAGCATGGACTTTGCTATAAATCAATAAACTGAAGGTCACATAAAGTGACAAGTGCTCATTCAATGTACATATATAGAAGGTTTAAAAGCCTTAAAACGAATACAGATCCCCTGAAGAAGCCACGTGAACGGAAGTGGCGTAACGCGTAGGGCGGTATACCGGAAGTGACGTCAGACGCGGAGATTAAGGTCCGCAGCGAAGCTGTACTCGTTTTAAGGCTTTCAAACCTTCTTTTTATGTGAGTGCAATATATATTTTTCTTTAAATAAATGGTTTTATGACAATACTGCACTATATAAGCACTTTTCTTTGAGATATCGTGGAATATCTTGAGAGGATTTACCCCGATCCAGATAAGACCCTGTCTGTGGAGTGGGTAAGAAGAGGAGTGGAAAATGAGAGCCATATGATTATAATTACAAGGCGCATTTCTTTATATATTGAGGTGAGCGGTTAGCACACCCCTAGGGGTTCTAAGGAGTAAGAAGCACCCCATTATCACTTGGTGAAAGGTGGAGGTTTAAAGAGTGAAGAGAAAAAAGAAGAAATTCTGCTTATGCGGTTTTAATGATTTGGACACCATTTTGGACACTATAAGCACCTTTATTCACTGATAAGCACTTTATATTTACCTGCTTTCTATATATGTAAATTGAATGAGCACTTGTCACTTTATGTCACCTTCAGTTTATTGATTTATAGCAAAGTCCATGCTTGTAATGTTAGCACTAGAGCACTTTATCTAGATTTTATGCTATATTAGAAGCAATACACCTTTATTGTTTTATTTTAGGTCACCTTTTAAGTGTGTAGGATTTGATTTTATCAACTTTGCATGCCATCATAGAATTTATTCTGATTTAATATCACTATATATTTTTACACTATTGAATGCTAATTATTTATTCCCTCCCTATATTATTAATGTGCTCTCTTAATCTGACATGTAATTCTCTTGTGGTCCTGCCTACGCATTGCAACCCACATTCACATTCCAGTAGGTATGTGACGTGGGTGCTGCTACAGGTAATACATTTATTTATTTCATATTCTCGTAGGGTAGAGTTAGATTGAAAATGTGTCATCTTTTTTGATTTATTGTTGGTCTTACAGGTTCGGCAAGTGATGCATCTGCCGCACCTGAAGAAACCCGTCTGATTCAAAAAGGTAACAGCTCTTTTTGTATGTGGAGTCCCTTAATAAAATAGGCCAATGTGTGTTAAATATTTTTTTACAGTTGGCGGTATTGCTGATTAAACTCTGTACAGAAGGCCAGTCCAAATTCTTTTTCTACTTTTGGTTTAGATTTTAATAAATATTTTCTGTTGATTTTATTCACTTTCTGTTGTATTTGATTAAGCTGTGTAGGCTTTTACCCCTTGTCCACAAACCTCTAAATTAATAATTTGGATTGTGTTTGATAGTCCCTTTCTAGATGGCAATTTCTTTTTATTCTTAATAGTTGGCCCTTGGGGACTGCTGACAGCCACCAAGGATAGTGTCCACTGTTCACAGGAATATAACTATTTCTGTCAGTGGTTTTAAAATAGGTTTTGGAAGCCATATGTATGTTTTGTTTGAAAATAGTTAGGTCTAAATAGTTGATTTTTACATTACTGTAATTGGCTGTAAAAGAGATGTCGTAAACATTATTGTTCATACATTTAATAAAATCTTTAAGGGCATCTTCTGGACCTTTCCATACTATTAAAATGTCATCAATGTATCATTTAAAAGCCCTTAAATAAGGGTGTGGGTGGTTAAAAATATATTCTGTTTCCCACTTGTTCATAAATATATTTGCCACCGTGGGAGCATATTTCGCCCCCATGGCTACCTCTCTTCTTTGTTTATAGAAGTTGTTACTATGCCAAAAATAATTATTGCCCATGGCAGTTTCCAAGATATCCAAAATGAATTGAACTTGGGGTAGTGGAAATGTATTATCTTTCTTTAAAGCCCATTCTACCGCTGCTAAGGCATCTTTTTGTTTTATGTTTGTATAGAGGGAATCCACATCCACGCTGGCAAATATAGTATTTTCAGTAACGGTTAGCCCTTCAATATGATTTAACAAATTCCTACTATCGCTCAGGTAAGATGGTGATTGTTGTGCCAATGGCTGGAGAAAATGGTCTAAGTATTCTTCAGTTCTTGAATATAATGATTCAACTGCATTTATAATGGGTCTTCCTGGTGGTCTTGTGGGGTTTTTGTGAATTTTCTGGCACTTGGTATATGATGGGCATTTAGATGTTAGAACAATATTACACAGTTAATGACTAATATTAAACTTAATGGGGTGCTGTCTACAATTTGAATAAAATGCTTCATATATTTCAAAAACGTAGCAGTGGTGGTAGCTAACAGCTGTATAAATATACCAACTTTCCCCAAGTTTAGCTGTCACAGAATCTTTACCAATTACAGTTGGTCTTCTTGGTTGTCTAGTTGGGTTGTTTCAAAATCTTAGGGAGACAATAAATGTATGGTTTATTGGAACACACATTTATTTTGTTAATGTTATTTAGTGTATAAACATAATATTGTGTAGCACTCTCCTGGAGAGTAGGGATGATCGAACTTTTGAAAAGTTTGGTTCGACCAGAACACCCGAATTTCCCAAAAGTTCGGTTCGGATTTCAG
The DNA here is from genome assembly GCF_965119305.1 of Pelophylax lessonae. Lineage (NCBI taxonomy): Eukaryota > Metazoa > Chordata > Amphibia > Anura > Ranidae > Pelophylax > Pelophylax lessonae. The sequence goes on along the minus strand of NC_138773.1, from coordinate 123,918,311 downwards.
AACCCCATTGAAATCAATGGGACCCGAACTTCGGTAATCAAAAAACACAATTTTTAAGCCCTAAAACCCAATAAATGCCCCTAAAAAGTGCCTAGGGTTCTGGGTCATGCCCCATTAACTATTAATCACACAAAAAAAGTTCTTAAAAATTGTCATTTTTGATAAAAAAGCCAATTATTGAAAAAAAAAAAAAAAAAAAGAGATTTTTTGATTTTGAATCTGGGGGGTCTAAAAAGTGTACATGTGAAGTTTCAGCTCTGTAGCATGTCCAGAACCATGAAAAAAAAAAAGATAATTTTTCAGTAGAACAGGGATGTGGGACCCTCCTTTAACACCTATATGATCTTTTTTTCTGGTTCTGGACATGCTACAGAGCTGAAACTTCACAGGTACACCTTTTAGACCCCCCAGACACAAAATCACACAAAACAAGTTCTTAAAAATTATAATTTTTGATAAAAAAGCCAATTATTGAAAAATTAAAAAAAAAAAGAGATTTTTTGATTTTTATTTATTAGTGTGAGGAAAGGGATATCTAGTGTAGTTAGAGTGCTCCTTTACACTTAAGTTAGCTTCAAAAATTTAGTTTCTGTAGGGAAAGTGTTAAATGTAAGGGGACCGTAGTGTAGTGTAGGGTTAACTGGCAGTGACTGCTATGGCAGGGTGACAAAACCCTTCCATAGCAGGGTGACCGCTATAGAGAAATGATTATTTCTCTGAATTGCTTCGGCACACCCAGATGGCTTCTCACCAGCCAAGCATTTTTTATGCTGCAGGGGCTGCCACTGCCAGTGCTTTTTTGAGGACATGTTTGATGTCAGACATGACATCTAAACATGTGTATAGGGGGTATATATAGACATATATGTCTGAATATATACCCCTAGACATATATAGGTGTGATAGTAGCAGAAATAAATGCTTGCGCTAATGAAATCATTTACAGTAATATATTTCTGCTACTATCACACCTATATATGTCTAGGGGTATATATTCAGACATATATGTGTATATATACCCCCTATACACATGTTCAGATGTTTTGCCTGCCTCAAAAGAACCAAAAAAATGCCAAAAAAACGCTAGCGTCAAAAAAAAATGCCCAGGTGTGTTTTTGCTGGCATTTTTTGGGGGTTTTGGAGGCAGGCAAAACATCTGAACTTGTGCACAGTACCACTATACACAAGTTCAGATGTTTTTCCTGACTGCAAAGAACCCAAAAAAATGCCTGCTTTGAAACCGGCAAGGTGTGAAAACCGAGGAGAGAAGCTAACCCCCTGAGCTGAAAGTTTTCTAATACATACAATCCTTTTTTTTTCTGGTTCTGGACATGCTACAGAGCTGAAACTTTACAGGTACACCTTTTAGACCCCCCAGACACAAAATCACACAAAAAAAGTTCTTAAAAATTGTCATTTTTGATAAAAAAAGCCAATTATTGAAAAAAAAAAAAAAAGAGATTTTTTGATTTTTACTTTGGATTTAGTATCTGGGGGGGTCTAAAAAGTGTACATGTGAAGTTTCAGCTCTGTAGCATGTCCAGAACCATAAAAAAAAGATCGTTTGTATTAGAAAACTTTCAGCTCAGGGGGTTGGCTTCGCTGCTTTAACACCTTGCCGGTTTAATAGAAGGCATTTTTTTGGGTTCTTTGCAGTCAGGAAAAACATCTGAACTTGTGTATAGTGGTACTGTGCACAAGTTCTGATGTTTTGACTGCCTCCAAAAACCCCCAAAAAATGCCAGCAAAAACACACCTGGGCATTTTTTTTTTGACGCTAGCGTTTTTTTGGCATTTTTTTGGGTTCTTTTGAGGCATGCAAAACATCTGAACATGTGTATAGGGGGTATATATACACATATATGTCTGAATATATACCCCTAGACATATATAGGTGTGATAGTAGCAGAAATATATTACTGTAAATGATTTCATTAGCGCAAGCATTTATTTCTGCTATTATCACACCTATATATGTCTAGGGGTATATATTCAGACATATATGTGTATATATACCCCCTATACACATGTTCAGATGTCATGTCTGACATCAAACATGTCCTCAAAAAAGCACTGGCAGTGGCAGCCCCTGCAGCATAAAAAATGCTTGGCTGGTGAGAAGCCATATGGGTGTGCCGAAGCAATTCAGAGAAATGATCATTTCTCTATAGCGGTCACCCTGCTATGGAAGGGTTTTGTCACCCTGCCATAGCAGTCACTGCCAGTTAACCCTACACTACACTACGGTCCCCTTACACTTAACACTTTCCCTACAGAAACTAAATTTTTGAAGCTAATTAAAGTGTAAAGGAGCACTCTAACTACACTAGATATCCCTTTCCTCACACTAAAAATAGCTAAATGACACTTTTAAAGTAAAATTAACAGAACTGCTTCCACTCTCTTCCATGTCCAGTATAACAATGCTAGGAATATGGCGGGGGCGATCTTATATACTGGGGGGCGTATTCACTAATGATTGGTCTAGGGACCCCCTAGTCACTCCAATCACATTCCTAGCATTCTCCTGCCCCCTCAATTGGCTTTTGCTAATGGTTCTGGTCCAATCACAGGCTTTTAAAGCCCATTTCCTGAAGCATTGCATTTTGGGCGGTTCTGGTTGCCGAATTCCGAACTTTTTGGGCAAAAAGTTCTAAATTCGGCCGAACCTCGAACACCCAATGTTCGGGCCGAACCGATGGTCGACCCGAACCATTCGATCATCCCTACTGGAGAGGTGCTTGATCAGGTAAATTTAGTTCTGGTTCACTGTGTTGTCGAATCCTTCAGTTTAGGTACAGATATCTAACACATGTCAGTGATACTAATTTCAAAGATAATATGTAGCTACATAGAGACCAGACAACATCAAGAATTTTGAGTCAGTTGATCTGCTTTAATTTTTTGACCAGATAAAGCTACGCATTTGAATTGCGAAACACGTTGACATCATCTGCGTCCCGTGAAACCCTTTCACCCCTGTTCGGTTGGCAAGTGGAGAGGAAAGGATAAGAAGAACATGAAGGGATATCCCCAGAAGTTTGGTGGGTGTTAGCATTGATTCGCTATACGAGACCAGCGGGAATCTAAAGTACACTGAGCAGACCTGTCACATCGGGGATTGCCAAGCAGCCTATATCGAGGATGGGTAAAGTACATAAAATATCACTGAAAAATCTGGCTATATCAATACACCCCTGACGTTGCATTTAGATACCAGACTTTGGTCAGACAAGTGTATTTACATCACACAATCCCTAGCTGCACCCAGGATCAAGGCACGCAGCAATCCTAGCCTTCTTTTTAAGGATACTTGTAGCCTTTCAGAGACAGCATCCAGCATCCAAATGCTTTGCAGGGTCTAAGGATTGCCAATTGAGGCTACAATGAGGTGCTTAAATATCCTTTATTTACCCGTAAACCTTTGCTGTAAGGCCTCTCCATCCCCTATACTTCCCACCATTAAATATGGCCATCTATATATGGACATTTGGTATATAGTGTAGGTGGGATTGGACTACATGGTGTCCCATTTAATGAGCAGCAGATCACCACTGCAGAGACTTTACATCAAATATCCAGGAAGATTGCTCTCACCAGTGACACCAGTGCCCTACCTCCATAAATAGGACTTCTGGATGTATCCATCAGCTATCACCCATTCCCTCAGCTCAAGCTTCCAAGGAGTTCACACACAGGAGCACTATCATTGATTGAACCAATTGGTAATTTTTATATGGCAATCAGCTGTGATAGAACCTTGTGTGGCAAAGCACTTGGCTTCGGGACGTCTGTGTTATCTTTGTTTTATGTTGATCCTGTTGTAGGCATGCGTGGCATGCACTAATACGTGTTTCCCAAGCTCGGGATCGGGTTTTTGATACACTTTTCTCTTACAGGTAGATTAACCTTTATAATCAATGGAATAAATACATTTTTTACCTAACTTGTTATTACTTTTGTCATATCGATAGCCACTTTCCTTCCCTGTCTCATGTTACAGGGTACAGTATACTTTTTCTATATATCTCAGTAGTGCTTTTTTGAATATTGGTACCACATTGATACCACAAGTCAGTCAGATTGTACCATTCCAGTCAGCAAGCTGCCCTCAAAAATTAGGAATAATGGTCTGGCTAACGTGGCTAAGTTCTTTGAGAACTCTTGGGTGTATGATCATTGAAACTCCATGAGGTGAGATCTTGCATGGAGCCCCAGACCGAGATGGGATTGACAGTTATTTTATTTCTTCCATTTGCGAATAATCTCACCAACTGTTGTGACCCTCTCACCAAGCTGCATGCCCATGGTCTTGTAGCCCATTCCAGCTTTGTGTAGGTCTTCAATCTTGTCCCTGACATCCTTGACGTCACCCACGGCAGCCCGATGTTCGGATCATTGTGTTTTATGCCTGCATTGAGCACTGTGACAGTGCCTTTTATGTAAGTGTGATTTTAAGCCCTTTATAATAAATATGTAATGACAGAGAGCATTAGATCCTCTTTATTATGTTTTTTTGGATGATATATCTGCTATAAGTCTGCCTGGATCTGAGATCCCTTAAGAAGATTGCTGTCCACAGTGACTGTCCACAGTGATTGTACAAAGCGCAGTGATCCCTAGTGGTCGAATGCTGGAGGTGAGAGGCTGTAATACCCTATGTTGAAGGAGTCACGGCTTTAGTGGTGTCTATTACTTACCTTTCCTGCACTGGAGACTCCCCAATTGTTGTGGACTTTATGGACTCTTATATATTATATCATACCTTAATGCACATTATTACTTTTAGCGCTGCACTTTTGTATTTCTTTCCTGACATCCTTGGACAGGTCTTTGGTCTTGGCCATGCTGGAGAGATTGGAATCTGAATGATTGCTTCTGTGGACAGGTGTCTTTTTTACAGGTAACCAGCTGAGACTAGAAGCACTCTCTTTAAAAGTGTGCTCCTAATCTCAGCTTGCTGCCTGTAATAGTTTTTATTATTTTTTTATTTAAAAGTGTACAAAATGATAAAGTAACATGAACACATTAACATCTTCTGTAATGCATCAGAACATACAGCATACAACGGGGGAATTACCTATAACCACTTACCCACCAGGCCTATTTTTGACACTTGGTGTTTACAAGCTAAACTCATTTATTTTTTGCTAGAAAACTACTTATAACCCCCAAACATTATATTTTTTTTTTCAGAGACCCTTTAGAATAAAATGGAGATCATTGCAATATTTTTTATCACACCATATTTGCGCAGCGGTCTTCCAAGCGCAATTTCTTTGGAAAAAAAATCACTTTTTTGAATTAAAAGATAAGAAAACAGTAAAGTTAGCCCAATGTTTTTCCATAATGTGAAAGATAATGTTACACAGAGTAAAAAAATACCCAACATGTCATGCTTCAAAATTGCGCACGCTCGCGGAATGGCGACAAACTTTGGTACTTAAAAATCCCCATAGGCGACACTTTAAAAATTTCTATAGGTTACCAGCTTAAAGTTACAGAGGAGGTTTAGCGCTCAAATTATTGCTCTCGCTCTAACGATCCCGGCGATACCTCATGTGTGGTTTGAACACTGTTTACATATGTGGACCGGTCTTGCGTATGCGTTCACTTCTGCATGCGAGCTAACGGGGACAGGGTGCTTTAATTTTTTTTTCCCCCTATTTTTTTATTTATTATTTTTATTTTTTATTTATAATTTTTGATTTTTACACAGTTTTTTTAAAAAAAATTATAATTTTTATTCCTATTACAAGGAATGTAAACATTATTTGTAATAGAAATAGCCATGACAGGACCTCTTTATTGTGGAATCTGGGGTCAAAAAGTCCTCAGATCTCACAAGGACACTAAAAAAGAAAAAAAAAAAAAAGGGGGGATTAAAAAAAAAATCGTCTCTTTAAGCTGGTTGCTAGGCAACGATGTTTGAAGTCGCTCCGGTCCTCCAAGACCATAGAGTCGAGTGAGGGCCATCTTCCCCACACTCGACTTCCTGTCTGTGTGGAGAGAGGACAGGATCGTTTTCCCCGCTGCCGGCGGGTCTGGTAAGCGCGGAAAACGACCGGTATGCGGCAAGAGGGGCACCTCTTCCGCCGCACCGTAAGGGTGATCCCTGCGAATCTGCTAATGGGACCACCCTTACCTGAAAGCCGATCGCCTGCCATTTTCAAAAATACCAGGGTTATGGCAGCTATCTGTTGCCATAACCCTGGTATTTAGCGCCAAAGTACCGACGTACAACTGTGGCGGGCGGTCAGTAAGTGGTTAAGAATACAATGTCAGGTTGAAAAAAGTCCATCTGGCTCAACCAATAAAAAACAAAAAACAGTAAAGAAAACCCAACCATGCAATCCGATATACACAATCCTATACCTGCAGTTGATCCAGAGGAAGGCGAAAAACCCCAGCTAAGCAAGATCCATTTTGCCACAGCAGGGGAAAAAATTCCTTCCTGATCCTTGAGAGGCAATTGGATATTCCCTGGATCAACTTTACCTAAAAATATTAGTACCCATTTATATCATGTACACCTAGGAAAGAATCCAGGCCTTTTTTAAAGCAATCTAGTGAGCTGGCCAGACCACCTCTGGAGGGAGTCTATTCCACATTTTCACAGCTCTTTTCCTCTAGATGTAAAGATTGCCCTCGTGTCCTCTGTGTTGACCTTAAAGTGAATAACTCAACACCCAGTTCACTATATGGACCCCTTATATATTTATACATGTTGATCATATCCCCCCTCAATCTCTTCTTCTCAAGAGAGAATAAATTCAGTTCCTCTAATCTTTCCTCATAGCTAAGCTCTTCCATGCCTCTTATCAGTTGGTTGCCCTTCTTCCTCCAGTTCCCCCTATATCCTTTTTGACAACTGGTGCCCAAAACTGAACTGCATATTCCAGATGAGGTCTTACTAATGATTTGTACAGGGTCAAAATAATATCTCACTCTCTGGAGTCCTTACCTCTGTTAACCACTTTACCGCTGCTCACTAGAGCTCTACTGCGGCAAAGTGGCTCTTGTAGGTATGACGACGTAGACCTACGTCGGCAGACACTCCCCCTTCTCGCTCCCGCTGTATTCAGTCACAGCGGGAGTCGGGCCAGGGGAGGAGCGGCGGTGATCACGGGGAATCGAGTCTGGAGATCCGCCCGCTTGTGTAAACAAAGTGGGCGGATCTCCTAAGTGACAGGCAGGGTCAGATTGCAGGGTTCAGCATAGCTGAACCTGTGATCTGTCCTTGTGTCACTCAGTCACCTCCCCCCACACACGTCAGTAAGCATCAGGCATACATTAACCCCTCCCTCTCCAATAAAATGAACCCCTTCCCTGCCAGTGTCATTTTTACAGTAACATTGCATATTTATAGCACTGATTACTGTAGTAATGTCACTGGTAACCCCAAAAGTGTACAAAATGATCTGTCCGCCGCAAAAATTGAGTGAAATTCCCAATTGGGCCTGGACGGCCTCCAAGCGCTGTAGGTCTTAGTACTATACAGCACATAGGACCCAACAATTCCGGTAAGTCATTCAATTTTACCACAAGCCACTGGAAAAGAGGAATCCATGTCACAAAAGTCACAAACCTAGGCTATTTTCTTGTCACTTACTTTTAACATTACAGCTGCTGCCATACAATATTTATTATTTTATATTTACATATTTAATTCATTTATTTAACACAAATCACACATACCTATTTTAGTAAAACCCTTTTTCCTAGGCGCGGGGAGATACACTATTTAGCATAGTGTCATCTTTCTTTTATCTTCACACCTTCATTTACCCAAGCAGCCATGGAAATCTATGATATTTTCAGTTATATAAATAACAAAAAAGTAGATGGAGACACTATATTCTCAGGGCAAACATCCAACCCCAATAGAGATATGGACCACTTATTTAAAACCCTTAAAAGCTATATGGATAAACAGATTCGCACGTGGTGGTATATTTTAACAATAGAAAAATATATTAAGGATAACATAACACCTAGAAGACTGAGATGGGATCTGGCACCAAATGATGGAATTGATGGCTCTGAATTAGAGGAAGAATGGTACACATTCTTCAAAAACAGTGAAAAAAATCTACTAGAATTAATAGTTAAAAGGAAAAAAGAAAAAGCTCACAGGGATAAATGAGAATATAACAAACATTAAAGAACAATTAGACCCATATGCCAATTCTAATGAATACAAAGAAAAATATAAACAACTAAAAGAATTTCTCGACAGATTGGATAGAGACACACAATACAAAAAAATTAAAAAATACCAACGAGATATAGGTGACTATAATAGGAACCTTGTCTATAAATGGCAAGAGGTCAAAGTTGATACCATTATCCAATCCAGATCCTCATCAGTGGATATGGATCAACCCCCTAACATTAGACCCACAACTCCTACTCCCTTAGGGGAATACAGGACTTTTACCCCGAACTTACCAAGAACTGAAGAACCCAAACAGTCAAAAACCCCATACCAACAAAAATGGAACAATAAAACAAGACATTTATCTAATTCATCAACAAGATACAACATACCCACACATAACAGATTCCAACCTTTGGGGCAAACACAAGAAATACATTACACACCAGAAAGACCACAAAATCGGGATTGCCCCAGATGGGAACCCAGAGAACCCCCCCACTGGGAATTATTACAATCACAGAGAACCATATCGCAATCGCCCATACAGGGGAAACAGAAATTGGGACCGTCCATATTATGGAAGGGGAAGGGGGGGGGAGGGGGGGCTAATGGCAACAACCCCACCCTCCACATTACTACCAACCCTACTATCCCCCACAACAGCACCAGACCTACTACCCACCACCTCCGCGTCCACAAAAAGAACCAGAGGGGGGAAAAAATACAGAGGATGCAGAGGCAGCAGGGGCAAAAAGAAAAAGGGACAACTAGGCCAAGGGATTTTTAATTTGAGTAGAAAGACTTTTTCCCAAAAAGAATTAGCAGTCTTGGATTTAGGACTAAAATTTGCACCAGATAAACTATTTGATCCTTTTGAGACATATATAGACATTCAAAAATTCATTAGGAAAATCAACATTAAAAAACATTTTTTAAGTAAAACAAAAAATAATATGCACATAGACAAAGAGTTTAAACATAGTGGGTTGCGTAATAAATCTGTTTTTAATCCAAAATGTGCCACAAATCATTTTGTAGATACATTCAAATCCTCACTTGAACAAGACATAAGGTCACTAAAGAAAAAAATGGCATAAAACCAAGGAGGATATATGGTTTGGAATAAGAGAGTTAGAAGAAAGAAAGAATGTGGTCATCCGCCCTGCCGACAAGGGGGGGGGGGGGGGGGTAATTGTGATCCAAAAAATAGAAGATTATTATGAACAACTAAATAGATTGGTACAAGACAAAGACACCTACAAAAAACTTAAAGTAAATCCTCTTCCTAAGTATAGAAATAAGTGCAAGAAAATATTAAAAAGAGCACATAAAAAAGGCATCCTTGACAATAAAGAGTTTCGTTATCTTCTTCCGGAAGCACCAAAATTACTGGTTATATATCAGTTACCGAAGGTGCATAAAAATTCAGAAAAACCACCAGGAAGACCAATTATCAGTTGGATTGACTCCCTATTTTCGCGTATAGGCGAATATATAGACACCTATCTACAACCGCTAGTCAATAAATATCCATCGCACCTTAAGGACAGCAAACACCTTATTAATTTATTGAACTCCCTACCTCATAAAGAAGAGATTATCCTTGCTACTATAGATGTAGAATCATTATATACTAATATCGACCAAAAAGACGCCTTGACTGCAGTGGAATGGGCCTTGGAGGACCAATCAGACCTGAAACAGGAACAGGAAACTTTCCTTTTAAAACTACTTAAAACAGCCATGAAAAGTAATTATTTCTGGCACCAAGGGGACTATTACATACAGCATAAAGGAGTAGCCATGGGAGCTAGATATGCCCCAAGCGTTGCAAATCTTTTTCTCAGCAAATGGGAATCGGAAGAAATTTTTGGAAAGCCTAGAGAGGAACTGAGAATGTATAGAAGATTTATAGATGACATTTTTGTCATATGGACAGGTTCTGAGGAGACATTGAAGAAATTTCTGGAAGAAATAAATATCAACAAATATGAAATTGAATTCACGGGAACATGGGATAAACATGAATTTAATTTCTTGGATCTCACCATTCAACAAACAAAGACAGGCCTATCCACTAAGACATATTTTAAAAACACGGACAGGAACAGTTACATCCCCACACACAGCAGTCACCACCCAAATTGGATCAAGGGGATACCTAAAGGTCAACTCATGCAAATTAAACATAACTGTAGCAGCAAGGAAGACTTTGAAGAACAAAGCAACATTCTAATTAAAAGATTTCAAGAGAAAGGATATAAATCTAAATCACTTGAAAAAGTGAAGAAAGAAATACAAGATATGGACAGGGCTCAGAGGCTTCTGGAAGAAAAACCAATAGAAAACAAAGAACAGATTTTAACTTTTATCTCCAAATTTTAATACTCGGTATAAGGATATTGAACATATCATACAGAAACACTGGCCAATTTTTCTTAGGGATGAGCAACTGAGAGGAATTTTACCAGATCGCCCAAAATTCGTCTACAGAAGGGGACCTAACCTTAGAGACAAACTGGTGAAAAATATCCCTGACCCTCCAAAAAGATTATTCACATTCTTGGACCAAAAGGGCTTCTACACCTGTGGGTGATGTAAACCATGCAAGACCACAAGAAACAGGAAGCGGAGAACTTTGGAATTTCAATCTAACACCACTAAGAAAACATACAAAATAAAAAGTTTAATAACATGTCAAAGTACACATCTTTTAACCTGTTAATATGTAGGACGGACTACGAGACAGTTGAAAATTCGTCTGGGTGAACATATTGATAATATCAAAAAAGGTTTCAAACATCATAGTTTATCTAACCATTTCCGCCTTGTGCACAACAAAGATGCTAGCTTAATGTCCTTTTGTGGAATAGATAAAATTGAACAAAACTGGAGAGGAAAAAATATGCGTATTGCAGTCTCAAAGAATGAGACCAAATGGATTTACGAACTCTCAACTTTGCAGCCTAAAGGAATGAATATTGACATGGACATTAACTGCTTTATATCTAACCCATAACAACATGAATGTTCCTGATCTTTGCTGACAGTATTAGGACAGGAGATGTACCAGGGGAGTGGAGGAAAGCAAACGTGATTCCGATATTCAAAAAGGGTCAGAGGCATATACCGGGAAATTATAGGCCTGTCAGTCTGACATCAGTAGTATGTAAACTTCTGGAGGGGATGATAAGGGACTATATCGTAGAGTTTGCTAAAGACAACAGCATCATCAGCAGTAACCAGCACGGGTTTACAAATGGGCGTTCTTGTCAAACCAATCTCTTAACATTCTACAAGGAGGTGAGCTGTGAGCTAGATAGGGGCAGACCAGTGGATGTGGTGTACCTAGATTTCACTAAGTGATACAGTTCCCCATAAGCGCTTAATTTATAAAATAAGGTCTGCAGGTATGGACAGCAGGGTTTGCTCCTGGATACGGAACTGGCTAAAAGGGCGTGTCCAAAGGGTGGTAATAAACAGCGCATACTCAGACTGGTCTGAGGTAGTAAGCGGGGTCCCCCAAGGCTCAGTCCTGGGACCAACCTTGTTCAATTTATTCATAAACAGCATTGAGGACGGGCTCAGTAGTTCGATATCAGTTTTTGCAGATGACACAAAATTGAGCAGGGCAATAACTGCACAGCATGAAGCAGATATCCTACAGGATGACCTGGACAAAATAACGGAGTGGGCAACGACTTGGCAAATGAGGTTTAACGTGAAGAAGTGTAAGGTTTTGCACTTGGGGACTAGAAACATAAAAGCACAATACACATTAGGAGGGGAACCCTTGGGGGAATCAAAAATGGAGAAAGATCTGGGAGTCTTGGTTGATGATAGACTAGGCAACAGCATGCAATGTGAAGCGGCAGCTGCCAAGGCTAGCAGAATATTAGCATGCATAAAGAAAGGGATGTATTCCAGAGATAAGTTTATAATCCTTCCACTTTATAAAACTCTGGTCCGACCACATCTGGAGTATTCTGTCCAGTTCTGGTCGCCAGTCCTCAGGAGGGATGTGTTGGAGCTGGAGAGAGTCCAGAGAAGGGCAACTAAACTGATTAGGGGATTGGAGGACCTTGATTATGAAGAGCGTCTGCAATCGCTTGATTTATTCTCCCTGGAGAAGAGACGCCTGAGGGGGGACATGATAGCAATTTTTAAATATCTCAATGAGGATCTCAGCTTAGGAAAAAAGCTGTTCAGTCGAAGGGATTGCATGAGGACTCGGGGGCATACAATGCGATTAGAGGAGAAGCATTTTAACCTCAGGCAACATGGGGGGTTCTTTACTATTAGGGCTACAAGATTGTGGAATTCTCTACCACAAGAGGTGATTTCTGCGGGTAGTATGGTGGCTTTCAAAAGACTATTAGACGTACATCTCAAGGATCAGAACATTCAGGGGTATGTGAGATGATTAGAGCCGCACACACCTACACAGGTTGAACTGGATGGACTGTTGTCTTTATTCAACCTCACCTACTATGTAACTATGTACTATATGTAACATCATAGGCTACATGTCATTCATTTTAATACATTTTAAATTTTAAACATCATGATATTAATATTAATTCAAATATATACATTTAACATCAAATCCCTTAAAAAGACAATATGGCGTGTCCTAATGTTGAGTATTGATGAAAACCTGTTGTTTTAATGTCAAATTCTAAATATTTATAAATATGCCCTCTGAAGGGTAACAATATGAAAAGTGAACCACTATGCTAAAATTAGTTAATATGGCAGTTCCCATATTGGTTAGTGGCACATGTTGGGCGTCTAATTTTATCATTTCACTCAATTTTATATTCAATTGCCCTCTGAAGGGTAACAATATGAAAAGCGACCCACTATGTTATATTCATTTATATTGTCAGATTTATTTTATATATATAGGATTACATCTTATAATTTCATATATTTTTTGAACAGGCTTTTAAGTGTAATTCATAATTTGATGTTTTTAAGAAAAGTTTTTTATGTCGGCAATTCATAAACCTATTAATGGTACTGTTTTATAAAAACTTAACATGATAGTTTTAATGGGGCAATTACATCTATTTAATGTGCTATTTGATTCATTTAATAGGGTATTTGGTGTATTATATATATTCTTATACATTTTAATCATTAATGAATATAGGGGGTACTGTTATGTATTTATGCTTATATTTATGTATTATATGCTATAAGTGATATCTTGGAATTGCTCCAATGCTCTTATAATTTGGGGTCTAATGTCTTAGTCTAATTAACTTCATGCTATAGATCGGTATATAATATGAACAATCATAACCGCTTGTTTTGGCTCAAATAGCGTCCTCATTAGCATAACAATGTATTAGCATAGATTAACCTGCTGATTGTAGGGCGGAGTAAAGGGCGGTGTCTTCTGTATAATACTAGCCAGCGCTCAGTGCCTTCCTACCTTTTGATAACGTCACAGGAAGTGATGAAACGCGTCAAGGTTGTGGAATGCACGTCGGCACGCTACGCACTACGTGGAATGCAAGCCGGAACACTCCGCTTGCCACTCTGCCAGGAAGCGCCTGATAGCGTTTTTGCCTGCAATTTGGAGTTTTGGAGTTTTTCTTTGCTCCTAATTTTATAACTGTTTGATTAATAAACTTTTTAAATGATACTATACTATCTGGAACCTTTCTTTTATAACCCCATATCCCGAGGACCGAGATCGGGTAAGGAGGGACCCAACCTGCATCCCACCAGGATTATCCATAAAGGGGATTCCCAATTGGGCCTGGACGGCCTCCAAGCGCTGTAGGTCTTAGTGCTATACAGCACATAGGACCCAATAATTCCAGTAAGTCATTCAATTTTACCACAAGCCACTGGAAAAGAGCAATCCACGCCACGAAATTCACAAACCTCTGTTTATTGAGCACGAAGCACTTTGCACTTGATCACCACTTGAAAAGACTTTATTTATTGAATTATTTATTTTTTTATTTTCATTATCCACAATTATTGATCACCACTTGAAAAGACTTATTTATTTATTTATTTTTTGGGACGACACTAACTTTACCATTTTTCAAGTGTTCAATTGATTTGTATTTTCACTATATACTGCACAGATAGCTTTCAATATTGTTCACATACATTTAGACAATTGATTTATTGAGGCAAGCGCTGTATATAGCCTAGGCTATTTTCTTATCATCCCGGTATAACCCCGCAAAGTTTGCCGAAGTAGCCCTACGTCACTTTGCGGTAAGTGCTTAAGGGACCACATACAAGACTTTAGTAATGAAAACGGTATTATTAGTAGTAATCAGCATGGATTCATGAAAAATTGTTCTTGCCAAACCAATCTATTAATCTTCTACGATGAAGTGAGCTCCCACCTAGATAAAGGTAAGCCTGTGGATGTGGTGTATCTGGACTTTGCAAAGGCCTTTGACACCGTTCCCCACAAACGCTTACTTTACAAACTAAGGAAGGTAGGTATGGACCATAGGGTGAGTACCTGGATAGAGAACTGGCTCCAGGGGAGAGTACAGAGGGTGGTGATTAATGGGGAGTACTCGGATTGGGCGGGTGTGGAAAGTGGGGTCCCCCAAGGTTCTGTCATGGGGCTAATCCTGTTTAATTTATTCATAAATGATCTAGAGGAGGGGATATCGAATACAATCTCAGTATTTGCAGATGATACTAAACTAAGCATGCCAATATCATCTATGCAGGATGTGGAAACCTTACAAGCGGATCTGAACAAAATAATGGGGTGGGCAACTACATGGCAGATGAGGTTTAATGTTGAAAAATGTAAAGTAATGCACTTGGGTGTCAGAAACATGAAAGCAAGCTACTCACTTGGGGGGGGGGGGACCTCTGGGTGAGTCTAGGATGGAAAAGGATCTGGGGGTATTGGTAGACAACAGGCTTGGCAGTGGCATGCAATGAAAAAAAATATGTAACATATACAATAAGTTACAAAAGTGCGCTAATATAAAAACAAGAGAACAATATCAAAATGTCCATAAACGTGAAGTCAATTAAATCAATCTTTTGAAATAAAGTCTTTTTCATCCAAAGAAAAATGTTCCCAAAGTGATGGTGCAAAAAAACAACTGATGGATGACAGGTGATATGGAATAGGTGAATTAACCTCTTACCAAAGGGCAATCCATAAACAAAAATACAATCTTGTGGTGACACCCAGTGATGTGAATGGACTCTTACCACAATTGAGAGAGAATGGCAAGCGGGGCGCAGTACGCGGCTCGCTACATGGGATTGTGGCTGCCGCATTAGAATAATAAAGTTTTATAAAAAAAAAAAAAAAAATTTGAATGTCTCTTTAAGACGCGCGCGGCGCGCACGGGGCTTTCAGGCGGGAAAAACGTGACTTTGCGTCACATAGGCGGACACGTGACCTTCTAGAAAATTCCGTCACGTGGTCAAATAGGCCTATATAAGCGGCTGCGTGAGGGCTCCGGACACAGTTGGTCTAGTACGGCGTAGCGAGCTCCCCTCCCCCCCACCCGTCGTTGCACTTTTATGTGGCTCGTCACCCTCATTATGAGGGGGGACTTCTGATTTATTTATTTATTTATTTATTGATTCGCTTGAGTTTTTTCTGACTAAGCGATAATTTTATTTGCATATTTATTTGGATTTTGAATTTATTCAATATTTATTAGAATTTTTGAATTAATAAAGTAATTTGAGTTATTTATTTATTTATTCAATTATTTATTCACTATTTATTTATTTATTGATTTATTTATTTATGCCAATAAAAGTGCCGCGGCCATTTAACTACCAATGGAATTGTGTTGGTTTTTATTTTTGATTGTTATATTTACACGATAAGTGCAGTCTACATTCCCATGGAACATATTCCATAATATGGGAACATAAGCTGACCATCCATCCATCCCATTTGAGATTCCATTATATCTGGCTGATCAATTGGATTCCCTGGTACCACAGAATATATTCCATTCTCTCTCAATTGTGGTAAGAGTCCATTCACATCACTGGGTTTCACCACAAGATTGTATTTTTGTTTAAAGTCACGTTTATGGATTGTTCTTTGGTAAGAGGTTAATTCACCTATTCCATATCACCTGTCATCCATCAGTTGGTTTTTTGCACCATCACTTTGGGAACATTTTTCTTTGGATGAAAAAGACTTTATTTCAAAAGATTGATTTAATTGACTTCATGTTTATGGACATTTTGATATTGTTCTCTTGTTTTTATATTAGCGCACTTTTGTAACTTATTGTATATGTTACATATTTTTTTCATTTACATTTATCAAAGTGCTGCTTTTACACTTACTCACATAGGTTCGCACACCTTTGTCTCCGTTCAAGTGGCATGCAGTGCCAAGCCGCTGCAAGCAAAGCCAACAGAATACTGGCATGTATAAAAAAGGGAATTCACTCCAGAAATAAAGAGATTATTCTCCCACTCTACAAGACTCTGGTCCGGCCACATCTGGAGTATGCTGTCCAGTTCTGGGCACCGGTCCTCAGGAAGGATGTGCTGGAACTGGAGAGAGTTCAGTGGAGGGCAACAAAAATAATTAGGGGAATGGAGGCCATCGGCTATGAGGAAAGAATACAAGCACTGAACTTATTCTCTCTGGAGAAGAGATGATTGAGGGGGGATATGATATCAATGTACAAATACTGTACTGGCGACCCTAGCATAAGGAACAAACTTTTCAGAGAAAGGGAATACAATAAGACACGTGGCCACTCACTAAACCTTGAGGAAAAACGGTTTAACCTTAAAATATGTAAGGGGTTCTTCACTGTCAGAGCGGTAAGGATGTGGAATTCTCTTCCACAAGCAGTCATATCAGCAGGGAGCATCGATAGTTTCAAAAAACTATTAGATGGGCACCTTAAAGACCACAGCATTCAGGGGTATACAAAGTACGGTTAACAGCAAACACGCACACACATCATAGGTTGAACTGGATGGACTGGTGTCTTTTTTTGACCTCGCAAACTATGTAACTATGTAACTCATCTATGTGGTCTTTTATTAAACTCTCCAGTATCTTCCCTACTATAGAAGTTAAACTAACAGGTCTATAGTTACTTGGCAAAAACTTTGATCCCTTTTTAAATATAGGCACCACATTGCCCCTACACCAATCCAATGGTACTATTCCAGTCCTTAACACGTCGCAAAAAATTAAAACAAAAAAAGGCTTTGAAATGACAGAGCTCAATTCTTTTAGGATGCATGGGTGGATGCCATCTGGTCCAGGCGCTTTATCCACCCTTATTCTGTCTAAATATTTCTGGACCATATCACTTTTGAGCCATTGTGGATCATTTGGGGCTGTGTCAATATCATCCTCATTATGGTCATGATGAGCTCCCTCCCACATGCTCCTTTGTATAAACAGAGCTGAAGAAAGTATTTAATAAATTTGTCTCCTCTTTGTCCCCAGTTACTCTAGATTATTTTGTAAATGACCTGCATGCTCAGACCTGACCTTTTTACTATTAATATATTTGAATAATTTTTTGGGGTTTGTCCAACTATCTTTTGCAATCTGTCGTTCATTTAGAATTTTTACGTCCTTGATTTCCTTTTTACATATTCTGTTATATTCTTTATAACAACTAAACAATGATAGTGTTCCTTCATTTTTATATTTTTTAAAAGCTCTTTACTTATTATTTATAGCTTTTTTAACTTTGGCCGTGAGACACATAGGTTTTATTTTTAGCCTTTTAAATGTATTGCCCATGGGAAAATACTTTGCAGTGAGTTTGCATACAGTCTTTTTGAAGAATTCCCATTTCTGTTCTGTTCATTGATTCCAATATTCTATCAAAATGAATTATAGGGGCTGATGTATGTAGATACTCTAGGTTCCCATACCGCCTCATATGCTTTGGAGGTAGCCTTATGAATGCTGGCTGCCTTTTCCTGAACCATTATCCAAGATATCTTTAGTTTTGCTGCAGCAGAAGACACCGTTGTTTGTTTCCAAGCTTGAGCTATGGTCATTTTAGCACCTAGCAGCATAAAGTGAATGAGTTTTTGTAGGCCCTTAGAGCATTCAACTTGCTTACCATTTAGCAAGGCGATCTGGGGAGTTTTAGGCACTGCAAGATCGGTGACCCTGCACAACAAACAAAATATCTTGTTCCAAAAGCCCCTAATTTGGGACATTCCCACCAGGTATAGAAATGAGAACCCACATGATCACAACCTCGAAAACAAATTGGAGATGTACCTGGGAACATTTTGGCCAGTTGGGAGGGTACACGGTACCACTGTGTAATTGTTTTGACATTTGCTTCTATCAGTGAGACATTTACGATTCCCTTAAATGCCCTTTGAAAAATTCTGTACCACGTGTCGGCCTCACAACTAATCTCCACATCCCGCTCCCAACTTAATGCATATGAAGGTTTGTCGGTGCTGATCTACACCAGAGCAGCGTATATCTGGGAGATGTCGCCTCTCTGGTCCATAATCCAAAAACACCACTGTTTATGGGCTGTGTGGATCTAAAGATGGAGAAGATGTAGTGTCTGATTTGATGTAGTCTAAAGTCCCGTACACGTCGAAATTCGGCCGGTAATTTTCGTCCGACGACCGATCTGCAGATTTTCGGCTTGTTAGTATGGTGCTCTCGACAACCAACTCCGACTTTTCGGCCAAAAAAATTCTGGTGTGCAGGCTATAAAATTTTTGTCCACCGTCAAAACACGTCCGATTTTCGGGCAGTCAGTACAGATTTCGACAGGGAAAAATCTTATGAGCAAGACTGGGCATGCTCAGAGGTGAAAGAACACAAAGAAAGCAATCCAACACATGACATCACTGAAGTATAATTCTGTCGGACGACAAAATTTGTGTGCAGTCTAGAGCACATTCCAACCAACAGACACCACTCTGGACAAAAGACGAACGACCGGTCGGCGGAAATTAGTTGCGTGTGTACGAGGCTTTAATCTCTCATATTGAGGCATTTCTCAATTTCTCATTTCTCATTTCTCTTAACAAGGGGTTGGACCGGGATGGCTCTCCAAGACTACGAAGCCATACTCTGAATTTTTTTGTTATTCTTTCTCTAACTGTTAAAATAAACCTACTATTAAAATTATAAACTGATCATGTCTTTGTCAGTGGGCAAATGTATAAAATCAGCAGGGAAACTTATACTTTTTTCTCTCACTGTACAGAGATCAGAATCAGTGTTTTAAATTAGGTTTGTCAAAAATGTATGAGGAGCAGCAAGGGTAAAATCCAGGATCAGGTCAAGGCAATCCTGGTCACTATAGATAACAAATTCAAGACTCAAGCAAAGCACAGGGATAGCTAAAAACCAGTAAGCAATGAGAGTAGCATAAGAGCATCCCTTAAATTGGCCATCTGCCTGTGGATGCACTCCCACATTGGTATGCACGTCTGTGCACAATCCTGGGTGCATGTGTGCACCTGGTGTAGGTTTTATGGGAAATACCACACACATGCGCATGTCTCTGTGCCAGTTGTCTTACCTTAATTCCCTGACAGTAGTCTTCTGTCACTTGTTACCAACGTCCCCTCTTTTATAAGGCCAATATATTCTGACCTAGCCTTTTTACTATTAATATAGTTGAAAAAAATTAGGGAAAATTTTTACTTTCCTCCGCATTGTGTCTCTCATAATCTATTTTAGTTGCCCTAAACTCTGTCTTGCATTTCTCATTGCATTCTTTGAAGTTTTTTGAAGTACGGATGGTGACCCTTTAGCTTAATATTTTTTAAAGGACAATTATTTAACTACTTTCCGCCCAGACTATAGCCAGAAGACGGCTACAGTCTGCGTGTGGGTGGCATGATCTATGAATATTGCGTCCTACAGACACAGCTGATCCCAATTCGGGGTAAAGGGCCATTCACAGGAGAAGAGAGCTGATAACCGGCTTGTGTGAAAAGGACTTTTATACAGGTAATCAGGCCACTGATTATCAATGTCCTCATTATCAGTGCAGTCCCAACAGTGCCCTCCAGTGTTGCCAGTCAGTGCCCACCAGTGCTGCAAATCAGTGCTGCCTATCAAATTAGTACCACCCATCAGTGCTGCCTACCAGTGCCCATTAGTGCTGCCTACCAGTGCCTATCAGTGCCATCTTCCAGTGTCACCTTATGAGTGCAGCCTCATCATCGCACATCAGTGAAGGAGAAAAGTTACCTGTTTGCAAAACGTATCACAAACTAGGAAAAACTTTTTTTGTTTACTCAAAATTTTCAGTCTTTTTTCGTTTGTGTAGATAAAATTAAAAAAATTCAGTGGTGAAAAGATACTACCAAAAGAAGGCTCTATTTGTGTAAAATAAAAATAATTTTTTTTTTATATGGGTACAGTGTAACATGACTTTGTCATTCAAAGTGTGACAGCACTGAAAGCTGAAAACTGGCCTGGGCAGGAAGGGGTAGAAGTGCCCAGTAGGCAAGTGATTAATATGCCATGTTACTTTAGTATGTGGCCACCCAGGTTTAACTTTTTTAACTTATGCAAGGTCTCCAGGATTTTGGCCATCAAGGAGATGGACATCCTCTTGTATACTCTTCATAAGTGGAACATACCAGCACTCACCCTGCCATCAAAAAAGTGGTAAAAATTATTGTGCAGTCTGCCAGTGGTACTAAAAGGAACTTCTTAATAGATAAATAGAGAGTTGCAGGACCCTATTTTATGGCCAACACCCCTCAGATAATCATGGCTGTGAAATGAGAAGCAGCTGGGGTGGTGGCTGTCTAGACAAGGGTTTCATTTCTTCCTTCATTGTGCATTGCCCAGATCTGGCTGCTGGCCTGGCTGCTGACAGCATTAGCAAGCAGCATGAAACCCATATGATCAGCAGTTACAGTATATTGGGACAGTGGAGCATGTGGACACACCCACAATGGACCACCCACTCATCCACCCATCCATGTTTTATCCCATGTTGAGCCCTGATGGGGGGAGTGGTGCTGCCACTGAAACATGTTGGCTGTTTTCTGTTTTTATACGAATTTTTCACTAACAATTAATGTTATCTTGGATTCTTATCTGATTTTGGTCTGGCATTTCTTTCAGTTTTTCCATGGTTTAAACTACTGTTGTGTGCCCGTTGAGGGAAGCCTTGCTGCCTGGGAGCTACCTTGCCAGAGCTACTGAGCTTTTGAAGTTTTTCTTCATCTGACTACACTTACAATTCTAAAATTTTCCCGTGCCTTTTTGAGTATGTTGTTCTGGAGTCAAGAGTAATCCAAAAGCAAGTTAGGTAGAAGCTAGGTTAGTACCAGGATTAATGTAAGTACCAGGATCAGGAACACAGGAGCAAAACTAAAATGAAACAAAAAAAAAAAAAGAAAAAAAAAAAGATTAAAAAAAAAAAAACACAATTCAGTAATGATCTTGTGCAAAGCTCAGTTTTAAATAGCCTGCTTGGTGGCAGTGGATGTGTTCACATGTCCATGTAGGCTCGTGAACATACATGAAGGTTTTAATGAAATAAATAAAAGCTGACTACTGTAAGCACTGCTGTCAGTACTAGACAGGACACAAACACCCCCTATTCGGAGCAGAACACCCTAACAGTGAAGTCTATGGGAGCTGAACAGGAAAAATCAATAGTGCTCATTTTGAAGGCCTATATGCATGTAATTGGCCATAAAAGGGGTGTCCTGGGGGACATGTACCAATGCAGAAATACATTTTTAAAAACAAAAGTTTTTTCAGGAGCAGTTATTTAAATTATGCTTAAAGTGCAACAATAAAAATTACAAATTCCTTTAAATATAGTGCCGGGGGGGGGGGGGGGGTTATATTAATGTGTCTATAAAATGGTGAATCTGTAGCATCCGCTCCCCCCGCCCCAAGAGCCTCATCCCCACAACCATGGTGGTGGGGGTCTGCGGGCAGGGGGCTTATCAGAATCTGGGAGCCCCCTTTAACAAGGGAGCCCCCAAATCCAAGCCTCACCTATGAGTATTGGGTACGTAGGGCCTGGTATGGACTAGAGGGGGGACCCCATGCATTTTTTTCTTTATTTTTTTAGCCAGCACTTTTTTTTTTACTATTATTCAGCTGTCAGTGGGGAAACCCATTGACAGCTGAAGACTCACCAGTTGTTAAAGCGGAGTTCCGGCACAGAAAAAAATTTTCAGTGAACATACCCCCGGGACAGTCAGGGCTAGTACATTCCACAATGGCTAGCCTCTGATCTGTCCCGGTTCACACTTACCTGCAAGAAGAAATACTCACTTATAAAATTTCTTCCACAGCGTTGCCATCTCTCTTGTGGGCAGCTGAAGCCGGCGCGATCCTCTTCTGTGTCTTCTTCCGCGTCTTCTTCTCCCAGAATGCGCCTGCACTGGCCCCTCTCGTCACTCCCAGTGCGTCGCCCCGGAAGTGACGAGCGGGGTCGGTGCCGTCGCATTGATTCCTGGGAGCGATGACGATCAGCTCCCAGGAATCATTGCAAGCCAGGAAGTGACGGCGGAGCCGCGGCGCAGAGGGAGGAAGTGAAGAATAGGTGAGTATATTCGATCTACAATTCCAAGGTGAGTACAAAAAAAAAACCTAACTATCCAATTCTATTTCAGGTGAAGGAGAACAAGCGGACGGGCACAAAAAAAAAGATCGATTTTGTGCCCGGAACTCCGCTTTAAAATGTCACACCCTGCTTCCCGGCTCGGCTCTTTAACAACCAGCATACACTGGTTACACATATACAAAGCTTTGCCCAATCAGAGTGCAGAATGCACTGTGCAGAGCTCAGTGAATTGCAGGGTGTCCGTCGGGGCGAACACCCGGTGAAGACCCTACAAATTCATGCGTTCAGCAAATGGCCGAACAGGCATATGTCCTGCCCGAACTCTCATTCGGGCCAAACCATTCACCCGCCCCTAGTCAGTACTAAGTTGTTTGTTTCAAGCCTCTAAATTCCACTTTTGCTGCACAGCTTGGTTTGTTAAAGGAAGATGATAACAGCAGGTTCAACAGGTAATAAAAAGATTAATTTGGACTTACCTGCAAATTCCCCATATCTTGAAGTATAGTACAGGACAAAAGTAAGGCCTTCATAGACCCTGGGTTTAGCATCATACCTTCAGGTGATTGGAAGCTAGCAAGCTTTTGAGGAAATACCCACTGGGCACTTCCCCTATACACCTACCCCACTCCATGAGTCCTCAGTTTTGTAGCAATCAATGCAAAGTAACTAGGGAATGAAAAGGAGAGTTGCCTGTGGCCTGTACTGGACTCCAAGATATGGAATTTACATGCAAGTCAAAATTCCTCATATCCTAATTTTACAGAACAGAACATGAGTTAAGTATTCATATACCCTGGGACATTCTCAAGTAATGAATGATAAAGGTGTGCAACAACTAGATGAAAAGAACTGTGCCAACAGGCCCAACAACAGCAAGCGCCAACAAACCCAATTGGACATACACCTGGATAACTTTAAAAAAAAATATAAACAGAGAGTGGTGACCTTACACAGCTGTGCTACAGGAACTTGGTACTAAAATACCCAGGAAACACCCAAAGATCATTTAAAATGGGTGTGTAAAAGCACAGGAGGAGATTTGTCTTCTCTTTCAAATATGATTGAAATATTGCAATTAGATTTCTTATCCTTTAGTTGATGGTGGACTTGAAAGCAGGGTGTCACTTGCAAGGTCCAGAGGACAGGACAAATAGGGAATATGTCTGTCTGATCAAAGCAGTAGTGTTGAGGTAGGCTCTACTGGGTCTGACAACATCCAGACAATAAAGACTGATTTACTTTGGATACTTTGAAGCAGATCATAAGGATGGTAGGACAATGTCCCCATTGGGGTGAAAGTCTGATACCACCTTGGGATGAAAGGATGGTCTTGGGTATAAGAGAATGTAAGACAGAAGAGCTTCCCCAACTCAGATGCACATCTGACGGACACGATAGCAATCAAAAAGGCTACTTTGCAGGAGAGATTATCTAAAGGAATATCCCTGATGGGTTCAAAGTGTGATTTCTGCGAGGCACAGAGAACCGAGTTGAAATTGAGAAGCAGGATGGAACAGGGGGTCCTGAGAAAGCAGATCTGGCTTGTTGGGAAGAGGCCAAGGGTTATCTGTTAGAAGTCTAAGTATGTCTGGTACTAGGTTCTCATGGACCAGTTTCTGTCAAAGAGAATTAGCAATTTCCTCTCTTGTTTCATCTTTTTGAGCAGGAAAGCAAAATTTGGACTGGATGGAAGGCCTAGATTAGCCTGAACTGAGACTAGGGAATTACCAAGGCATCCAAGGCTAGTGCTAGTGGATCCTTGGTCTTAGCTACAAAAAGAGATTCTGTTGTTGAATCAGGAAGCTAGGATGTCTACATGTCTAGTCCCCCATTTCTAAAATATCATATTGAACATGTCTGGGTGAAGGGCAACTGCCCTTGATTCAGGCTGTGGCAGCTGAAGTTTTCCATTTTCCAGTTTTCCACTTCTGGAATGTTGACCACAGAGATCACTGGAAAGTGAGATTCTGTCAATGAGATTATTTGGTTTGCTTCCTTCAAAGCTGCAAAACTCCTAGTGCCCCCTTGGTGGTTTATGTAAGCCATAGCCATGGCATTGTTTGGCTAAAAGCTGATTGGGTTCCCATGCAATATAGGGGTCCAGTTTTGCAGAGCAATTCAAACTGCTCTGAGCTGCAGGATGTTGATGGGGATCTTGGCTTTCACAATTCCTTCCTGGCCTGAAAAACAGGTATCTGTTGTTATCACTTTCCAGTGATAGGAAAGGAAAGACTTCCCTATTGTTAGAGCTAGGCTGAAGATCCCCCAAGTTAGGAAATGACTTGCTTGGCTGAATAGGAGCATGGGTAGGTCAAGAGATGAAGCATGCTGGTTCCAGTTTGACATGATACAGTATGTTGGAGAGATCTTTGAATGATATTGAGCAAATGGTACAACCTTAAAGGACGCAACAATGAGACCTAGAACTCTCATGGAAAATCTCAATGTGGATGCCTCTTGGGTGTCTATTCTCAAGCATTTGCTCTTAGAGAAATGGTGTTTTTTTCTAGGACAAAGACTTTTTCTTGGGATGTGTCCAAGACCAGAATAAAGTATTCCAGGCAAAAGGAAAGCTGGAGAGTAGATGAATTGAAATTGATAAATAAAATATGCTGCCCTGATATTATCAACTCTGTGCTATATGTGCCACAAATCACAAGTGCTATTTATCATACATACCTGCAAGTTTCATAAACAAATGAAGACATGAAAATATATGTGTGTTGAACAATTTTAGATGTTAAGAAAGAAAAGTGTTCATAAATTATAAAGAAAATATTATTAATAAATAACTCTTCCATTTTATTTTCAGGTGTACCACCTCTTATGGGCACACTGTCACTTTATCGTACTGACCTCTAAAATAAAAACTCTTATGCATTTATAAGCCTTGGAGCCTGGACAAGTTTGTCACGTCACCAATGTTCTTATCATGCATCCAGGATCAATTCATGTATCCAACCCAGAGTCATACAAAAGGAAACACCATAGTGCTCTCCACAAATCAAAATATTTATTAACCACTTGCTGACCTTACCACCCTATAGCAGTTTTACCGCTACAGGGCCACAGCTGTGCACTGGATCACATATATATATATATATATATATATATATATATATATATATATATATATACACAGTTCTTTGCGAAAGTATTCGGCCCCCTTGAATTTTGCAACCTTTTGCCATATTTCAGGTTTCAAACATAAAGATATAAAACTGTAATTTTTTGTGAAGAATCAACAACAAGTGGGACACAATCATGAAGTCGAACAAAATTTATTGGATATTTCAAACTTTTTTAACAAATAAAAAACTGAAAAATTGGGCGTGCAAAATTATTCAGCCCCCTTAAGTTAATACTTTGTAGCGCCACCTTTTGCTGCGATTACAGCTGTAAGTTGCTTGGGGTATGTCTCTTTCAGTTTTGCACATCGAGAGACTGAAATTTTTGCCAATTCCTCCTTGCAAAACAGCTCGAGCTCAGTGAGGTTGGATGGAGAGCATTTGTGAACAGCAGTTTTCAGTTCTTTCCACAGATTCTCAATTGGGTTCAGGTCTGGACTTTGACTTGGCCATTCTAACACCTGGATATGTTTATTTGTGAACCATTCCATTGTAGATTTTGCTTTATGTTTTGGATCATTGTCTTGTTGGAAGACAAATCTCCGTCCCAGTCTCAGGTCTTTTGCAGACTCCATCAGGTTTTCTTCCAGAATGGTCCTGTATTTGGCTCCATCCATCTTCCCATCAATTTTAACCATCTTCCCTGTCCCTGCTGAAGAAAAGCAGTCCCAAACCATGATGCTGCCACCACCATCTTTGACAGTGGGGATGGTGTGTTCAGGGTGATGAGCTGTGTTGCTTTTACGCCAAACATAACGTTTTGCATTGTTACCAAAAAGTTCAATTTTGGTTTCATCTAACCAGAGCACCTTCTTCCACATGTTTGGTGTGTCTCCCAGGTGGCTTGTGGCAAACTTTAAAGGACACTTTTTATGGATATCTTTAAGAAATGGCTTTCTTCTTGCCACTCTTCCATAAAGGCCAGATTTTTGCAGTATACGACTGATTGTTGTCCTATGGACAGAGTCTCCTACCTCAGCTGTAGATCTCTGCAGTTCATCCAGAGTGATCATGGGCCTCTTTGCTGCATCTTCTCCTTGTATGAGCTGAAAGTTTAGAGGGACAGCCAGGTCTTCGTAGATTTGCAGTGGTCTGATACTCCTTCCATTTCAATAGTATCGCTTGCAAAGTGCTCCTTGGGATGTTTAAAGCTTGGGAAATCTTTTTTGTATCCAAATCCGGCTTTAAACTTCTCCACAACAGTATCTCGGACCTGCCTGGTGTGTTCCTTGTTCTTCATGATGCTCTCTGTGCTTTAAACGGACCGTTGAGACTATCACAATGCAGGTGCATTTATATGGAGACTTGATTACACACAGGTGGATTCTATTTATCATCATTAGTCATTTAGGTCAACATTGGATCATTCAGAGATCCTCACTGAACTTCTGGAGAGAGTTTGCTGCACTGAAAGTAAAGGGGCTGAATAATTTTGCACGCCCAATTTTTCAGTTTTTTATTTGTTAACAAAGTTTGAAATATCCAATAGATTTTGTTCAACTTAATGATTGTGTCCCACTTGTTGTTGATTCTTCATAAAAAATTACAGTTTTATATCTTTATGTTTGAAGCCTGAAATGTGGCAAACGGTCGCAAAGTTCAAGGGGGCCGAATACTTTCGCAAGGCACTGTATATATATATATACGTGATCTGGCTCTTCTGGGTAGGGTGCAGGCATGGGCGCGGGAGCCCAGCGGCGGGTACTGCAGACTTGATGTCCTCCAGCAACCGCCAATTGTTTAGTACACAGGCAGATCACCATTCTGTCAATAGAGAGGGCATTGATCCTGTGTTCCTGCAAAGCAGGGACATGGCTCTATGCCTTCCCTTAGTAAGATCACCTCCCCCACAGTACATAAGCACTGGTTAGGAACACATTTTACCCTTTGAACGCCCGTTATGTTAACCCCCTCCTAGCCAGTGTCATTAGTTCAGTGACAGTTCATATTTTTTTATCACTGATCACTGTAATAATGTCACTGGCCCCCAAAAAGGGTCAATGGTAGGTAGCAAATATGGGATTTGAACCCATGACCTAACTGTTGCTAGATCAGAGCACTAACCACTAAGCCAACATATTTCTGACTAGAATATACAGTAGTACCATGATGAAAGCCTAAACATATACAACTAGAAGTCAACAATCTAATAAAATTATATTTAGACATACACAATTTTTTATTATATAATAGAGACCTAAAAGTCTGGTTTGGATGGGGGGGACCCACACACTGATTTTTTTTCAGATCAAATTAGTGTTGTTACACGCACTTTTGGCAGGGAGCACAACTCCACTCCACAAAGCTATTCAGAGTTCCCTGGACTCAATTAGGAGCTACTCCTAACTTCCTAAATGGTACTGAAATAGATTTGTATTTTGAAAATGTTGTTGCAAAGCAAACAAGGATTAGAAGTAGTTAGCAACTAGTTCATTTTAGGTGGCCATACACTATACAATCTGATTGCACAAGCTCTGTACAATCTCCTTTAGATTTACCAAAACTACATAATGGGAGGACACACCAGCTATCCGATCACTCTATATCCATGAGATTTGTGACTAACAATCAAAAGATTCATCAAACCACAGCCGGTGTGGGTCATTATGCACACTATCGCATCCTGCCAGCAAATAATCTGGTCTCTTCTCAGGCAAAGCAAACTGCACTAGTGAAATAAATGAAAGTGCGCTCTACCTAATCTGATATGTCCCGTGAATGAACATAGGTACACATCATAGAATCTTTTTTGTTAAGCAGATCAATTAAAAATCGATACATGTAGTATATGTAAAAATATGTGTGCAAATTAATACGTGCAATATATAAAAATATATGCAATATGAATTATGAACACAATAAAATAAAATAAACACTTGGATGAATAAATATGTGCCAATTCAAAGTGGCTCAGTGCAATAAATAAAATGATATACAAAATTCATACGTGCGGTGTATCTAAAAAAAAGATATAGGCACTATGAATTATAAAACAAAATAAATTAAACACTTTAGGATGAATAAATAATGTGACATTAATCCACACAAGAAATGTTGAATCTATGTGCTCCACACAGTGCTGTGTACTGTACAACCTTAATAACACATTGTGATGGATAATGTAACATAAAGTTCAGGTGGATACATGAATAAAATAATTTAGAGGTGAGTCCAATATGCAAAGTTAAAGCCAATTTGGCTTTAACTTATTAGACCACACTTGAAGTAGTCCACAAGATGAGCAATGAGCGAATCTTTCCACACAGAAGTCCCTTCTCAGAAATTGCTCAGCGTGCAGACAAGTGAAGAAGACACTGCACGTACTCCACCTTTAAAATATGCAATGATGGATGGTCACTTACTGGTAACTCCTTACCGGATGCAACATGCAAAAATGCAATCAGACAAACTCCTCAGCATAAATGGTGATAGATGTGCGCTCAAGGGTGGCTCCTTACCGGATGCACACTGAAATACTGCAAACAGACACTCAATGCAGCCCATGTTCTATCCTGTGCAGAATCCCTTCCTCTGTATAACACCTCGTATTTTACACAAACTATAGTTGCTAACTTCTTACCAGATTTTAAAAGGTAGTGGGCTCAGACATATACATCCCAACCGTGTCTCTCCTAGGTTCTGGTCCCTGGATATAACCACGGTTCAGCACCAATAGCTCTCAACAATCACTTGATTCCTGCTTCCACGTCCAGAGGATAAAATCCTCCCAAAGGGTAGTCCCAAAATCAAAAGAAATGCTAATAGTGCATTATCTTCAGTAAAAAATGACTTTATTAAAGACTTGCACTAACATGGGGTAAAGATGGATTAGGTATGTATGAAGATATATAGCCAGCGCGGCCGCCTGCAGTGCAGACCGCGCTGTATGATGTGACGGCGCCACTCTCCTGTCCAACGCGTTTCCCCTCACTAGGCTTCCGCTGGGAATTGAGATAGCCCAGGCATTTACATACTGCCATTTAAATAGCTTACTGGTAAGAATTTTCCCGCCTGTCTCTGTCAGCAAACCGGAAGAAAAGGTCTCTATTTAGCTTCCTAAGTTCGCCTTTGTTTACAAACATGGAAGACTGCTGATGATCCTCTTTAAAATACAGTAAACCCCCCTCCATTGCGGGGGTTACGTTCCGGACCCAGCCGCGAAAAGTGAAAATCCGCGAAATAGAAAAACCCTATTAAAATGCATTGTAGGCATGTTTTTTTTACTGTCACTGTACGTGTAAAAGCATTTTAAGGTCTTTAAACACACTTTTAAAACAATAGAAACACATTTAAACACATAAAAGATATTGAGGGACATAGCAAGAGCTATGGAAAACACAAAAATATTTCATTTTTAATGATTTATATAGTAAAATAACATTACAAAAAAAACTGCAATATACCGAGACCGCAAAAACTGAACCGCGATGGAGCGGGGGTTTACTGTAACTCAAAAAGTAGCAAAACCTTTGGAGGATCTTATAATGTTTGAAAAATGAACTATAGCGATACACAAGAGGTTATGTAACAATCGGTGGATCAATAAAGATGGCACCCTGCAGTATATAATAATATGAAAACTCTTTTTATGTATGTATTTTGATAATCCTGACCATAAATAATATCTTATTATCCCGCAGCCAGGATATCTAGAAGCATGAAAATAAAGACATGGATTTGGAACTTCTTACCATTACAAGAGATGAATCAAGAAGTTCAAATAACATAATCACCTCAATGTACTTTCATACCTGAATTATGATATAATAATATTAAAAACATTTATAAAAATATAAAAGGCATTGTTGATAATAAAAAACAATTTAAATTATAAATAAAACAATCAGAAAGGAAAACACCTCTTATTAAATTATAGAGGTGATCATACTAAAAAGTGTAGATGTAAAAAAAATATGGAAGGAATAAAAAGTAAGTACCCCTTAACCAAATATTCCTCTCTTTCCTTATTCTGTCACATTAACTGTTGTTGATATTGGCGTTAATGTCCCATTCGACATTTAGTCCCAAGGGCCTATAGCTCTACAAGTTTTTATCCACTGTGTTTCTCTAATAGATATATTCTGCTTCATATTACTGCCCCTCCAGTGTGGGTGTACTTTTCAATGGCAATAACCTCTAATTTAGCTGGGTTTTTTTTTTTTTTGTATGGCATTTAGCAAAGTGTAGGGACAGGCTATGCTCTACAAAGCCTTTTCTGATGTTAGTGAGATATTCCCCTACTCTGATCGCCAGGGTTCTTATAGTTCTTCCTACATATTGAACTGCACAGCTACAAGTAAATAGGTAGACAATGAAAAAAAAAAGTGTAAGGGGAGGGGGGTAATAATACCTGGGTGAAAGAAAAACCGCCCTGTAGTTGATTGGCGGAAATCTGACACCTATATTCTCATACCTTACATTAATATTACCGGTGAGCCAAGCAACTCATCACTATATTGGAGAAAAAAAGCAAAAAAAGAAGTTGCAAATGATGGCTCAAACATAGGTTTGTAGAAAAGCAAGTAAAAAATATAGTTTATTGAGGTTGTAACAATTAAAATACCACATAAACAAAAATCAAGGTATGTTCAGAGGCCTGTGAACCATATCCCAGATAAACCACATCCCTACTCATAAAAACACACAGTGGGCCTCAAGAACATTCCACCCCACGCCCAGGGAAAACCCTAATGGGTGTTCAAATGTTCTATAGTAGTAGCAATAGTGGGTAAGGAGCTGTGGTAGGTCAGACGGGGGGGGGGGGGGAGAACAAATAGTATGAGGGAAAAGGAAAAAACAGTCCAGTATGCTGGGTGTGTTGGGTTGCCAACACATGGACCTATTCCAAATTCCAGGTGGATGTTTCAAGGGAGACACTGATTGAAAGTCTACTTGTTGCGATGTAGTAACTGATGTGAGCAGCACCTAAATGTACCGAAATCAAAGTCCATCCCCAGCAGGGGAGTGGGAAACTTGGAGACGATAAGCTGTGGAGCTTAAGAAGACTTCAGGCTGTTACTTAAATGTTATAATCATTGCTGTATAAGACCTTAGTATTCCTTCCTTCACAACATGCTGGTTATTGGTAACTGTAAATAGTGGTCACATAAGCCAGAGTGAACACATGTAAGAACAGTCCAGATAATGTCCTGGTTAGGTTAATGCAGTTTCTGGCGTGACACAAATAAATAGAAGAATGTCTCTTACCAGCGGTAAATTGAAGGGAGCCAGCTTGCAGGTATAGGCTGAAAGTCTTCTCTGGCGATAAGAAGCTGTTTTAGATGCTCCTAATGGGCTCACAACCCAACTCTTCAAAGGGGGGGGAGGGTAGGTACTGGTGGCTCAAGTAGTATCCGCTTCCATGTACATTGGAGGTCACAAACATCGCAGACATCCAGAAGGTTCCCCCTATTCGGGACAGCTAACGGGGATGGCGTTACCGTCTGGGCATGGGGCGGAGTGAGAGGTTCCGGCATGTGACGTCAACGCGTTTCACGTTACCCAGCACGCTTCGTCAGGACGCTTCGTCAGGACGCTTCGTCAGACAGCCCTCTTAGTGTGGCATGTTATAAAGCTTTTAATAGTATATTCTTTTCTCATAATGGAAGTCGTAAATTTCTGTGTTCTTACTGTCTTAGACTCTGTACACACCTTACACTTCTTACATGGGAAAAACCCCTTTCAATTCCCAAACATCTCTGATACTAATGGTTTCTCAATGGGGTTTGGGGCTACCATGTCCTTCAGATTCCTTGCTTGTTTAAAAATAGATTG
Organism: Pelophylax lessonae; assembly: GCF_965119305.1. Classification (NCBI taxonomy): domain Eukaryota; kingdom Metazoa; phylum Chordata; class Amphibia; order Anura; family Ranidae; genus Pelophylax; species Pelophylax lessonae. Next base: position 123,885,702 of record NC_138773.1, on the reverse strand, counting down.
TGGTTTGTTGGGGAGCATGGGGCCAAGAGTATTATCCCCTTTTAAAATGTCCCAATGTTTTTGAAATATGTGGTTAATCCACTTATGCTGGTTAGAGAAGTGTAATGTTCTGGTACCTCTGGTACCCTTGTTCCATATTTCTCTCTTACTAAATTGCGTCCCATCTTGTTATCCAAGAGATGCATACACCTTTAAGACCGGATGACATCATTGCTGAGCGCCGCTATGAGCGGCTATTTCAATCGCCGGCTTTCTCTCACTCATTGCTCGTTCAAACCACATGTTCACCGCACCTTGTCCTGTGAAGTCGGAGCTGCTGACATTTCCCTTTGCTGAACTGAAGCCGGAACCTCGCTGCTGATCCGTATCTCGCTACGGGATCACCTCTCTTTAATGGACACTGTTACTACAAACCTATCTAAGTAATAAGTACCCCACAGGGGATTCCTTACTAACCAATCTCCTACTGTCATCTACTGCAATTACCAGGACTATCTGTATCTATCTATTCCCTATCATCTGCATAGACTGTTAGCTCTTGGGACTACCTTAAACTATCCTTGCACTAGGTTACTCTGTCTAAGTATACTCCATCTGTGTCCTCTTACCATCTGCACTATACTTGACATCAGAACCTATCTGCTTTACCATCACCAGCAACTCTCCTAATACTACTCCTAGTGCTCACCATACAATAGCCTGTCTCTCATCTATACATTCTCATATATTCCATCCCTCCATTAAACATCTGATTGAGTATATGTATATTGCATAACAGGCTGTGCACTGTGATGAAGTCCTGAGAGTTGGATATGTTTGTTCAACAGAATCTCTACAAGGCTACTGAGTGTAATAATTCTGCAGCTGTAAATCCATCCACTAACAAAAACGCATGAACGTTACAGATTGAACGAGCCTTAAAAAAAAATATGGATTCAGCAGAATTACCCACTCATGTACTACAATTAAAACAGCAAGTAGATGCATTGATCCTTGCGCTTACAGAGGTACAAAACGAAAATCAGACCTTGAGACAGCAGGTTGGCCGTCTCACACAGCTTTCTGCTGCTCAGCCCCATGAGCCTAAGATAAACCCTCCTCTAGTGTTTTCTGGTGATCGGAGCAAATTTTGTGAATTTAAAAACGCATGTCGATTGCTTTTTTTGTTAAAACCTCTAACCTACACCACTGACCAAATTAAGGTTTGTACCGTCATCTCCTAATTAACGGGTGAACCCCGGGCCTGGGCAGACGCTCTCTTTGAAAAGGATGATCCACTCCTTAATTCTTACCCTTTATTCCTAGCACAACTCGCTAGTTTATATGAAGACCCCAATAAGCAGAGTACCGCTGATACCCAATTACGGGCCTTAAAACAAGGAAGGAGACCTGTTGAAGATTTCGTGGCAAATTTTAAAAGATGGTCCCCTGATTCAGGGTGGAACGACACATCTTTGCGAACGCAGTTTAGACTCGGCCTATCTGAGGCCGTTAAAGACGAGCTCGCCCGAGCGGATTTACCTGGCACTCTAGAGGGACTGATACAGACCAGTATCAATATTGACAGACGACTACGAGAAAGAAAGGCTGAGAAGATGGGCTCACCATTTTCCAGTCCTTCTCGGATGTTGCCTGCTGACCCTACTCCTATGGAAGTAGGAATGATACGCCCACCTCTGACCCTTTCTGAACGTGCCAGGAGGAAAACCGAACATCTTTGCATGTACTGCGCATCCCCGAATCATTTGATAAGCGGCTGTCCCCTTGTCCGCAGAAAAGAGGGTGAGTGTTCAAATGTCTTGCTAGGGGGACTCACAACTTCCTTTTCTAATCCTTATCTTTTTGTTCATTTAACATTGCAGTGGGACCAAACTAGGATCACCACCAAGGCTATGATCGACACAGGATCTTGTGGAAACTACATTGACATTTGTTTTGTCTCCCTTAATAAAATACCTATTGTTTCAAAACCCAAACCTGTCTCCGTTAGTTTTATTAACGGTACCCCTTTATCCTCTGGTCCTATCACCAGTCAGACACAGGCACTCCTTGTAACTGCTGACGAGTCTCATGTGGAGACCACCACCTTTGATGTATTAACTTCACCACATTTTCCAATCATTTTGGGACTTCCCTGGTTACACATACATCAACCAATCATCGATTGGAAAACAAGAACGCTAGCCTTCTCTTCTCACTATTGTGAAACGACGTGTAATCTCCCCACATATGATAGGATCCTGTCTGTAGTGCCGGATGACATTATACCCAAGTGTTATCAGGATTTATCGGAGGTTTTCCTTGAGAAAAACGCTCAAATGCTACCTCCTCATAGGGACTATGATTGTTGTATCGATCTACTCCCTAATAGCAAGTTGCCTTTCGGACATGTTTATCCTCTCTCACAGGATGAACTCTCTCATCTTAAGGAGTATCTGGATGAGAACTTGGCAAAAGGATTCATCCGACCTTCTACTTCCTCCACTGCTGCTGGACTCTTCTTTGTCCGCAATAAGGATTCTAGCCTTAGGCCTATCATTGATTTCAGACAATTAAATACCATTACAATAAAGGATCGTTATCCTTTACCTCTTATTCCTGAACTTATCGAACAGGTGCGTGGAGCTTCTTTCTTTTCAAAATTGGACCTAAAAGGGGCATACAATTTAATTCGAATCCGTAAAGGGGATGAATGGAAGACGGCATTCAGAACCAGATACGGACTGTTTGAGTACCTTGTAATGCCATTTGGGCTATGTAATGCTCCCGCAGCCTTCCAACGGTTTATAAATGAGATATTCAGAGACTTGCTTGATGTTTGTGTTGTAGTATATTTGGACGATATACTTATCTATTCTCATTCCTTACCTGAGCACATAAAACATGTGAGACTTGTGTTGTCAAGACTACTTGCACATAACTTATATGTTAAATCAAAAAAATGTTTGTTTCATAAAGAGGAAGTACTATTCCTAGGATATATTATATCTAAAAATGGATTTAAAATGGACATGAGCAAAATATCCTGCATTCTGGATTGGCCTGTGCCAACCACTCGCAAAGCATTACAAAGGTTCCTAGGATTCTCTAACTACTATAGGAAATTCATTAAGAACTTCTCTGCGATTGTGAAACCTCTCACACAACTCACAAGCACGAAGAAACCATTTAATTGGTCAAAAGAAGCAAATGGAGCATTCTGTCTGCTGAAATCAAGCTTTACTACTGCCCCCATACTATGCCATCCAGACCCATCCCTTCAATACATCTTGGAGGTAGATGCGTCAAATATGGCAGTAGGAGCAGTTCTCTCACAACGACCAACAAACACCTCACCTCTTCACCCAGTTGCTTTCTTCTCAAAGTCATTAAGCAGCCCCGAGGTGAACTACCCAGTAGGTGAGAAGGAGTTACTAGCCATAAAACTGGCGTTAGAGAATTGGCGACATCTACTTGAGGGCACTCAATTGCCAATCCTGATATATACTGATCACAAAAACCTTCAATACCTTCAGACTAATAGAACTCTTTCCCACCGGCAGGTACGGTGGTCGTTATTCTTTCTGAGATTTAATTTTTTAGTGACTTACACGCCCGCAGACAAAAATAAAAAAGCGGATGCACTTTCACGACTAGCCGAGAAAGATTGTACCGAGGTTCCCTCAGTTCCTATAATACCACTTGAACGTATTATCGGTGTCGTTCGCTCCCTGAAGGAAGAGATTTTGCACAGCATAGGACTGGACTCACCTCCACCACAACTAACTACTGACGCAGAAGGCTTCCTCTACTACAACGATAAATTATACATACCCCCTACTATGCGAACCAAGATCTTGGAATTGTCGCATGATGTACCTATGGCAGGACATATGGGTATGACTAAAACTTTCAATCTACTTACTAGGCAGTTTTGGTGGCCAGACATGAAGACAACCGTAAAAAAGTTCATTTCATCTTGTGATATCTGTGCAAGGTCTAAAATTGACAACACGAAACCATCGGGGTTACTTTGTAGTTTACCGATACCCCAGGTTCCGTGGGAAGTGGTATCCTTAGACTTCATAGTGGAACTACCACCTTCCAAAGGATTCAACACCATCTTGGTGTCAGTGGACCATCTGACCAAGATGGCACATTTCACTCCTATCCGAAAACTACCTTCATCCAAACAAACAGCGGAATTACTTGTGAAACATGTCTTTAAGTTACATGGTATTCCAAAAACACTGCTGTCTGACCGTGGTTCACAATTCATCTCACAGTTTTGGCTAGCTCTATGTCAGATACTACGAATAGAGCGTAAACTTACTTCTCCCTACCACCCTCAGACCAACGGACAGACAGAGAGAGTTAACCAGTGCATTGAACAGTATCTGCGTTGCTATACTTCGTATCTACAGGACGATTGGGCAGATCTCCTCCCGCTGGCGGAATTCGCCTATAACAACGCGACTCATAGCACTACTAAACAAAGTCCATTTTACCTAAATTACGGGTTTCATCCCACACTCCTTCCACCACGTATCTTGCCATCAAGTAATCCAGTGGCATCTGATTATCTTGCCCAGATAAAGGATTCTCTGGGATTACTCAACAATACCATATCATATGCTCATAGCCAACAAAAGAGGTACTACGACCTCCATAGGAAACCCTCTCCCCAATATGCCATTGGGGATCTTGTTTGGCTTTCTACAAAAAATCTGAGATTAAAAATCCCTAGTAAAAAACTTGGACCTCTATTTCTGGGACCTTTCCCAATAGAGAAGCTTATTGGAAAAGCTGCAGTACAACTCACATTACCAACAGACCTCAAGATACATCCCATCTTCCATGTGTCGTTACTGAAGCCCCATGTTCCTAACCAAGGAATAAGGCCTACTATCTCACCTCCACCTCCTGTACAAGTGGAAGGTGGAGAAGAATTTGAGATAAAAGAGATTTTGGATTCCCGTTTCCATAGAAGAAGACTCCAGTATCTTGTACGATGGAAGAACTATGGGCCCCAAGATGACACCTGGCTGGATACCTCCGATATACATGCCCCTAGACTGATTCGCAATTTCCACTCGAAATATCCAGAAAAACCAGTTCTAGAGGCCTTCCGGAGCCGGCCTTAAGGGGGGGGTACTGTAATGTTCTGGTACCTCTGGTACCCTTGTTCCATATTTCTCTCTTACTAAATTGCATCCCATCTTGTTATCCAAGAGACGCATACACCTTTAAGACCGGATGACATCATTGCCGAGCGCCGCTATGAGCGGCTATTTCAATCGCCAGCTTTCTCTCACTCATTGCTCGTTCAAACCACATGTTCACCGCACCTTCTCCTGTGAAGTCGGAGCTGCTGACATTTCCCTTTGCTGAACTGAAGCCGGAACCTCGCTGCTGATCCGTATCTCGCTACGGGATCACCTCTCTCTAATGGACACTGTTACTACTAACCTATCTAAGTGATAAGTACCCCACAGGGGATTCCTTACTAACCAATCTCCTACTGTCATCTACTGCAATTACCAGGACTATCTGTATCTATCTATTCCCTATCATCTGCATAGACTGTTAGCTCTTGGGACTACCTTCAACTATCCTTGCACTAGGTTACTCTGTCTAAGTATACTCCATCTGTGTCCTCTTACCATCTGCACTATACTTGACATCAGAACCTATCTGCTTTACCATCACCTGCAACTCTCCTAATACTACTCCTAGTGCTCACCATACAATAGCCTGTCTCTCATCTATACATTCTCATATATTCTATCCCTCCATTAAACATCTGATTGAGTATATGTATATTGCATAACAGGCTGTGCACTGTGATGAAGTCCTGAGAGTTGGATATGTTTGTTCAACAGAATCTCTACAAGGCTACTGAGTGTAATAATTCTGCAGCTGTAAATCCATCCACTAACAAAAACGCATGAACGTTACAAGAAGGTTGTAATGAAAGCATATTCAAATCTTGATTCTCCATCCGTCTTTCCAGTTTTTTCTTTGACTTTCTGAATAAGTAATTCTTGTTGTTTCTGAATTTTCAACTCCTGTATATCTTGATCAAGGATTTTGGCATCATATCCTTTCTGCACAAACATTCTGTTGAGTGTCTCTGCTTGAGTAAGGAAATCAGAGCTTTCTGTGCAATTGCGACGGATTCGCCTCAATTGTCCTTTGGGAACTGCCCTTAACCACTTAGGGTGGTGACATCTGTCCAAGGAAATTAACCCGTTCTTATCGGTTGGTTTGAAAAAAGTCTTTGTGCAGAAACCTGAATTTTGTCTATAGATAATTAAATCTAGAAAATTAACAGCTGAATGACTGTACTGATATGTTAAGCGAATACCCCAGTCATTGCAATTTAGTTTTTGCATGAAGTCACTTAATGATTCTACACCACCCTTCCACAGGAACAAGATATAATCAATATACCTTCTCCAAAAACACAACTCGTTCTCCCTGTTGGAAAAAATGTTACTATCCTCTCACAGTGCCATAAAGAGGTTGGCAAGGATGAGAGCAAACTTCACTCCTGGAAAAATGGGGATAATTTTTCTTTGATGTCCAGGATCTCTTTATTTAACCTAACCACTTTTTTCTTTTTCCTTTCGATTGAAAAATTCAACAAGCTCAAACGGGTTCCGTTAAAAAATGGAAACCAGTCAAGGAGCTCAAAATCTCCTTGATCTGGGCTCACATTCCATCTGAGGCTCCTAGGGACCATTTTTTCTAGTATATATTTTTCAAGAAATGCTATTTCCCAGGTATCATGTAATTCTGCCACCATTACATTCTTTAGCCTTATAAAGATGCCTCTGAGGTCAGTGGTTTCAGATCTAGTCTTATCAAAGACCTCTTCAACTGCTATTCTCCGTGAACTATGGTACTCGAAGGCATCCATAATATATAGTTTAGCTGTTACCTTTGTGTTTCAGAAGATGCAAATTAAATAGATGTGTATGGGTGCGCTTAACTGAAAAGAAAATGGGGGGGGGGGGGGGGAGGTTGGCTGCACTTGAACTCTAAGAACAATAGATTGAAGAAATAAGTGTAATAAATGAAAGTGCGCTCTACCTAATCTGATATGTCCCGTGAATCAACATAGGTACACATCATAAAATCTTTTTTGTTAAGCAGATCAATTAAAAATTGATAAGTGTAGTATATGTAAAAATATGTGTGAAAATTAATACGTGCAATATATAAAAATATATGCAATATGAATTATGAACACAATAAAATAAAATAAACACTTGGATGAATAAATATGCGCCAATTCAAAGTGGCTTAGTGCAGTAAATAAAATGATATACAAAATTCATACGTGCGGTGTATATAAAAAGATATAGGCACTATAAATTATAAAACAAAATTAATTAAACACTTTAGGATGAATAAATATTGTGACATTAATCCACACAAGAAATGTTGAATCTACATGCTCCACACAGTGCTGTGTACAACCTTATTAACACATTGTGATAGATAATGTAACATAAAGTTCAGGTGGATACATGAATAAAATAAATCAGAGGTGAGTCCAATATGCAAGTCCGCAAAAATTGCCTTGAGTTAAAACCAATTTGGCTTTAACTTGTTAACTGCAGCGCTACTTCTTCTCTCTTGTTTAGCCCCATATTCAAGATTTCTGATTTTATTTAGTTGATCTTAACTTTTAAAGCTCCCTGTATTTTTTTAGTTATTTTATTACATTTGGGAGGGTTATTCTAGGGTTGGTGATGTAAAACAGGACGTCATCAGCATATGCTGCTGCTTTATGCTCTTTAAGTCCCACCTTTACTCCCCCTATGTCAACGTTGTTCCAGATAGAGGCTAATAATGGTTCCAGCAACAGGGAAAACAACAGGGGCGAAAGTAAACACCCCTGTCTTGTCTTGTTGGACATTCCTATATAACGCTCTGATCCATTGGGTCATCCTAGGACCGATCCCTAAATATTCTTTTGTATCTAAAATAAACCCCAATCCACCCTGTCAAATGCTTTTTCTGCATCTATTGATAGTAGCAGATCAGGGGCCCTAAAACCCCTAGATGTTTGCAATAAGAGTACTGTTCTTATCCCATTATCTTTCTCTTCTCGACCTGGAATGAAACCTGATTGGTCTGCATCGATCCATTCAGACATTAGCTCTTCTAATCTAGTCGCTAGGACTTTTGCATCAAGTTTTATGTCAGAGTTTAGTAACGCTTTCCTTCTTTTGGTATTGCTGTTATAAACGCTTGTAATGATTCTGGTCTCATTTCCTTTCCTTCTATCCCGTTAATGTATTTACATAGTTTTGGCACTAATATTTTCTTAAACCTCTTATAGTAGCAAATGGTAAATCCATCGGGTCCTGGGCTCTTCCCCGTTGCTTAATTTTTTAATGCAAACTTTATCTCTTCCTCTGAGATTGGTGCCTCGAGGACTTGCAGTTGTTCTGTTGTTACTCTAGGTAATTTTGCCTCCTTTATATATTTTTGCATCATTTGCTTACTTTTTTGTTCTTCTTCATGTGATCCCTTCTGCCTTACTGTGTATAAAGCACCATAATAACTATGAAATGCTTTAGCTATTTCTGTTGTCGAATGTACCGTTTCTCCTCTGTTATTTTTTATTTTTTCTATATATTTGATTGATTTTTTGTTCTTTATTGTTCTTGCTAAGTATTTCCTTGGCTTATTTCCCCATTTATATCTTTCTCTAGCGACACTATTAAACGCCCATCTTGTCTCTTCTTCTATTAGTTCTTTTAGTTTATCCCTTTTTATTACTAGAGCTTGTTGGACCTCCGCCTCTACGCTCTTCTTATGTTTTTGTTCTAATTCTGTTATTAGTCTGTTTATGGTAATAGCTATTTGCTTCTCCTTCTTAGAGCCTATCTAAATCAGTAAGCCCCTAATATATGCCCTATGAGCTTCCCACACTTCGCGTCTGAAATTTCTGGGGTTTCATTATGCTTAAAGTATTGTTTCAGTTATTTTCCTATCTTTTCCTCTATTTCTACATCTTGTATCACTTCTTCATTCAGCCTCCAAATATTTACATTCTTATGGTGTCCTGTCACTTTTATTTTCATAATTACTTAAGCGTGATCTGTGAGTGTAATTTTTCCTATTGAAGAGTTAACAACTGATTCTAACATTCTATGTTTGATCATGATGTAGTCCAGTCTTGAGTACATCCCGTGTACAGGGGAGTAGAATGAATAATCCCTCTCCCTGGGGTGTTGAGTTCTCCATACATCCACCAGCTGACAGTGAAACAACTTATTTTTCACCGCCCTGAGCTGGTGACTTCCACTCACCTGTGCACGATATGTACAATCCAAGTGTGGATCCATACAAAAATGTAAATCTCTTGCCAGGAATCAGATCAATTTACCTTTTTTAAACTGCATCAACTTTTCTAATACTCTTTTCAAGTAGCCCTTCGGATATTTATTTGGGCAGTATACATTTGTCACTGTGCATTCTATTTCCTGCTGTTGTCCCTTTAAAAATATTTACAGTCTCTCTGGATCGACCAACCTTTCCTCTAAAGAAAACCTAACATCCCTTGCCATACCAATTGCTACACCCTTTGCTCTCTTAAAAGGTGAGTCTCCGTAAAAAACCATAATGGGTAATATTTTGAATTGTGTTTCACATTTGTATCTTGCGCTAAGTGTGTCTCCTGTAAAAATATTATACTAGCAGAGTAGCGCCTGAGTTCTTCTAGAACCTTATGCTTTTTAATTGGCGTATTTCATTCTCTTACATTATATGTTAAGAGATTTAGTTTATTCATGTTGTTTCTCCTTCTCCTCACTCCTCCTGTATTTTACCTGCCTTTCCTCCACTCTCAGTCTACACAGACTGCGGGGACAGGGCCATTTCCTAAGAGGTATAGAAATATGCTTGAGCCAAGGATCAGAAGGGGAGACAACATTGACAAGTAATTTTACAAATTTTACATATAATTTCTTTCTTCTTTACCCCTATTACCTACCTCAGTCCCCCTCCCCCCCGCATATTTGCTGCTATACTTAGCATGAAGAAAAATTTACCAATAAATTATCCTGGAATAGTTACTTTTGTCCCTCTTTGACACTCCTTGCCCAACTATTCCTATACCTCTGGGTGATGTTCTATCTGGTACGCTCATAGAGCTCATTCTCCCTAGTTAGGGAGAAGAGATTCGGGGCCCAATAACTTTTCCCATCCTAAGATCCCTTACACCCTCCTTTCCCCACCCCACAGGGCTCCCCCCCCCCCATCCATCCTTCCTGTCTTATTTTCAGCTTTAAAGTTCATTTTCTTTTCTTTGATGTCAATCGCCACTGTTCTTCTTCTTGAATTAATTCCTCTGTTTTGTCTTTGGGTCAGCCTGTTATATTTGGTATGGGACTTTCCAGCTTTTTACAGAAGCCCTGCAATTCTTCTGGGAATCCTAATCTTGCCATACAACTTTACCTCCAACCTATCAGGCTTGCTGGGAAAACCCAATTGTACCATACTCCATGATTTTGTATCGACTCCTTCTTCTTTATGTTGCAACAAAAGTTGCTTACACTGCGGCACCTATCCTGTGAAAAGTTCCAGACCAAATTGTTGCTGCTGCCAATTAAGTGCTAAAATCCAGCAGAAAGTAACCAAGAAGAGAAAGCAGCACTGCCCAGATATTGATGTTATCAAAGTGCTGTTAAAACAAGCCGAAGGATATAAAAAACATTTATTGAAGAATATCAAAGTTTAAATATAATACAGTCAATAAAAAAAACCAATGCTGTACCAGACCGATGTGTTCAGATGGTGATCGGCAATGACTGCTGGTCCACTGGGTGAGCTGTGGTCGAACCCCAATAGATGGACTGAAAGTGGAAAACAATCCAGAAGGGCTGCGTGAAAGCTGTGTGCAAACGGGAGCCGAGCCGGACCTGTCAGGCGCTCACCGCGTGACATGACAGCAATTCAGAGGTGAGGCGGAAGTATCAAACCCGGAACCCAGAACTGTAATCAGCCTGGAACACATGAAGAGAACGTTGCCCTGACAACATGTTTTGCGCGCATATTTTCTTCACTTTATCTATTAAGTCCTCACCATGTGTTGGTTCAGGTAGACCTTTTGTTCTCAAGTTCTTCCTTCTAGTCCGGTGTTCTTGGTCTTCCAGTTTATATGCCAGGTTTCTCTGTTTTGTTTTTAGGTAATTTATCTCTTTTCTTAACTCATTTGTTGTTTGTATATACTGTAACTATCTTGTCTTTTTTCCATATCTTTCACACGTGCAAGTAGATGGCCCAAGTCATTGTGTATTGTTGTCATTTCTGTTTTTAAAGACTTTTCCAAAGCTACAAACATAATGGCCATTTCCCTCCTTGTCGGCAATTGAGTATTTGTCCCTTGTTCTACTGTATGGTTCTGCTCTGGATCACTCTCCAAGTCCTGCTCCAGTCTTGACTGCCCTATGTTTTTTGTATCCGGTGGTAGTCTTTTTTTGTCCGCTTTTTTCTTTTACCTCTGTCTGTGTTATACGGGTTCCCTACTTTTTTTCTAGGGCCTGTTTATCTGGGCCATCTTCTTGTGTCATGTATTTTTTAATTGATCCAGGGCTTAAGCTCACTTTGGGGGACTTTTCTATCGCTCCTCCTCTTGCTGTTCTGCCTCTCTGCATGTATGTTTATATATGCACTCTACTACCCCCTTGAACTCCCAGAGTGGCTGAACAAAATCAACAGGACAGCGAGGAGATATCAAACTACTCGCCACTTGATGGAAATATAGGATCTGGGAGCTCCTAGCGAGAGCTCCACTCGAGCGCCATGCATAGGCTCCTCCCCCAAAACATGTCCATCTCTGTCGTGTTAAACAGCCACAAGTCCCTAGGGTGCAAAAAGTTAATCAGCGAGAGGGAGAGAGAGAGAGAGGGAGGGAGAGAGAGATAGAGAGAGAATAAAGGTTAGGGGGGCATTTATTGTTCCACCTACACCCATGGGACGGTGACAGACCAATCAATAATAGGATAATTTGTTGGTATGTGCTCATTTGCATATTTAAATCTGATTGGTCGTTTTTTGTATGGCAACTGTAATAACTGTTATTTTACAGGTAATGAGCATATATATAGTAATAACTGCGTCAGCAGTTAATCTGATGGCGGGGACAGAAGAAGAAGGTTGTCTCTGAAGGTTGGTCCCTGCTTTTGTCCTGCCTGTCTAGCTGTGCTGCGGTGTAGCTGCCGTTTTACAGCTGCCACCGTGACAAAGCTCTGCCTCTGGCTGCACTTTCTCCCGGTCACTGACCATTTCAAGAATGCAGTCCTTGCTTCAATCGGTCCTGGAGAGAGCGAGTTCCGCCGGTGGAGAAGCCTGGATCTGCCGCTGTCTCACAATGCCGGACTGTCCTTTCCCTCCTGGTGAGGACTCCCGGGTGTTTTCGGCTCCCCCCTCCTCTGCTGAGCTCCATGGTGGACTTCCTCCTTCTTCGGATATCCGGGTTGAATGTCGCCGCCTTCCTCCGACTGTCCGCCCCTCCCGGTCTCCGCCTTCTAACTCAGTCAATGATCGGCAGTTTCCTGTGCAATTGCCGGGCCCCCCGGCGCCTGCGCAGTCCGCGGCTCCGTCAAGGATAACAGAAAGTTCAGACGGCCTCGCAGGTTCGGATCCCCGTCGCCACCTCGCTGCTCTGCTGCTTCAAAAAAGAGCAGAAGCAGACAATCTTAGGAAAGACATTTTATTAATAAAAATGTACCAGCTGTGGATCCTCCTCCTGAGGGTTCTGTCTCCCCCCCATTTGCTCTACTTCATTACAGGTTGTTACTTTGGAGCCCCCTGCTGGTGCTGAAGAAGTATTACAAGCACAAGATTCACCTGCTAATGTGTCAGCTCCTGTTCAGAGTGGTGAGTATGACAATTGGCGATTGTTATTAGATTTGGCAAATTCTTTAATGCTTTGATTAAACAAGTTGTTACTGTGCAAAAATTTCATAATAACGTTGCACCTGTGTGGAGTGATCATGTAGATGCCATTTCTAATTTGCCTGTTACTATTATACTTCAATTGCTGTTACTGCTCCAGTACCTAATGTTAATTTACCTCCTCCTGTATCTTCTATTCCCGAAAGCTGTTACAAGGAGGCTATGACGTGTGAACTTTCACCGTTAGGTTATCATTTGAGTTTGACCTTAAAAGGTAAAATTTGGAAGGAAGTATTTGTCGTAATTCTGTCTTTGTTGCCTTCCTCTAAAGATAGCAGACTTGATAAAAAGGATACGGGTAAACTAGATGATGATAGGCGACGAACGCCAGCCAGGTCATTTATTAATTGGCTTCAAGGCTTCTGTATAGAAGTGTAATGGGTGAGAAACACCCGGAACGTTGCGGTGGTTTATTTCAACATTTTGAAATAATTTTAGAGACATAAAAAAAAAAAAAAAATTTTAATGGTCTTGCTTGGTTCTTTTATGACGAATCATTTCGTCAGAAACTTGCGATTCATTGATCTGTACGTTGGGGGATGAAAGATGTTGGGCTTGGCTAAACCTTCTTTTGCCTCAGCGTAATTTTGCCAAACCTGTATCTGTCGCTCCATCTGCCCCCTTTAAACGGGGTTTTGTGCTTTAGTTATAATGAAGGTCAATGCTAGTGGCCCTGCACGTGTACATACAAACATGAATGTTCTTTCAGTGCGGGCGCTCATCCTGCTTCGCGATGTTTTAAAAAGTTGGCTTCTCAATCTTCGTATCCTCAGCCTGAGCTTTTCGTAAAAGCGGTCAAGCCAGTAACAATGGTAGGAATGCATCCATGGCTTCAATTGTGGCCAAACCGGCTGATAGCACGCATTCTATTTGAAGGTTTTTTTGCGGGTTTTCTACTGCCTTCCTTTTCGGGTTCCGGATGTGTAGTGCATGATAACTTGCCGTCGGTATCCAAATATGACGCTGTAGTTGCGGAAGAGATTTGGAGGGAACTTCATGAAGGTAGAATTACAGGCCCTTTTGTTACGCCTACATTTTGTAATTTTATGGTTTCGCCATTTGGAATTATTCCAAAAAAAAAAAAAAAAGAACAAGGCACTTTTCTTTTATTACATCACTTGTCATTTCCGAAAGGCTTATCTTTGGAAGACGAGTTGGATCAAGATATTGGTGCAGTTTCCTATACTTCTTTTGACGATGCATTACGCATAATTCGCATGGTTGGTAATTCAGTTTCACCAAGTGCCTTTAATTCCTTGGGTTTTCAATTTGGCGGTTTTTATTTTTCCGACAAATGCCTACCCATGGGATGTTCTTTGTACTGCAGATATTTCGATATGTTTTCTTCATTCTATGGAATGGGTGGTTGGTTATCGTGAAAAGTCTTTCAATGTTATTCATTATTTGGACGACTTCTTTTTTGTCGGTTAAGCTGGCAATTCGGAGTCCCCTTGGCTCACGAATAATCGGTGTTACCTACTCAGTGTCTAGAATTTTGGGCATCACTATCGATACCGCTGCAATGGAATTTCGTTTGCCACCTAAAAAGTTTGTAAATTATATGTTTTAATTTATTTTGTTTTGTCTTAAAGGAAGGTCAATCTACGGACTTTGCAATTTGTTTTAAGTTTGTTGGCTTTTGCGTCTCGGGTTATTCCCATTGGAAGAAATTTTTCAAGACGTTTATATAAAGCTATTTCTGGTGTTTCATCCTCTTTTCATTTTGTGCGTCTCACTCACAGTTTAAGGGATGATTTACTTGTTTAAAAATTTTTTTTTTTTTTTTAAATTTCAATAGATTTTCGTTATGGAGACAGCCTTTTTGCACCTTGTCGGCCTTGGATTTATTACTGATGCTTCTGGTTCTTTTGGATATTGGGGCTTTCTGGCAAGGCCATTGGTCAGTACGCTTATGGCCTGAGTCTTGGAAGTTGTCAGGTTTGACTGAAAATATTGTTTTATTGGGGATTTTTTCCTTTACTGATTTCCCTGGAACTGTGGGTTTCTAATTTCCGTGACCGTGATTTATTGTTTCATTCCGATAATATGGGCGTTGTCTACGCCAAAAATTTTTTGACTTCAAAATCTTTGCCGGTCTTGGCGGAATTACGTCACTTAGTGTTCATGTGTTTATAACTAAATGTCTGGATTACGGTAAATACATTCCGGGTACGTCCAATATTAATCGCTGACTCTCTTTCTCGTTTACAGCTTTTCCATATGCGGACATTCACAGCAGTTTATGCCCTCAACATTTGTGGGATCTAATTTGACTCCTGTGCAACAAGCCGTTTGTAATTCTTTGGCACCTTCCACGTGGGCGCACTATTTAGCCGTGTTGCGTACTTGGAAATGTTATGAGTCTTCTCTGAAGCATCCTGCAGAGGTATCTTTAGAAGACCTGGTTTTGGCTTTTCTTAATTTTTAATGTCTAAAAAATATTCTTATTCGCGTATACAAATAATGCTTAGTGGCGTTTCCTTTTTTCTTTAAATTATCTGGTATGCCTTCCTGTATGTCCTTCTTTTCGGTTCAACATGCGATGAATGGATATAAAAGACATTCTGTTATGACAGATTGTAAGTTTCTCATTTTTTCTTTCAAGCTGCTAATTATTTGTAAGGCCACGGATTCGTTTTTTTTTTTCCCCCTTTTGGGGCTTTATTATTTAAAGTTGCTTTTAGTCTTTGTTTTTTTGGAGCATTCCGAATTTCTGAGCTGTTACCAAAAAATTTGTCATGTGTTAATGGCATTTTGTTCTCTGACTTGAGGTTCAGTCCTGAATTTGTACAAATTTATTTGAGGTGCAGTAAGACTGACCACATTGGACGATCCGATTGGACTGGCCGATGGATCACGCTTCGTCTTTTAAGTGGTACTTTTGTTTGTGTTGTTCCTCTTCTGTCTGAATATTTATAGGTAAGTCCCAATGGCTCCTTTCTTCTTCTCCATGTATCTGGTCTTCCACTTACCATATACCAATTTAATTCAGTTTTAAAGCATTGTTCTCACTCGTTTCGTATCGGTGCTGCCACCGAAGCTGCAATGTTGGGTTTCTCTGCTACTGTTATCAAACGTATTGTAAGGTGGGATTCGAATTGTTTCTGTAGTTATGTGCGACCTATTTCTGTTATTTAATTTACAGGTTGTCAAAAACACATTTAGATTCTCGGTCATTCATTCATATTCTGGGCCTCTCGTAAGGCTGCTCTAAGATGCTATGTTTCGAACCTTGGTATGGATATGGATGAATTTCAAGTTTGGTGTTTGGGTGGAAAGGGCATGTTGTGTGAGGATTTAGATTATTCTTTGCCATTTTTATTGTCGCATTGGCCAACCCCTTCTGTTATTGTTTTACATTTGGGCGGTAATGATATTGGGTCTCGTACGACTTTAGATATCATTTCAGCTCTTAGATTGCAATTTTTGCGTTTACATTCTTTATTTCCGGATTTGGTTTTAATTTTTCTGAAATTATCCCCAGACTCAGTTGGCATTTAATACCTAAGCTGAAATTCTGTAAAATAAATTCGTAAATGTATTAATATAACTTTTGAAAAAAATTTTGCATTCGATTAATGGTTTTTCATACCGACACGTTGACCTGGAAGGTGACTTGCCTGGTTTTTATCGTCCAGATAATATTCATTTATCTAGTGTTGCATTGGATATTTTTAGCTTAAGGCTTCAGAATTGTATTGAAATGGCCACGGTTAAGTTGGTGGGGTGCCAGGCTCTTGTTGTTTTAGCCTGGCTGGTGGATATTGTAATTTTAAGTGAATTAACTTGAGCGGTTATAGCTGAGTTAATATATATATCGGATGTGACGAGACCAATCTCGCCACATTGCATTGGAGGAGCCTGGTTGCCCGCCTGCTGCCGTTGGACTATGGACCAGACTTTAAAAGACTTATTTTCCCTACAGAAAGGCTTATTCGTGCCTTTTCTGTCGGGGTGTTCGGTAGATTTTATCTACCGAACAAACTAACGATTACATGACCACCTGGAAGCTAAACCTAATTATATCTTCCATTGTCTCCAGGATAGAGGTCGCTGTGAAAACTAGTTCTAGCTGCAGAGAGAGAGAGGGGGGGGGGGGAGGATTGTTTCCAGCAGCCCCCTCCTGAGGAATGTCTACTGATTAACTGAGACTATTGATAAACCTGTTAATGAGCTCACCTGGCTGTCTACTAAGGGAGGAAGCCAGGATGCATTGTGGGGATGTTTTGCTTCTGGGAGTCTGTAATGTGATACATGTCTGTTTGTGTTACAGTCTTCCATTTGGTCCCCTAAGGGAGTGTCTACCAGGTGGAGGGCCTGCATAAATACAGGGGCAGGGAGCCCTCAATAAATATACCACTGCTTGACCTTCCACACGGAGCTTTGTCTCGTTCTTGGGGGGATTCACTGTATGCTGTCGGAGACTGATTGCTAGGAATGTAAGCTGATGTATGCTTCTCCTGTTCGTCTGCTAGCAGCTATTCGTGAGGTTCCAGGTTGGAGTGCTATATTGTATCCAGTTCGGGAGTGTGATCTCCTGCAAGTAGCTGTGCCTGCTCTCTCAGAAAGGGGCATATCGCCTAGACGGATTTTAACCCCTTGTCTGCTGAAACGGTCCGTTACATCGTTTATTATATGTTATATGTTATAAATACATATATTTGTGTATAATATATATATATACAAGTTTTAATTTGAATTGTTATATCAATAAAGGGCCGTGGCCAATTTTCAATCCATATTCTAGATTTGGTCTTATATTTGATATATGGTTTTCTTCTGATTGGTTCTGTCTACAGTCCCATAATATCTGTTCCAAAAGCAGGAAAACATTACACATTACTAGCATTGTTTAAACAAAAGGAATAGGAAGAAACATAAAAACCCAGCAAGGACAATTTAATTTAGGAATTAGAGTTAATCTCAAAATTAAAATGTATGTTTTTGTGGAAGTAACAGTTATACAATGAGAATCAATGGTTGACACTTGCATTTATATATAAATGGTACATAGTTTGCTAGCTCTCAGAAATTCACAGTTGTGAATAGTGTTGAGCAAACACGGACTGTATTATTCGGGTCCGTACCGGATAATTGGATTTTTGCTACCCGGACACGGACCCGAAAACTTTACTGTATGTTCGTGTTTAAAATCCGTGTTCGGTAATTTTATTTCCTGTTTTGTATGTAATGGCGCGCTTTTAATGGCGGGCTTTCAACAGCCAATCAACAAGCGTTTAACTGGTGTGTGGTTAAGCCATCCCAGCCATGCCTACTAATGTATTAGTAGCTGTGATTGGCCATCTGAAGCATGTGACCCATGTCTTTATAAGCTCGAGAGACACAGCGCGGTGCGTCAGTCTGCTGTAGTGTAGGGAGAGAGCACACATCATACGTGCTGGCTGCTGATGATTAGGGACAGACAGGGAAAAACAACATTGTGCCCGAAAATAATGCAGGGACAGATCGGAGTGTAGGCAGGGAAAGATATTTGAGCATTTTAGGGACAGGCTGGAGAGATTAGGCAGGGACAGATAGGAGACACAGGACAGAACAATCGTCCGTTAGCGATCTACATCGATTTTGCTGTGTGGGGGGTGGTGCAGTGAACGATCTTTTTGCCCTCACTTGAGCCCACTGAGGAGGAGGAGGAGGGAGAAAAATATATATTTTTATCAGTCTGTTGTGTGCAGCGTTCAGCTATATTTTACTACAGATTGCTGTTCTAATCTGCTATTTAAAAATTACAAAGTAAAGGGGAATTTTTTTTTTTTTTCCCTTCATAGCCTGCTGCTGACCGTGACATAAAACATAAGACACTGCTGTGTTCACACGCTATTGAAAAATCACCAATTTTATATACTTTTTTCTATTCCGTTTATTCAATCTACACCCTTTTGGGGTAAAAAAAATTAAATTGCGGCATAGTCTGTATCCGTACGTGTGAGATACACCTTTAAAATTTTGGGGCGCATCTTAAACCGCCGAGGATTGCAGGGTGCTTCAGTTTGCCTCCTGTTCCGAACTCCTCCTACCCCTCATCCTGCCTTTAGGGTACAAAAAATTGTAATTGGGGCCTAGTCTGGGTTTGTACGTGTGAGATACACTTTTTTATATCATATTTTCTATTCCGCTATTCAATCTACACCCTTTTGGGGTAAAAAAAATTAAATTCCGGCATAGTCTGTATCGGTACGTGTGAGATACACCTTTCAAATTTTTTGGGCGCATCTTACACCGCCGAGGATTGCAGGGTGCTTCAGTTTGCCTCCTGTTCCGAACTCCTCCTACTCCTCATCCTCATCCTGCCTTTAGGGTACAAAAAATTGTAATCGGGGCCTAGTCTGGGTTTGTACGTGTGAGATACACCTTTTTATATCATATTTTCTATTCCGCTATTCAATCTACACCCTTTTGGGGTAAAAAAAATTAAATTCCGGCATAGTCTGTATCGGTACGTGTGAGATACACCTTTCAAATTTTTTGGGCGCATCTTACACCGCCGAGGATTGCAGGGTGCTTCAGTTTGCCTCCTGTTCCGAACTCCTCCTACTCCTCATCCTCATCCTGCCTTTAGGGTACAAAAAATTGTAATCGGGGCCTAGTCTGGGTTTGTACGTGTGAGATACACCTTTTTATATCATATTTTCTATTCCGCTATTCAATCTACACCCTTTTGGGGTAAAAAAAATTAAATTGCGGCATAGTCTGTATCGGTACGTGTGAGATACACCTTTCCAATTTTTAGGGCGCATCTTACACCGCCGAGGATTGCAGGGTGCTTCAGTTTGCCTCCTGTTCCGAACTCCTCCTACTCCTCATCCTCATCCTCATCCTGCCTTTAGGGTACAAAAAATTGTAATCGGGGCCTAGTCTGGGTTTGTAAGTGTGAGATACACCTTTTTATATCATATTTTCTATTCCGCTATTCAATCTACACCCTTTTGAGGTAAAAATAATTAAATTGCGGCATAGTCTGTATCGGTACGTGTGAGATACACCTTTCCAATTTTTTGGGCGCATCTTACACCACCGAGGATTGCAGGGTGCTTCAGTTTGCCTCCTGTACAATTTTTTGTACCCTAAAGGCAGGATTAGGAAGAGGAGTAGGAGGAGTTCGGAACAGGAGGCAAACTGAAGCACCCTGCAATCCTCGGCAGTGTAAGATGCGCCCAAAAATTTGAAAGGTGTATCTCACACGTACCGATACAGACTATGCCGCAATTTAATTCTTTTTACCCCAAAAGGGTGTAGATTGAATAGCGGAATAGAAAATATGATATAAAAAGGTGTATCTCACACGTACAAACCCAGACTAGGCCCCGATTACAATTTTTTGTACCCTAAAGGCAGGATGAGGATGAGGAGTAGGAGGAGTTCGGAACAGGAGGCAAACTGAAGCACCCTGCAATCCTCGGCGGTGTAAGATGCGCCCCCAAAAAATTTGAAAGGTGTATCTCACACGTACCGATACAGACTATGCCGCAATTTAATTTTTTTTACCCCAAAAGGGTGTAGATTGAATAGCGGAATAGAAAAAGTATATACAATTGGTGATTTTTCAATAGCACGTGTGAACACAGCAGTGTCTTATGTTTTATGTCACGGTCAGCAGCAGGCTATGAAGGGAAAAAAAAAAATTCCCCTTTAACTTTGTAATTTTTAAATAGCAGATTAGAACAGCAATCAGTAGTAAAATATAGCTGAACGCTGCACACAACAGACTGATAAAAATATATATTTTTCTCCCTCCTCCTCCTCCTCAGTGGGCTCAAGTGAGGGCAAAAAGATTGTTCACTGCACCACCCCCCACACAGCAAAATCGATGTAGATCGCTAATGGATGATTGTTCTGTCCTGTGTCTCCTATCTGTCCCTGCCTAATCTCTCCAGCCTGTCCCTCCTGTCAGCAGGGTTTCCCAGGGCCATCCACCTAGCCCTGCCCAGAAGTGGAAGAGATTGAGTGCAGCGATGCCCAACCACTTATTTCTCAAGATGAGTACATGGAAGGACCATCGCAGCACGTCTCTGATGATGACGAAACACAGGTGCCAACTGCTGCGGCACTCAGAATTGTGGAGACCGAAAAGGAGGGCAGGGGTGAAGACTGGGTGGAAGATGATGTGGAGGACGATGAGGTCCTCGACCCGACATTGAATGAAGGTCATGCAGGTGACCTGAGTAGTTTGGAGGAAGAGGCGGTGGTCGCAAAGAGCCACCAGCACAGCAGAAGAGGGAGAAGGGTGCAGAAGCGGAGTGGCCGTGCCCTAGACACTACGCCTGCTACTGCCCAACGCAGCAAGGGACTGAGCACACCAAAGCCAGCTCAAAGGAGTTCTCTAGCGTGGAAGTTCTTCAGACAATGTGCTGATGACAGAACACGAGTGGTTTGCACCCTGTGCAATCAGAGCCTGAAGCGAGGCATAAACCTTCTCAACCTGAGCACAACCTGCATGATCAGGCATCTAAGTGCAAAGCACGAGCTGCAGTGGAGTAGACACCTTCAAAACCAAGAAAGGTCTCTGGCTCCTCCTGCTTCCTCTTCTGCTGCAGTCTCGGCCTCTTCATCCACCTCTTTAGTGATACCGGCACCTGCCACCCCGCAAACAGAGGATCTGTCAGCAACACCACCACCTGGGTCACCAACCATCTCCACAATGTCCCGTGGAAGTGTTCAGCTTTCCATCTCCCAAACACTTCAGAGGAAGAGGAAGTACCCCCCTACCCACCTGCGATCCCTGGCCCTGAATGCCAGCATTTCAAAATTCTTGGCCTTTGAAATGCTGTCATTCCGTCTGGTGTAGACGCACAGTTTTAAAAGCCTTATGTCAGTGGCTGTCCCACAGTACGTCGTGACCAGCCGCCACTACTTTTCCAGGCAAGCCATCCCTTCCCTGCACAACCAAGTGGGGGAAAAATCAGGTGTGCACTGCGCAACGCCATCTGTGGCAAGGTCCACCTAACTACCGATACGTGGACCAGTAAGCACGGTCAGGGGTGTTATATCTCCCTAACGGCACACTGGGTAAATGCAGTGGCGGATGGGCCTGAGGCGGATAGCAATTTGTCGCATGTCCTTCCACCACCGAGGATTGCAGGGCGCTTCAGTTTGCCTCCTGTTCCTAACTCCTCCTACTCCTCTTCCTCATCCTCTACCGCCTCCTCATCCCGTCAGCGTAACACCTTCACCACCAACTTCAGCACAGCCAGGGGTAAACGACAGCCGGCAGTTTTAAAACTTGCCTGTTTGGGGGAAAAACCACACACCGCGCAGGAGTTGTGGAGGAGCATGGAACAGCAGACCGATGAGTGGTTGCTGCCAGCGAGCCTCAAGCCCAGCCTGGTGGTGTGTGATAACAGGCGAAAACTCATAGCAGCTCTGGACCTCGCCGGTTTGACGCACATCCCTTGCCTGGCGCATTTGCTGAATTTGGTGGTGCAGAGGTTCCTTAAAATTACCCCGATATGTCAGAGCTGCTGCAGAAAGTGCGGGCCGTCTGTGCACACTTTCGGCGTTCTCACCCTGCTGCTGCTCGCCTGTCAGCGCTGCAGCGTAACTTCGGCCTTCCCGCTCACCGCCTCATATGTGATGTGCCCACAAGGTGGAACTCCACCTTGCACATGCTGGAAAGACTGTGCGAGCAGCAGCAGGCCATAGTGGAGTTTCAGCTGCAGCACGCATGCGTGAGTCGCTCTGCGGAACAGCACCACTTCACCACCAATAACTGGGCCTCCATGCGAGACCTGTGTGCCTTGTTGCGCTGTTTTGAGTACTCCACCAACATGGCCAGTGCAGATGACGCCGTTGTCAGCTTAACTATCCCACTTCTATGCCTCCTTGAGAAAACAATTCGGGCGATGATGGAAGAGGATGTGGCACAGGAGGAGGAGGAGGAGGAAGAGGGATCATTTCCAAGGCTTTCAGGGCAGTCATTCACAAGTGGCTCCGAGGGTGGATTCCTGCACCCACAAACGCCAGGTACACAATTGTCCAGCAGGGGCACCGTTCTAGAGGATGAGGGGGGTGAGGAGGAGGAGATGGAGGAGGAGATGGAACCATGTTCACAGCAGGGTGGCACCCAGGCCAGCTCATGGCCATCACTGGTGCGTGGCTGGGGGGATACAGAGGACACAGACGATACACCTCACACAGAGGACAGCCTTTCGTTGCCTCTGGGCAGCCTGGCACACATGAGCAATTACATGCTGCAGTGTCTCCACAACGACCGCCAAGTTGCCCACATTCTAACTTGTGCTGATTACTGGGTGGCCACGCTGCTGGATCCCCATTACAAGGACAACGTACCATCCTTAATTCACTCACTGGTGCGTGATCGCAAGATGCAGGAGTACAAGCGCATGCTGGTAGATGCGATGCTGCTGGCATTCCCACCTGACAGCGGGGCCACAGTGGAAGCACAAGGCCAAGGCAGAGGAGGAGGAGGAGGAGGAAGAGGTCGCCAACGCAACCAGGGCACCGCCAGCACCTCAGAAGGCAGGGTTAGCATGGACGAAATGTGGAAAAGCTTTGTCAGCACGCCACAACAAACAGCAGCACCAGCAGCTCATATGGAACGTCTTAGCAGGAGGCAGCATTTCACCAACATGGTGGAGCAGTATGTGTGCACACGCCTACATGTAGTGAATGACGGGTCTGCCCCCTTCATCTTCTGGGTCTCCAAATTGGGCACATGGCCTGAGCTTGCCCTTTACGCCTTGGAGGTGCTGGCGTGCCCTGCAGCCAGTGTATTATCTGAACGTGTATTTAGCAGGGCTGGGGGCGTTATCACAGACAAGCGCAGCCGCCTGTCCAGAGACAATGTGGACAAGCTCACGTTCATTAAAATGAACCAGGCATGGATCCCACAGGACTTTTCCGTACCTTGTGCAGAATAGAGATGGATACCGACCTTACCCAGCCATTGTTATATTTTTGATCTTTCTCACTCTTTTGGGGTGTACCCTAATTTTAAATGACTAAAAAAAAGCAGTGTTGGCTACCTCGTCCCCCTCCACCGCCGCTTCCACCTACACCGCCACATCCACCGCCACCTCAACCTCCCTCCTACTCCATATGGGCCTCGTCCTTCACAGATGAAGAAAATTGTTTTATATTTTCTGTTTTTTTTTTTTTTTGTTGTTTTAAGTTATTTCCCTGTCCACATTTGTTTGCAGAGCACTTGCCATGCTCTTAACTACATTTTTCTGCCATTTGCAGCACTCTAGCCCTTTCCATTGGTTTTTTAGAGCCATTTTAGTGCCTGAAAGTTCGGTGTCCGTGTAAAGTTCGGAAAAAGTCCGGGACACGGACCCAGACTTTTTTCTCAAGTTCGGCCGAACCCGCCGAACACGGACATCCAGGTGTCCGCTCAACTCTAGTTGTGAACACTTTTTTGGCTCACACATTTCGAAATTCACTTTGAGCGTACTGTGTGAACGCATTTCGAGTGTAGGCTTGTGACTAGTTTTTAGTCTGGGCATGCTCAGTTGTGACAGTACAGAGTTCTAAAAACAGGGTGAATTTATCTTTTCTCAGACTTTCAAGCATATTTCTGCGTTCACAACAATATTTCAAGAAGTTTAAAAGCAGATCATCTCCAAACAATATACCCTGTGTTTAGGAACCATTTAATCTTTGAGATTAGGCTCTAAACATTATTTCCATGTGAAATTCACCTTCTTCTACCACGACTGCTGATTAAGGCGGTCACTGATTTATAAGACCTATAGTGAATTTGATTTTGCAACTATGTATTCACCGCGTGCTATAGTGAATACCTTTTCCAACTAGATTTAGTCGTTTTCTATGGATTTTAGCAGCTTGTGACCATTTGTTTACCCATTTGCCAACTAGGTTCTATAGTAAATAAACCCCTTATTGTCCAAATTGTCCGCCGTAGCAGTCCCGCTATAAGTCGCTGATTGCCGTCATAACTAGTAAAATTAAGTAAAAAATATCCCATGGTTTGTAGATGCTATTACTTTTGCGCAAACCAATCAATATACGCTTATAAGGATTTTTTTTGCCAAAAATATGTAGCAGAATACATATCAGCCTCAACTGATGAAGAAATTCAATTTTTTTCCCATTTTTTTTTTATTGGATATGCTTTATAGTAGAAAGTAAAAAATATTGTATTTTTTTTTTTTTTTTTTCAAAATTGCCAGCCTTTTTTGTTTATAGTGCAAAAAAAAAAAAAAAAAAAAAACCTGCAGAGGTAATCAAATACTACCAAAAGAAAGCTCTATTTGTGGGAAAAAAGGACATACATTTTATTTGGGTACATCGTCACACGACAGCACAAATGTCAGTTAAAGTAACGCAGTGCCATATTGAAAAAAATGGCCTGGTCAGTAGGGAGGTAAATCTTCCAGAGATCAAGTGTTTAATGACTAAAAATTCACTCACATGAAAACAAATTCTTTCACTTTAAATCAAACAGTCTGGGGAGCCGTACTCTAGGGCAGCAATGTCAAACTCAATTTAATCGTGGGCCGCATCAGCATTATGGTTGCCCTCAAAAGGCCGGTTAGATCAGTAAGATTACATGTTCAGAGCACCCCACGCCCCTTTACTCCCTTACATGTGATGTCAAGAGCCCCCTCCCACCATCAGAAGTCAAGAGTCACCCACCCTTCCTTACATCACAATGCACCCACTTACCTTGTGCTGCTTCCAGGAAAAAGATGCGGATTGATCTGGGAAGAAGTGCAGGGTACAGACAACACAAGAAATAGCAATGCTGCAACAAATGTTATTTGTCATATAGCTTTTATATAGTCACTATTCCAGAACTGCCATGTTTTAATACCTCCCAGTCCCATGCTTTTAAAACTAAAAAACAGTTCACCTTTGGGAGCACTTGCGCCTTGCTCACTCCCGACACAGTGACCGGCGGCTGTGAACTTTTCCAATCATGTGACCGCCATGACAGCCAATCGTGGCGGTCACATGGCCATATGCCCCGCCCCGCCTACCAGCATAGCCAGCACCAAGGGGTTAAGGATGAAACATGTAACATGTTTTCACTGCTGCAGCCACTATCTGATCCCCTCTCTGCCTGTGACAGCAGTAGGGGAAGAAGTTCCCTCTACAAGCTGTCACTTTTTGAAAAGAGGGTGGCTGTGTGGGGCTCCAGAGTTCTGTGAATGAATGAACTACAAGTACCAATATCCTTTGTGGATGTCAGCTTGTAGTTCTTAATGAACTACCATGGTGCTGAGGAGCTCTCTGATAGTTAATTGATTCTTCCTGTCAGTGTGAAATTGCCTTCCCATACGATGCAGACAGCTTACACTCACAGTCTGCAGTCCTTGCAACCCTCACAGGGTAAAAACTCTGATACTCCATAGATACCTAAAGTGTTTAACCATTGTCAACATACAACTGGAAATGTGTTACTGAAAGGATCTTAAGGTGATACACCCATATCTAAAAAAATAAGGCAGGCACTACACCTAAGGCCAGGTAGGCTGTAATATATGTAACTTTTTTGTTTTCTGAATTGGATGTGTTTTAAAGTAATAAAACACAGTCTAAGAAAACCAGCGTGTTACTATGTTATATATTACTTTTGGACAGTGCAGAGGACTCATCAATTTATTATCAGACCTATAAGGCGGAATGTTGAGATGTAATGTATATCAGTTTTAAATTGTGAACTAGCCCTCAGGATAAACTTACTGAGCTGCAAAATTAGATAGTTTATGTGACGAAATACCATGACCTACAGAAAAGTATTTAATTTTCAATCTCAGCCACAAAACTGTCCATAAAGGAAAAAAAAAGTATCTTGCTGACTTCAGCAGTAAGGAAGGAAGCCTCTTATATTCACTCAGGCAATTATGAAAGGGCGATAATATCTATTAAGAAGAGTGGCAAACAGAAAAATGAGCCCTCACACACTGCAAGGTGTACAATATAACAATCGATAAATCATAATGCTAGTTGAGACATCATTTGTTTTTCTCATGGGCTCCTCTCCTGGAACTTAACTTCATAGCTTAAATATGTTTGTGTTAAAATAAAGTAAGATATAAATAATGATTTCTTTCATAATAAACCATTCATATTAAAAAAAAAATCAGCACGTATAAATGTGTACTGTATGTATTGATATTCATATAGTGTTGACTATTGGATAACGGCTATCCTATGGTATTCAAAACACAGTGCATTTGGCTATAACTACAGAATGATTTAAAAAATCTATCTATCTATCTATCTATCTATCTATCTATCTATCTATCTATCTATCTATCTATCTATCTATCTATCTATCTATCTATCTATCTATCTATCTATCTATCTATCTATCTATCTATCTATCTATCTATCTATCTATCTATCTATCTATCTATCTAGCTGAGCTGCAGAAGATCCAGTGGAGCTGACAGTGGAGTTGCTGGCAGAGTCTCTCGGGAAAAACAGTGTCCGTGAGTACCAGGAGATTTGCCTAAGGGTCGGCCCAGGAAGGGGGACTACTCTAGTGAAGTCAGGGGATCAAGGAGCTAGCTCACACATAGAGTGCTATAGTAAAGGGGGTGCAGTGTAGAGAACCCTGAAGAATAGGAACAAAATGGGGTGCCAGGAAAGGGCCCTGAAGAGTGTTCTGCAGTACAGTATAGCTTATCTAATACAGTTCATTAACTACTTCTTCACCGCTAATGACAAGGTGAAGCAGCGGCCTTGCCACAGTCAGCAACAAATAATTTGTCCCAGCAGATTGTGCATAGTTATTACAAGTTGGAGTATCCCACTCATTCCTTTCTCCTATCCAAGTTCCCAATAAAACCACAAAAACCAAACCTCCTAGACTGTTTCCTGATGGAGCCAAAGCACTTTGAAAATGTCAAACTGTCATGTTGCTGCTAAGGGTAACTCAGGGGAACCTGTAACCAGCAGCTCCCAAGGGAGTAGTGCTACATAGGCATGGCTTTTTAGTCTCATTAGAAACCACAAGTAAACACAACCAGGGAAATATTCCAAATTAAATTCACCCCCTGTACATGCTGTCCTGCCCTCTCTACACACTGCGTCTCCGATATTCACTGAACCCCAGTATATACTGACTCTTTTTTTTTCCTGTACACACTGCTTCTACTCCTGAAACTATCCCCCTCCCTGTACACACTGCCCCCCTGTCATAAATACGTCTCAGCCTATTAGCGGCCTGCATTTATGTATGACTGTACTGTACACAGTACCGGGGGGGGGGGGGGGACAGGAGGACACAGTACAGAGGGGTTGGATGACACAGAAGGGGGGAGGTCAGGAGGGTACAGTATAGGTTGCAGTAATGCATAGTGTCAAGTTAGAGCAGTATAGTGGTGGTATAGGGGCAGGTTAGAGTAGTATAGAGGCAGGTTATGGTAATATAGTGGCAGTATAGTGCCAGGTTAGGGTAGTATAGTGGCAGTATAGTGGCAGGTCTGGGTAGTACAGTGGTAGTATATTGGCAGGTTAGTTTTGTATATGGTGGTATAGTGGTAGGGTCGTTTAGTTGCATGTTTAGGTAGTATAGGGTGATATAGTGGCAGGTTTGGGTAGTATAGGACGGTATAGTGGCAGGTTTGGGTAGTGTAGGGCAGTATAGTGGCAGGTTTAGGTAGTATAGGGAGGTATAATGGCAGGTGTGGGTAGTATAGGGCAGTTTAGTGGCATGTTTGGGTAGTATAGTGAAGTATAGGGGCAGGTATGGGTAGTATAGTGAGGTAGAGTGGCAGGTTTGAATAGTATAGGATATTATAGTGACAGGCATAGGTAGCATAGGGCAGTATAGTCACTTACAGCATTGCTTTGGCTACCTCGGGATATATTAAAGATCCCTGAGTGAAAAGCTCAACTTGATTGGATGACAGAGGAGTGTTACAGACAGCTCCCCCCCCCCCCCCCACACTGCTGAGCCTCCTGCTGACCCCATTGACTTGCAGTACATGTCTACAAAACTTTAGGGGGACAGGGCAGTCTTACTGAATGGGCACGCTGGGAAATTGCCCGGGGGCCCCACCTGCCCAGGGGCCTCACCTGTCCAGCGCCCCAGCCAAGCATTAGTCCCGATTACCGTGTGCATCTTGCCACCGAACTTAGCAGGTGGCAAGCGCCTGTTGGCCCTCCGCTGCTGTCAGGCCACTTGGGCCATGGAGGGGGAGCCCACAACTGCAGGAATGCCTGTCCGCCTCCATGGGAACAGGCACACACAGGACAGCCAAGTCTGACTCCCATCCATGTGTGTGTTCCCCCCATCCAGCCACCGAACTTGGAAGCTGTCATTAGCCTGGCACTGCTGTACCAATAAATATTGCCTTATCGAGGATTTGCATTTTTATTCTCGTGGGTTATTGTGTAGGCAGGGCCCAGTGCACTGCATTGCCCAGGGCCCGTTAATGCTCTTAAGATGGCACTGGACAGGGAAAGTTCAGGGGACCCCCAAGCAGTGCTCTAGGGTGCCCACTTATTAAGACAGCCCTACACAGGGCCCCCCTAGAGCTCAGAGCAGGGTCACAATTGCAACCCCTGCAGCCACTTATGCTACAACCAAGGCTGCAAGCTTCCCCAGTGCAGCTCCTTAAAATCCACCCAGCACAAAAAGGATGATGCTAGAAAGTATTTTCTATTAATTGCAATACTCTGTGTGCTGTAAGAGTTCTTGCAGCCCCAAATACATCTATATAAAGGTCTGTCATTTTTGAAAAGTTAAATATTCATAAGCATTAATGGGAAGAAGGCAGCCAAACTACTGACAATAATCAGCACATACCATATTTATAGGACATGTATAACACAGTGTTATATATTTTTCTCTATCATGTTTGAAATTTTAATAAGTATCACAGCATGGGCTGCAAAATGTGATCTTGCCAAATGAGGTTAAAGTTGCCAATAATTTACACTTCTAAAGCGTGACACGGTTTAGTGTCTAGACAGTGACATAATTCAATGATATTCAGTCTGTGGAATTTACAACAAGCAGACTTGCCCTTGGAAGAAGGAGAATGTAATTATCATAATAATATAGATGAATTGGATGATTGCATGCACATTTATACCCTTCCAAGAATACTAACTGCCCCAAATGCAGTCAAGTGTAATTTTACAGTATAGTCTCTGTATGTGACAATCAAAACACTTACACATCTCAAGAGGAGCCAGTGTTATGAGGATAGCCACATTTCTTACCAGAAAAATTGGATCTCAAACAAAAGACGTCATATGAGGTCAGCTGACAAACAATCATACATCATAAGATCTGGCTTCAGTCAATGGAACTCCAAAAACATCCTCACTGGCTCCGAAAAACAGGTTACAATATTGCTCTACATCAGCATCACATATGGTAAGTAATTGATATAAAAAAAGGAAGAACAGATACTCATAGCGCAACCCAAACAAAACAGAAGTAAAAATGTATTTATTTCTTGCACTCACATGTACATACCAGTAACTCACATCAACAGAAATCAAGATGGCGCCACTGGAACATCCGCCGGCATGCGCTATGATGTCACTGGCCACAAACTGTCTGACGCATTTTTTTTATGACTGTCATCGGCAGGGAAAGAAGGTGACAGTTAAGGGTACACCTTTGTGAGGGGAGGGTTTTGTGCATTTTGCATGCAGGCATTCCCATTCATCTCAACTGTGATGCAGCAGCTGCACAGACACCGCTGCTACTCTCAATTTAACATCCATGCAGGTGCATTTCCCCAAACTCACTACGTTCAGGGACACAAACCCACCCGCACCCACACAAATGCTAATATTGGGAGCAGTGACTGTGTTTATGTACTGTAGCCTCTGCATCCCAATTAACATGACTGGATCTACCGGCAAACATTTGCACGGCATACCTATGCATCCTGTGTGGGTTCCTATACATCATGGGAGTATGCCTAAAGTAGAACTATAGGCAGAGTTTTTTTTTTTTTTTTTCATTTTGGATAGAGTAAGGAAGGGTTATAACCCCTATCAGATTTTTTTTTTTTTTTTGGCCATATTTGTTCCATTATTTCTCTTCACTCCCTGTCCCATAGCCAAACAGGAAATTAGAGGAAATCTCTGTAAATCAAGGGTATTTCTTGGGGACCCCCAGGCCACCAGAACTAATGTCCCCATTGAATGATTTTCCATCTATTACTTTTCTGGGGAAAACCAAAAATTTGGGTCAATGAGAATGGTAAACAGAACAAATAGAGAAGGTAAATCTCCTTATTGGGGGCATAGATGGCAGTTTAAAAAAAAAAATGTGCCTTTAGTTATACTTTAAGTATGCCCATGTCAACCAGGCCTAAAAAGAATTCTCATGTAATGGGAAATTCAACATAGTGATAAATATTTAGTTGCTGAAATTACAGAATGCAATCAGTTTTACCCATTTACAAAATTTATAAAATTGTGTGACAGTGTCTACCCACTATCTTTTCTCTAGGGCATTTACATTTATTGCTCAAGCCTGCAAAGTTACAATGTAACAATCATTCCTGAGCTTTCATAATTTACTGTCATTACTCAGCACTTCAGCCCAGGTCTCTGCAGTGCAAACCTGCCCTAATGAAGAAAGCCTAAATTAAGCCTGTGCCTTAGAAACAGGTTAGTCTGTTAATTCTTTCCTAGATAAAATAAGAGATTTGGAATTCCATAACAAGACATCCCCCTCATCTGACCTACACAACGAACTTAGTAAAACGAGATGCGAATAGAGCAGGGAAGGTGTTAGCGCAGCAATATAAACGCAAGGTATCGCAATCCAAAATACCCTTCCTCTTGGACCCCGATGGCCATAGAATAATGAACCCCAAAGATATTGCTAACTGTTTCGGCTCCTTTTATTCTAAACTTTATAATCTTCGCGACTCTCGCACAGAACCACGCCCGGACCTCTTAGTAATAAAAGACTTCCTTTCCTCCTTAGACCTCCCCTCCTTGACCGCTGACCAGGTGTCCTCGCTATCCCAACCCTTCTCGATCCAAGAAGTCCAGGACGCTATAAAATCGCTCCCCGCGCACAAAGCCCCCGGCCCAGACGGTTTTAGTAATGAGTATTATAAATCCTTCCTCACATCCCTAGCCTCCCATCTATGCAATTCCTTAAATAGAATCCTTGCAACAGGCGAAATCCCTCCCAAGTCTCTTGAGGCAGTCATCACGACTATCCACAAACAGAACAAACCTTCTCATGACCCAGCAAATTATCGCCCCATTTCCCTCCTTAACACTGACCTCAAGATATACGCCAAACTTCTAGCTTCTCGTATCGCTCAACACATGCCTACTCTGGTGCACCCAGACCAAGTGGGTGCACCAGACCAAGTATACCCTACCGACAGGCCTCCGATGGAACACGAAGGTTTGTGGATCTGGTCCACTGGGCAGAGCACAGCCCTCTGTATGTTTCCATCAAACGATATGGCATCCTTTAGTTCCTAACACTTTACCCAATCCATATCAGTATAGATATCCAGCATGATATTTTCCCCCATTGAGATCTGATGTGTTTTCAAAGTATTTCTTTAATTGTTTTGGGCAGTGTATAAAAAAAGGCTGAAAATGGACTAATTGATTTTGATAGCAATTTGTATTTTTGCTGAAGAATAGAATCTCTGCCTCAAGTGTTTAAAGTGATATTAAAGTCTTTACATTTTTTTTTTTGTTTAAAAATAACAAATGTTATACTTACCTGCTCTGTGCAGTGGTTTTGCACAGAGCAGACCAGATCGTCCTCTTCTTGGGTCCCTTGCCAGCGCTGCTGGCCCCTCCCTCCTGCCAAGTGGGGTTATTTTTAACAAAAAAAAAAAATGAGACTTTAGCATCACTTTAAGAGTCGGTTCACACTAACGTGACCAGAAAGTCGCCCCATGAAGGAGCGACTTTTTAGCATGACTTTAGCGCGACTTTGAAGAGACTTTTGAAGAGACTTAAATGATAGGCGACTTTGTCTGTGGGGAAATGCCTGGGTAATCTTTTTCTTCTTCCTGGAAAGTCTGATCACAGTCGCTTGAAAATAGATAAGGATCCGACTTAGAGGCATATCCCATTGAAGTCTATGTGCACAAGTCGGATAGAGGTCGCCTTGAAGTAGTACAGGAACCTTTCCTGAAGTTGGAGCGACTTCAGTAGTGCATATTAAGACGCAGGGCCGGTGCTAGACTATTCTGTGCCCTAGGCAAGACCAGCTACCTGCGCCCCCCCCCCATAAATAAATAAAAATAATGTCAAATTGTCCCTATTTTCCTATATTCCCAGCACACTCAATGCATTCTCCATACTCCCCCCTATACTTGCATCACTCAAAGCGTCAGGGAGGGGGGCGAGGGGGAGCAGTGTGTCTGGGTGGGGGGAGAACAGTGTGTCAGGGAGGGGGAGCAGTGTGTCAGGGAGGGGGGGGGATCAGTGTGTCAGGGTGGGGGGGAAGCAGTCTGTCAGGGTGGGGGGGAACAGTGTGTCAGGTGTGGGGGGGGTAGTAGTGTGTCAGGTGAGGGGGGGTAGCAGTGTTTCAGGTGAGGGGGTAGCAGTGTGTCAGGTGGGGGGGACAGTATGTCAGGTGAGGTGGGGTAGCAGGGTGTCAAATGAGGGGGGTAGCAGTGTTTCAGGTGGGGGGGGGACAGTGTGTCAGGTGGGGGGGTAGCAGGGTGTCAGTTGAGAGGGGTAGCAGTGTTTCAGGTGGGGGGGACAGTGTGTCAGGTGAGGGGGGTAGCAGGGTGTCAGGTGAAGGGGGGTAGCAGGGTTTAAGGTGGGGGGGGCAGGGTGTCAGGTGAGAGGGGTAGCAGGGTGTCAGGTGAGGGGGGTAGCAGTGTTTCAGGTGGGGGGGCAGGGTGTCAGGTGAGGGGGGTAGCAGTGTTTCAGGTGGTGGGAGCAGTGTGTCAGGTGAGGGGGGTAGCAGTATTTTAGGTGGGGGGACAGTGTGTCAGGTGAGGGGGGTAGCAGGGTGTCAGGCGAGGGGACAGTGAGTCAGGTGAGGGGGTAGCAGGGTGTCAGGTGGGGGGTAGCAGTGTGTCATGTGATGGGGGTAGCAGGGTGTCAGGTAAGGGGGGTAGCAGTGTTTCAGGTAAGGGAGATAGTGTGTCAGGTGAAGGGGGTAACAGGGTGTCAGGTTAGGGGGGTAGCAGTGTTTCAGGTGGGAGGGCAGTGTGTCAGGTGAGGGGGACAGTGAGTCAGGTGAGGGGGGTAGCAGGGTGTCAGGTGGGGGGGGCAGTGAGTCAGGTGAGGGGGGTAGCAGGGTGTCAGGTGGGGGAGGCAGTGAGTCAGGTGAGGGGGGTAGCAGGGTGTCAGGTGGGAGGTGGCAGTGTGTCAGGTGAGGGGGTAGCAGTGATTCAGGTGGGGGGACAGTGTGTCAGGTGAGGGGGTAGCAGTGTTTCAAGTGAGGGGGGTAGCAGGGTGTCAGGTGAGTGGGGTAGCAGAGTGTCAGGTGGGGGGACAATGAGTCAGGTGAGGGGGGTAGCAGGGTGTCAGGTTAGGGAGGGTAGCAGTGTTTCAGGTGGGGGGGCAGGGTGTCAGGTGAGGGGGGTAGCAGGGTGTTAGGTGAGGGGGTAGCAGGGTGTCAGGTGGGAGGACAATGAGTCAGGTGAGGGGGGTAGCAGGGTGTCAGGTTAGGGAGGGTAGCAGTGTTTCAGGTGGGGGGGCAGGGTGTCAGGTGAGGGGAGTAGCAGTGTTTCAGGTGGGGGGACAGTGAGTCAGGTGAGGGGGGTAGCAGGGTGCCAGGTGGGGGGGGGCAGTGAATCAGGTGAGGGGGGTAGCAGGGTGTCAGGTGGGGGGGGCAGTGAGTCAGGTGAGGGGGTAGCAGGGTGTCAGGTGGGAGGTGGCAGTGTGTCAGGTGAGGGGGTAGCAGTGATTCAGGTGGGGGAACAGTGTGTCAGGTGAGGGGGGTAGCAGGATATCAGGTGGGGGGGCAGTAAGTCAGGTGAAGGGGGGTAGCAGGGTGTCAGGTGGGGGGGACAGTGAGTCAGGTGAGAGGGGTAGCAGGGTGTCAGGTTAGGGGGGTAGCAGTGTTTCAGTTGGGAGGTGGCAGTGTGTCAGGTGAGGGGGTAGCAGTGATTCAGGTGGGGGGACAGTGTGTCAGGTGAGGGGGTAGCAGTGTTTCAAGTGAGGGGGGTAGCAGGGTGTCAGGTGAGTGGGGTAGCAGAGTGTCAGGTGGGGGGACAATGAGTCAGGTGAGGGGGGTAGCAGGGTGTCAGGTTAGGGAGGGTAGCAGTGTTTCAGGTGGGGGGGCAGGGTGTCAGGTGAGGGGGGTAGCAGGGTGTCAGGTGAGGGGGTAGCAGGGTGTCAGGTGGGAGGACAATGAGTCAGGTGAGGGGGGTAGCAGGGTGTCAGGTTAGGGAGGGTAGCAGTGTTTCAGGTGGGGGGGCAGGGTGTCAGGTGAGGGGGGTAGCAGTGTTTCAGGTGGGGGGACAGTGAGTCAGGTGAGCGGGGTAGCAGGGTGCCAGGTGGGGGGGGGGGGCAGTGAATCAGGTGAGGGGGGTAGCAGGGTGTCAGGTGGGGGGGGCAGTGAGTCAGGTGAGGGGGGTAGCAGGGTGTCAGGTGGGAGGTGGCAGTGTGTCAGGTGAGGGGGTAGCAGTGATTCAGGTGGGGGAACAGTGTGTCAGGTGAGGGGGGTAGCAGGATATCAGGTGGGGGGGGCAGTGAGTCAGGTGAAGGGGGGTAGCAGGGTGTCAGGTGGGGGGGACAGTGTGTCAGGTGAGGGGGTAGCAGTGATTCAGGTGGGGGAACAGTGTGTCAGGTGAGGGGGGTAGCAGGATATCAGGTGGGGGGGCAGTGAGTCAGGTGAAGGGGGGTAGCAGGGTGTCAGGTGGGGGGGACAGTGAGTCAGGTGAGAGGGGTAGCAGGGTGTCAGGTTAGGGGGGTAGCAGTGTTTCAGTTGGGAGGTGGCAGTGTGTCAGGTGAGGGGGTAGCAGTGATTCAGGTGGGGGGACAGTGTGTCAGGTGAGGGGGTAGCAGTGTTTCAAGTGAGGGGGGTAGCAGGGTGTCAGGTGAGTGGGGTAGCAGAGTGTCAGGTGGGGGGACAATGAGTCAGGTGAGGGGGGTAGCAGGGTGTCAGGTTAGGGAGGGTAGCAGTGTTTCAGGTGGGGGGGCAGGGTGTCAGGTGAGGGGGGTAGCAGGGTGTCAGGTGAGGGGGTAGCAGGGTGTCAGGTGGGAGGACAATGAGTCAGGTGAGGGGGGTAGCAGGGTGTCAGGTTAGGGAGGGTAGCAGTGTTTCAGGTGGGGGGGCAGGGTGTCAGGTGAGGGGGGTAGCAGTGTTTCAGGTGGGGGGACAGTGAGTCAGGTGAGCGGGGTAGCAGGGTGCCAGGTGGGGGGGGGCAGTGAATCAGGTGAGGGGGGTAGCAGGGTGTCAGGTGGGGGGGGCAGTGAGTCAGGTGAGGGGGGTAGCAGGGTGTCAGGTGGGAGGTGGCAGTGTGTCAGGTGAGGGGGTAGCAGTGATTCAGGTGGGGGAACAGTGTGTCAGGTGAGGGGGGTAGCAGGATATCAGGTGGGGGGGCAGTGAGTCAGGTGAAGGGGGGTAGCAGGGTGTCAGGTGGGGGGGACAGTGAGTCAGGTGAGGGGGGTTGCAGGGTGTCAGGTAGGGGGGCAGTGAATCAGGTGAGGGGGTAGCAGGGTGTCAGGTGGGGGGGACAGTGAGTCAGGTGAGGTGGGTAGCAGGGTGTCAGGTTAGGGAGGGTAGCAGTGTTTCAGGTGGGGGGGGGGGGCAGGGTGTCAGGTGAGGGGGTAGCAGGGTGTTAGGTGAGGGGGTAGCAGTGTTTCAGGTGGGGGGACAGTGAGTCAGGTGAGGGGGGTAGCAGGGTGTCAGGTGGGGGAACAGTGAGTCAGGTGAGGGGGGGTAGCAGGGTGTCAGGTTAGGGAGGGTAGCAGTGTTTCAGGTGGGGGGGGCAGGGTGTCAGGTGAGGGGGGTAGCAGGGTGTCATGTGAGGGGGTAGCAGTGTTTCAGGTGGGGGGGACAGTGAGTCAGGTAAGGGGGGTAGCAGGGTGTCAGGTGGGGGGGAAGTGAGTCAGGTGAGGGGGGTAGCAGGGTGTCAGGTGGCAGTGTGTCAGGTGAGGGGGGTAGCAGGGATTCAGGTGGGGGGACAGTGTGTCAGGTGAGGGGGGTAGCAGGATATCAGGTGGGGGGGGACAGTGAGTCAGGTGAGGGGGGGTAGCAGGGTGTCAGGTGGGGGGACACTGAGTCAGGTGAGGGGGGTAGCAGGGTGTCAGGTGGGGGGACAGTGAATCAGGTGAGGGGGTAGCAGGGTGTCAGGTGGGGGGGGACAGTGAGTCAGGTGAGGGGGGTAGCAGGGTGTCAGGTTAGGGAGGGTAGCAGTGTTTCAGGTGGGGGGGCAGGGTGTCAGGTGAGGGGGGTAGCAGTGTTTCAGGTGGGGGGGACAGTGAGTCAGGTGAGGGGGTAGCAGGGTGTCAGGTGGGGGGGACAGTGAGTCAGGTGGGGGAAGCAGGGTGTCAGGTTACGGAGGGTAGCAGTGTTTCAGGTGGGGGGGGGGGGCAGGGTGTCAGGTGAGGGGGGTAGCAGGGTGTCAGGTGAGGGGGGTAGCAGTGTTTCAGGTGGTGGGGACAGTGAGTCAGGTGAGGGGGGTAGCAGGGTGTCAGGTGGGGGGGGGCAGTGAATCAGGTGAGGGGGGTAGCAGGGTGTCAGGTGGGGGGGACAGTGAGTCAGGTGAGGGGGGTAGCAGGGTATCAGGTGGGGGGCAGTGAGTCAGGTGAGGGGGGTAGCAGAGTGTCAGGTGGGAGGTGGCAGTGTGTCAGGTGAGGGGGGTAGCAGTGATTCAGGTGGGGGGACAGTGTGTCAGGTGAGGGGGGTAGCAGGATATCAGGTGGGGGGGGCAGTGAGTCAGGTGAGGGGAGGGTAGCAGGGTGTCAGGTGGGGGGGGCAGTGAATCAGGTGAGGGGGTAGCAGGGTGTCAGGTGGGGGGACAGTGAGTCAGGTGAGGGGGGTAGCAGGGTGTCAGGTTAGGGAGGGTAGCAGTGTTTCAGGTGGGGGGGCAGGGTGTCAGGTGAGGGGGGTAGCAGGGTGTCAGGTGAGGGGGTGAGCAGGATATCAGGTGGGGGGGAAAGTGAGTCAGGTGAGGGGGGTAGCAGGGTGTCAGGTGGGGGGGCAGTGAATCCGGTGAGGGGGGTAGAAGGGTGTCAGGTGGGGGGGACAGTGAGTCAGGTGAGGGGGGTAGCAGGGTGTCAGGTGGGGGGGGGCAGTGAGTCAGGTCAGGGGGTTAGCAGGGTGTCAGGTGGGGGGCAGTGAGTCTGGTGAGGGGGGTAGCAGGGTGTCAGGTGGGAGGTGGCAGTGTGTCAGGTGAGGGGGGTAGCAGTGATTCAGGTGGGGGGGACAGTGTGTCAGGTGAGGGGGGTAGCAAGATATCAGGTGGGGGGGCAGTGAGTCAGGTGAGGGGGGTAGCAGGGTGTCAGGTGTCAGGTGGGGGGGACAGTGAGTCAGGTGAGGGGTGTAGCAGGGTGTCAGGTGGGGGGACAGTGAGTCAGGTAAGGGGGGTAGCTGGGTGTCAGGTGGGGGGAAGAGTGAGTCAGGTGAGGGTGGTAGCAGGGTATCAGGTGGGTGAACAGTGTGTCAGGTGAGAGGGGGTAGCAGGGTGTCAGGTGGAGGGGACAGTGAGTCAGGTGAGGGGGGTAGCAGGGTGTCAGGTGGGGGAACAGTGTGTCAGGTGAGGGGGGGGTAGCAGGGTGTCAGGTGAGGGGGGTAGTAGGGTGTCAGGGGGGGCAGTGACTTAGGTGAGGGTGGTAGCAGGGTGTCAGGTGGGGTACAGTGTGTCAGGTGAGGGGGGGGTAGCAAGGTGTCAGGTGAGGAGGGGTAGCAGGGTGTCAGGTGAGGGGGGTAGCAGGGTGTCAGGTGGGGGAGCAGTGACTCAGGTGAGGGTGGTAGCAGGGTGTCAGGTGGGGGAACAGTGTGTCAGGTGAGGGGGGTAGCAGGATGTCAGGTGAGGAGGGGCTAGCAGGGTGTCAGGTGGGGGGGGGCAGTGACTCAGGTGAGGGGGTGGTAGCAGGGTGTCAGGTGGGGGAACAATGTGTCAGGTGAGGGGGTAGCAGGGTGTCAGGTGAGGGGGGGTAGCAGGATGTCAGGTGAGGAGGGGGTAGCAGGGTGTCAGGTGTGGGGGGGCAGTGACTCAGGTGAGGGTGGTAGCAGGGTGTCAGGTGGGGGAACAGTGTGTCAGGTGAGGGGGTAGCAGGGTGTTAGGTGAGGAGGGGGTAGCAGGGTGTCAGGTAACATAAGGCACAGCAGCAGCACACACAGGTCTCCATGCACTTACCTTCCTCACCATCAGCCACAGCACCGCCTCCTCACGGCTCAGCCTCCTGTTCTCTGGTCTCCGGGGAAGCCATATCTCGCCGCGAGCACTTCCCTTCCTGCCGCCTACTGCTCTATGTGAGGTAACCCGGAAGTAGCGGTGGGCGGAGCTGCCCATCACGGGCGCTGAGAGAGGAGGGAAGCGCGAGGGGGCCAGCATCCATGGGGGGGGGGCGCAGCGCGAGGGGGCCAGCATCCATTAGGGGGGGCGCAGTGCGAGAGTGCCAGCATCTGTGGTGGGGGCAGGAGGGAGAACAGCACCCGTGACTGCGCCCCTAGGCAGCAGTGCGCCCTAGGCGGTCTCCTAGCTCGCCTAGCGGGAGTGCCGGCCCTGTTAAGACGGCTCTCATTCGTTTACATTGAATTTGTAATGACAAGCGACTTGGGGCGACTTGAGGTCGCACAAGTCACGTCCCAAGTCGGAGTAGTGTGAACCAGGTCTAAGTCTCTGAAAAAGACACATGACCACACAATGATGCTATACAAGAAGGAGTTGAATCTTAAAGTGTATAAGGGATTCTCTACAGTTAGGGTGGTAAGGATGTGAAACTCCCTTCCACAGAAGGTAAAGTGTCAGTGGAAAGTGTAGATAGTAGATAAAAGTACAAAAAGAAAAATGTTTAAATGTGTTTCTTAGGGAACACAATGACAGGTATATGGAAAACAGTAGTCCCACATACAAACACATTCTCAGGTTGAATTGGATGTGAAAGATCTACCTATTGGAGGGTGGTGCCTGGAAGTCAGTGGACATTTCTCTGTTTCCAGTTGCCCAAAAGGTTCGGGTGAAAAGAGTAGAGCAAACACTGTTTAGTAAACTTAGTAAAATCTGAGATAAATTTCAAGTCTACAAAACTAAAGCTGGATGAAACTCTGGGTAGCAGACCTGCTCTTCAAGCAAGGATGGTGCTAGATTCTGCTATATCAACAGTTACTGGTGGGAAATTTGGCTGAAAACCCAAAATCGGGTTTGGGTCTGGTGTCCAAAATGGATTGCTGGGTTTGGTGTCTCTCATCTTCCTCTTGACAATACCTCACAGATTCTCTATGGGGTTTAGGTCAGGTGAATGTGCTGACCAATCAAGCACAGTGATACTATGATCATTGAACCATGTATTGGTACTTTTGGCAGTGTGGGCAGGTGCCAGGTTCTGCTGGGAAATGGAATCAGCATCTCCATAAAGCTGGTCAGTAGAGGGACGCATGAAGTGTTCTAGAATTTCCTGGTAGAAGTCTGTGCTGACTTTGGACTTGATAAAACACAGTGGACAAACACCAGCAGATGACATGGCTCCTCAAATCTTCACTAACTGTGGAAACTTCGCACTGGACCTGATGCGACTTGGATTCTGTGCTTCTCCACTCTTCCTCCAGACTCTGGGACCATGATTTCCAAATGAAATGCAAAATTTCCACAATCTGATGAGACTAGGTTAGTGATGTAGCTGGGGACCAAATTGTGGGTGCTTTGTGAATTGTTTTGAATTTGCTCAGTGAGTGGAAGCCAATGGAGGGATTGAGAGAGAGAGGAGTAGCAGACACTGAACGGTTTGAAAGTATTGTTTTCATACAAGTAATGGCGGTGATCAGTGACTTATAGTGGGACTATGATGGTCTGACACTAACTGACACTAAGTGGGAACTGACTAACTGCCATTGACATTACTGGTGACACTGGGTAGGAAGAGTTTAACATCTGGGGCAATCAAAGGGTTAACTGTGTGCTTTGGAAGTGTTAATGTGTGTACTGTGTGCTGGTTTTCCTAAGGGACCTTGTTGTTTTTGTCCCTGCTTAGCAGGGAAGTAAAAAAGAAATGGATTGCCTGTCACTATACCAAGCTCTGTGTTGTTTAACATGACAAAGCACTGTCAATGAATCACTGAGCTAATCAGCCGGTCACTGCAGTCAATCATTGGCTAGGACCTGCAGATCTGCTTGTTCTGTAATGAATCACAGCACAGCTGGGTGGGCAGGCGCGTATGCGCGCTTCCTCTACCCAGAAGTGCTGATCCCATACTAGGTATGTGATCCAGTGCAGAACAGCCACTATACCGCAGTATATGTAAGTTATGTAGCCAGCAAGTGGCAATGGATTTGTGTCCGTTTACACCCTGCTACCTCCTGGTCTGATCCTCTCGGTCTGGTCAGGTCGGAGAGCAGTCGAGTGTAAACAGGCAGCCAGTTTTACATCCGTCTACCTATAGAGCAGAGCGGGCTGTATCCATGTCCATTCTGCATAAGCAGACAGACCTGTCATGCGGCCACTCCGCTCAGCTTAGCCTGTGCGAAGAAAGGGACAAACTATTCATAAACAAACACTCAAAGTCCACCAAGGGAAAAAGTCTCTTATGAATGCTCTGTGTGCTAAAACTTCTCAAGACAAAATACAAACTGTGCTCTGTGCCTCCATCACTCTCCAAAGAGACACTTGCCAAAATGCATGCTTTTCTAATTAAAGATCAGCATAAAAGACTGGAGTGGCTTTTTCACATTGACTGACTAGAGTTCAGTGAGGATTAGATTTTTAGTGATCTTAGGCAAGTATATTTTCTTTATTTTAAAGAATAATTAATAAAGTGTGATATAAAGAGTACTACGCTGTATGGATAACTCTTTTTTAATATACATGCTTGGTGGATTTACGGGAGAGGAGAAGATCTTGTGCCATTGCAGGGAGTTGTCAAAGTGATTCACTTTTAATCTCAAGCCTAACATGCTGATCTTTATTTTGAGAGACATATATTTTTGGTGAGTGTCGGAATGGAGAGTGGTGGAGGCACAGAGCACTATTTGTATTTTGTCTGAAGAGTTTCAGCACACAGAGCATTCACAGGGGATTGTTTCCTTTAGTGCAGTGGTCCTCAACTCCGGTCCTCAGGGCCCACTAACAGGTCAGATTTTAAGTATTACCTTGGGGAGATGCAGACTAGAGTACTGCAATCACTGAGCAGCAAATGATATCACCTGGGATGTATTTCAGTTATCTTGCAAACCTGGCCTGTTAGTGGGCCCTGTAGGCCAGGGTTGAGGACCACTGCTTTAGTGGACTTTATTCAGTGTTTTTTGTTTTTGGATAATGTCAGTGTATCACTTGATATTTACAAATTTGATCTTTTGCACTGTTACAAATTATTTGTGATTGCACTCACGATTATAATTGATTAGAAAATTGAGTTTGGATAATCATATGTATAGCACTGCACTGAATCTATATTAAGTTTAGTTTAATGGTTTGTAGACACTAAACAAGTTAAGCCTGAAAATTGTGTGCACCCATGAAACGGAGACAAATTATGGTACCCAAAGTTGCCCATTGGCAACACTTTAAATGTTCTTTACAGGTCATCAGTTTAGAGGTAACCTTTGAATTATTGATCATGTATTGTGGAGGGGGGTATTTAGGAACTTCCAAGAATGAATATCAACCATTGCTGATTGAGTACTTGGTTACACTAATAGTTACTGTTAGTTTTATGTATCTCTTCTTGTTCATTTCTATGTTTACTTTTTCCTACTCTCCCTCCTGGTCTGCGCTCTCTCTCACTCTCAGGTCCCCCATGAATGAATAGCATTTAGATGGCTCTTACACAACAAGTTGGCGATCACACTACTATGGCTCCTTTAACTAAGTAGTGCACGTTTAAATTCTTTATTTAGTGAAAAACAAGGGTATACAAACTGTGTACACAGTCATGGTAACATTAGTAAGGCAGTTCAGAAACAGCTTAGGAGTTGCAGTATATTCAATATTACAGCAAATAGGAGGGGGCTCATGAGTCCCAAAACCCACAGAGGTAATAACAGATCAGTGGTCTACTAAAACTTAATGAATAACATGGAGATATTCTCTGTTGCAATAGGTAGGATTCCAACGCTGGCTACCCTCCAGAGACCTAAACCCTATGCCTTTTCATGAGGATTTTTATTTAATTACAAGGAGGACAAACAAATGAGAGAGAAAAAAAAAGGGGGGGGGGTGCTCCATTGAAGAAGGGAACTAATGGCAGCATACAATTCATGGATTATTTTTTTTTTTTTTTATATTTAAATCTTTTTTATTTTTTTTTATCGTTGCTGAACGTTACAATCGATGTGTTACAAAATATCACCAGAAAAAGAAAAACAAAAGCACGTTCCGTCAACACAAATATAGTTATCAACATTTTCATATTCTTAAATGTATTCAAATAGAAAAACATGTTAACCCATATCTGCTTTAAACCCCCCTCCCCCCCTAACCTGTGAAAAAAAAAAAAGGAAACAGCCCCACGGGTGAGGGAAAACCCCCTCATACCTCCAAAATCCAACACTATTATCACCATGGAGGAGACCAGTCTACCAACCGAACAACATACTCTACCGACTGCACATTAGTAAGGCTCCTTCCTCAGATGTCACAAATCCATCCCAGCCTCCCCATAGTGAAGTAAATTTCTCATGTTTGTGTTTAGATGCCCATACTAACTCCTCCATCCTCCTGATTGCTTCCACTTTAAGTATCCAACTCGAAACCGTGGGGGGTGAGTTTTGCTTCCATTTTGAGGGTATGCAAGCCTTCGCTGCGCTAAGGAGATGG
This sequence comes from Pelophylax lessonae, assembly GCF_965119305.1. Taxonomy (NCBI): domain Eukaryota; kingdom Metazoa; phylum Chordata; class Amphibia; order Anura; family Ranidae; genus Pelophylax; species Pelophylax lessonae. The sequence goes on along the minus strand of NC_138773.1, from coordinate 123,841,902 downwards.
CCAATAATGCCTTTTTGAAAAACTGACATCGGAAGATCCGACATATTCAATAAAAAGAAAGCAGGATCATTTGGAATCGTGTGTACAGTAAATTTCTGAATAATCCTATGGACTTCCGACCAGAAATGATTTAATCGGGGGCAAGCCCAGAAAATATGGAACATAGTTCCCTCTGCACTGTTACAACGCCAGCATGCCTCTGACGCTTCCGGGTAGCATTTATGCAGTTTAGCTGGTGTGTAGTACCACCTTGACATACAGTGGAACCTTGGTTTACGAGTACCTCTGTTTACGAGCGTTTTGAAAGACGAGCAACATTTTTTTAAAAAAACTGTCTTGGTATACGAGCACTGTCTTGATATACGAGCAGTTTTATACTCTAAAAGCATGCCATCCCCTCTGTAAATGCACTCTCTCACATACCATTATGTGTCCCAGCGCTTGTACACTGTATAAACATGCCGATTTATATTGTTTTAGAGTGTCCCTGCACTTACTGTATGTATGTGTCTCCTCGTTTCTCTGCCTCGCTCTCACCTCGTCTCCCTGCTCTACCCGGCGGGAGGGGCCGATCACTCCTTCTGACGTCATCTGAGGAGGAGGGGAGGAGGAAGCAGAGGGCTGCAGTGTTGTGAGTGAACAGCCAGACAAGCACTAATAAAGAATAATCGGCATCTGTTATGTAGTACAGCACGAATACAGGGACACATAATGTTTAACAAAGGAGATGGCATACTTATACTGTACAGTAATGTACTACTTTATATATAACAGCATATATTTATATTACTATAAATGCTTGTGGAACGAATCATCTGAGTTTCAATGCTTTCCTATGGGAAAACTTGCTTTAATATACGAGTGTTTTGGATTACAAGCAAGCTGCTGGAACGAATTATACTCGTAAACCAAGGTTCCACTGTAATCTTATAACTTGTTTCCTGCAATTTAGTGCATCGGGAGGACCTTAATGTTAGTACGAGCATCTTCTTAATTTGGGCTGGTGAGAATGTTCTACTCATCTCAATCTCCCACATACGAATCCAGGGTAAGACCGGTTGAGTCTGAGGGGTAACCAGTAGGCCATACATATATGACAAAGTACCCTTCTTCTGGCCTTGACTAAAGCAGTAATCCTCAAACTCCGTAAGAGGTCTGATATAAGTACTTGGTGGTGAGAGCGAACCTAAAAAATGGCGCAACTGTAAAGCCTGCCATACCGATAGAGTGTAAGGGCCCTGTGTTTCTGTCAGTTCTAACAGTGTAGGCCATCTATCCTCTATCAGGAAGTGTGTTACCTGAAAAAAGCCGGCTCTACGCAGCCGCATAAAGCTACTGGAAGATAATCCTGGCTCAAATTTAGGGTTACCTAAGATTGGGTAAAGTGGGGAGTCTCTTGAGAATAACCTCTGTTTAAGTTGAATTACCTCGCACAATCTCAGTGTTGCGCCTATCAGAGGATGTGATTTCAACGCCAAAAGGCATTCCCTCCACATCCAGGGGGTCCTACTCAGCGCCACAGGGGTCTGTGCTTGCTCTATCTGAACTGATATTTTGTCTTTAAAGTGGCAGCCCCAGTCTACCACTCTACCTAGATGGGCGGCTTGATAGTACTTCCTAATGTCAGGTAAAGCAATCCCTCCCATTCTCTTCGGAAGGCTCAGCCAATTTTTTGATATCCGTGGTTTCCCATGTGGCCAGATGAACTTTAAGAATAGGGTATTTACCTGATTAAAAAACTTCAATGGGATCTGAGATGGTAGAGTTTGAAATAAATATAGAAATTTTGGGAGGATACACATTTTGATAAGATTACACCTCCCGAACCACGAGTGTAGTCCCTTCTGCCATTTCTCTAACAGTATCCGTGTCATAGCCATAAGTGGAGGATAATTCAAATTAAATAGCTGACTTAATTTAGTTGGTATATTAGTTCCTAGATAGCGAATAGCTTGCTCCGGCCATTTAAATTGAAAGGTCTTTTGGATCGACTCTCGCATAGGTATAGTTAAATGTACTCCCATCACCGCAGACTTGGTAAAATTAATTTTGAAATTTGAAAATTTCCCATATATGTCAAATTCCTGCAATAAGTTAGGTAGTGATATCATCGGGTTAGTTAATGAAAACAGCTGATCGTCCGCGTATGCCGATATCTTGTGTTGTACCCCACCCACCAGGATACCACCGATATCCGGGTGACTTCGTATTTTACATAGAAAGGGTTCTAAATCCAACGCAAATAAAAGGGGTGACAAGGGGCAGCCTTGGCGTGTCCCATTGCTAATGGGGAAGGGATCTGAGAGAAAACTATTTACCTTAACCTGTGCAGATGGCATGGAATAGGATGCCGAAATCCAATTCCGCATATTGTCTCCCAGGCCCACATGCCTCAGTACTGCGATCATAAAATCCCAATTGACCCGATCGAATGCCTTCTCGGCATCTGTGCTTAAGAAAATTCCCGGTTTGCGGGCATTGGAGGCAATATGAATTAGGTTAAGGGTCTTGATTGTGTTGTCCCTAGCCTCTCTATTAGGAATAAACCCGACTTGGTCTTAATGTATCAGCGGTTGTACATGTTGGGACAATCGTGCTGCCAGTAACTTTGTGAAAATTTTTAAATCAAAATTTAAGAGGGAGATCGGTCTATAGCTACTGCAATCTGCTGGGTCCGTAATATGTGCTTTCAGAGTTTCTTTAAGAAAGGCTGGTCCTTCTCTGGCGGTGTTAAAAAGTTTTTCTAAATAGGGGCCTAGTTCTGAAAAAAAAGAGGTATAATAAAACTGAGTGAACCCGTCCGGTCCAGGCGCCTTACCTGGTTTCATCGATTTAATAATTTGGAGTATTTCTGATTGTGTTATGGGTGTCTCGAGTTTTTCCGTCACCTCTAAGGATAGCCGAGGCATCCCTGAGTTCGCAATATATTCCTTCGCCTGGGCTAAATCCAGGGTAGCAACTGGGAGATTATAGAGATCTTTAAAGAACTCACGAAAAACCTGCGTCATCTGAATTGGCATCACTAGTTTCTTACCCTGCTTATTCTTCACCTGCGTAATATATGATGAAGTCCTAAGGTCACGTACTGCGTTTGCTAATGCCTTCCCACATTTGTCTCCTACCTCGTATCCTATTTTCCTTCCTCTTTGGATACCCTTTTTTGCTCTGTCTTGAAGTATGTCCGTAATCTGTGGGCGGATAGCAACCAGCTCCTGCATATTATTTGATGTTTGAGCGTGTTTATGGCATGCTTCCGCTTTTTGTAGCCTAACCAGTAACGACTGGAGGGTGCTCTCTCTCTCCCTTTTAATGCGTTCCCCATGTTTGATCAGTATACCGCGTATGACGGGTTTGTGAGCTTCCCATAATAGGCCAGTATTACAATCATCCGTATCATTGATCCTGAAGTATTCCCTAAGGGCCTCTGTTACTTCCGCTAACACCCTGGACTTTCTAGTATACTTTCATTCAATTTCCATACCTTTGAGGGGTTTGATGTCATCCTCCCTAGCGAATATCTAAGGAGCACGGGGGCATGGTCTGACCACGTGATATTGCCTATAGAGGTGTCGATTACTGAGTGTAGTTGTGCATGTGGAATCAGGAAATAATCCAGTCTAGTATAGACCTGGTGTGGTGGAGAAAAAAAAGTGTAATCCCGTTCTGACGGGTGAAAGAGCCGCCACACATCCATCAATTGCGCCCGGTTAAGGGCGCGGGACACTTCCTTATGCACTCTAGGAGCCGTCGTGGATGATCCCGAAGAGACATCTATCGAGGGTACTAACGAGATGTTTAGATCTCCACCCATTATCAACTGTCCCTCTACAAAATCTGCCAGTTTATCCAACATCTGAGATAAATATAAGTCTTGCTGATAATTTGGTGCATATAGGGATACCACTGTGATCAAGGCTTCCCCTACCAGGCCCTTTACAAAGATAAAGCGACCTCTAGGGTCCACAATAGAGTCTCGGTATATCCAGGGTAATCTGTTTGTGATAAGAATAGATGCTCCCCTAGACTTGGATTCCTCATTAGTAGAGTGGTACACATGAGGAAAATGTCTGGATTGTAGAATTGGGAATTTATTAGATCTAAAATGAGTCTCTTGAATCAGAGCTATATCCACTTTCATACGTCTCAGATCCTCCCCGAGCATACGTCTTTTTTCTGGTTGGTTGAGTCCTTTAGTGTTCAGTGATAGTACCCTAATCTCCTCCATGGTAGACACACAAGTGTAAAGAAAAGAAAAGAAAAAAAAAAAAAAAAAAAACCACCCTCAACCCAAAACGACTCCCCTACAGTGTTAGCACTAACGTGCACTGTGCGCTACAATCAAGTGCCCCCCCCCCTTTGCGCACTGTCCTATTTGGGGGTTTGGGAAAAAATAGCCGTTAGAGGGCGCTCCCCCTCCTACTCCTCCCCAGCAACAATATATATTCCCCTGTTAGAAGTACACCCCTCCTCCCTCCCCTTTCCCCCCTTTCCCCTTTGCCTATACTAAGCAAAGATAGGTAGTACAGTAGGGAAAGGAGGTGTATTTCCCCTGTAATCTCCAAATATTCCCTTTCTCCTTCCTGTTGGTCAACTCGGAAGGGGAAAAAAAATAATAATAATTTTTCCAAGAGGTCAAAAAACAAAACCGGGGGGGATTATTTATTTTCTTTCCCCGTTAGCTACACTTATCTATATCAGAAATCACCCACAATACAGGTGTGAAGTAAACTGGCGTAAGCATTTACATATATATATATATATATATATCCGTCTTCATCAACTTAGTCTAAAACCAATACTAATAAACTTATGAGACGGAATCATACTCTATGCTATATCTGTCAGTGTAACAGTAGCTAGCATTAATCCCTTTATAACCCCTATATGTTGGATGAGGGGGGGAGGGAAAGCCTTCGTCTCCCCCTTCCCTCACCAACACCTGACTCTTATGTCACCTGACACCAAATGACATCTACCCCATAGTAGCGCTGACATTTCTGCCTCTGAAACGTTGATCCTATCCCCTCATCTCCATGAACCTCAATGTATTCCCTCGTTGTTCTTAACTTATGAGTACCCTTCAGTTCAGTAACTTCATTATTTTCCTACAGTCCTATTCAGTGGCGGCTGGTGAAGTTTTAAGATGGGGGGGCGCAAGACCCCGCCCTTCTATTTTGGCCCCTCCCATTTCTCAGAAGCCACACCCCTTATAGACCCCACCCATTTTGTCCCCTGTATTTTGCTTGCGTGAACCAATTCTCCCAATATATCACATATTAAGGGCTCCATCAGTACTAGTATATCCCATAATAGGGAGCAGGGGCCCTATTATGGGATACACTGACAGAGTGGCACAAACCCCACAGTACAGGCCCCTTGTACAAACCCCACAGTACAGACCCCCTAGCACATGCCCCCTTTCAATGTAGTGACCAGCGTACATGCCCCCTTTCAATGTAGTGACCAGCGTACATGCCCCTTTCAATGTAGTGACCAGCGTACATGCCCCCTTTCAATGTAGTGAGCAGCGTACATGCCCCCTTTCAATGTAGTGACCAGCGTACATGCCCCCTTTCAATACAGTGACCAGCGTACATGCCCCTTTCAATGTAGTGACCAGCGTACATGCCCCCTTTCAATACAGTGACCAGCGTACATGCCCCCTTTCAATACAGTGACCAGCGTACATGCCCCTTTCAATACAGTGACCAGCGTACATGCCCCTTTCAATACAGTGACCAGCGTACATGCCCCTTTCAATACAGTGACCAGCGTACATGCCCCCTTTCAATGTAGTGACCAGCGTACATGCCCCCTTTCAATGTAGTGACCAGCATACATGCCCCCTTTCAATGTAGTGACCAGCGTACATGCCCCCTTTCAATACAGTGACCAGCGTACATGCCCCCTTTCAATACAGTGACCAGCGTACATGCCCCCTTTCAATGTAGTGACCAGCGTACATGCCCCCTTTCAATGTAGTGACCAGCGTACATGCCCCCTTTCAATGTAGTGACCAGCATACATGCCCCTTTCAATGTAGTGACCAGCGTACATGCCCCTTTCAATGTAGTGACCAGCGTACATGCCCCCTTTCAATACAGTGACCAGCGTACATGCCCCTTTCAATGTAGTGACCAGCATACATGCCCCCTTTCAATACAGTGACCAGCGTACATGCCCCTTTCAATGTAGTGACCAGCGTACATGCCCCTTTCAATGTAGTGACCAGCGTACATGCCCCTTTCAATGTAGTGACCAGCGTACATGCCCCTTTCAATGTAGTGACCAGCGTACATGCCCCCTTTCAATGTAGTGACCAGCGTACATGCCCCTTTCAATGTAGTGACCAGCATACATGCCCCTTTCAATGTAGTGACCAGCGTACATGCCCCCTTTCAATACAGTGACCAGCGTACATGCCCCTTTCAATACAGTGACCAGCGTACATGCCCCTTTCAATGTAGTGACCAGCGTACATGCCCCCTTTCAATGTAGTGACCAGCGTACATGCCCCCTTTCAATGTAGTGACCAGCGTACATGCCCCTTTCAATGTAGTGACCAGCATACATGCCCCTTTCAATGTAGTGACCAGCGTACATGCCCCTTTCAATGTAGTGACCAGCGTACATGCCCCTTTCAATGTAGTGACCAGCGTACATGCCCCCTTTCAATACAGTGACCAGCGTACATGCCCCTTTCAATGTAGTGACCAGCGTACATGCCCCTTTCAATGTAGTGACCAGCATACATGCCCCCTTTCAATACAGTGACCAGCGTACATGCCCCCTGCAGAGGTATGGCAGTGGGAGAGATGGGATCAGGCAGAGGGATGGTGGTGGGAGAGATGGGATCAGGCAAAGGGATGGCGGTGGGAGGGATGAGGGCATGGGATGAGGCAGAGCAGAGGGGGACGGCGGTGGAAAGGCTGGATGGATGGATGGTCATGGGATGAGGCAGAGCAGAGGGGGACGGCGGTGGAAAGGCTGGATGGATGGATGGTCATGGCCCATGATGACCATCCATCCAGCCTTTCCACCACCATCCCCCTCTGCTCTGCCTCATCCCATGACCATCCATCCATCCATCCAGCCTTTCCACCGCCATCCCCCTCTGCTCTGCCTCATCCCATGACTCATGGGATGAGGCAGAGCAGAGGGGGATGGCGGTGGAAAAGCTGGATGGATGGTCATGGAGGACTGACAGGAGGACCACGAGGACTCACCGGTGGTGATGTCTTCTTCCAGCAGATGACCTCCGGTGGTCTGGTCTCCTCTCCGGTGCCGCAGTCACTCCCGTCCGGTGTCCACCCGACTCCATCGCCCGCGGTCCGGTCCACTGCTGCGAGTGACGTCAGCCTGGTCAGCGTTGGATGTCCTGGATGCTGTGATTGGTCCAGGCTGGAGGCTGGACCAATCACAGCCAGGAATCCACGAAGTGGGGGTTTCCAAGGAATCTGCCTTGCGCCCAGGTTACGCCCCCCACGCCCCCCAGAAGGCAGCCAATCGGCGCCTCTTCTGGGTGGTAACCCCACCCCCCCACCCCCTCCACATCGGCTGGCGGCGGCGGCGAACGCAATTTTTTTTTTTTCAAACTTTATTGCTCGTTTTGCAATCTTTTTTTTTTTTTTATCTTTTTTTTTTTCTTCCTTTTTTCAGGGGGGGCGGCGCCCTGGCGCCCCCTATGCACCGGCCGCCACTGGTCCTATTCATATTTATTATACCCTTATACCCTTTATCCTTTCTACATTCTTTAATTCTGTATACTATACTCCTGTCAGTGCTCCTATCTGTACAAAAACCATGCAATGGAACCACAGAGTCCATGAGGAGTCCCTCTAAGAGTTTTATAGGTAGGTCACTGATAGGAAACTCTATATACTAAACTCCTAGATGTACTCCTGTCTACATAAAGACCAAAATATTGGAACCATAGAGTTCATAAGGAGTCCTTCTAAGAGTCTTATAATGTGATCACTGATAGGAAATTCTGTATACTAAACTCCTAGATGTTTTCCTGTCTGCATAATAACCCAGATATTGGAACCACCGGGTTCATGGGGAGTCCTTCTAAGGGTCTTATATGATGGTCACTGATAGGAAATTCTGTGTACTAAACTCCTAGATGTACTCCTGGCTGCAGCATAAAAACTAAATATTAGCACCACAGAGTCCGTGAGGAGACCATCTGAGTCTTATCGAGTGGACCCTGGTAGGAAGCAGGCAAAAAAAAGAGAAGAACACAAAAAAAAAGAAAAACCAAAGGGAACAATTTAGAGAAAAATAGTTGATCATCTCCCAGTAGAGAGGCAAAAAAGAAAAGAGGGAGGTAGGGCCCTCATCCAAAAACCAAAAAGAAAAGAAATTAGTGAAATTCAGGGGACAAAAAAAAAAAAAAAAAAAAAGGAAAAATCTAATCCAGCCAACTTAAGCCGACAAGAGTAAAGGCAGAGTCAGGAAAAGTAACTCCGCCCCATCCGCTATGGTCTTCTTCCTCACTTCTTCTTCATCCTAGTTCATTATTACCTTCTTTAGGGTCCCTTTTGGCTTTGCCTTTCTTTGTCATAACGATACCTCTTGAAGGGCGAGGGAGAAAAATCATCCAATCGGGCACTTCAAAAGCAGGGACTTCTAAAAAGGAAAAGACCGCTGGTAGGTCCTCTTGAGATCTCATAGTGCAAAAACGGCGCTCTCTCTGAAAAGTTACAGAAAACTGATATCCCCAGCGATATGAAGCATCCTGTGCTCTAGCTCTTTCCAATAGCGGCTTGAGCATTCCTCTCCTCTGCAATGTGGCCCACGATAGGTCCGGGAATATCCTCAATTTAGCTCCCTTAAAGTTAATATCTCCTAATTCCCATGCTTTCCGAACTATGCTTTCTCTATGTGGGTAATGATGAATCCTACATATTATATCTCATGGCCTATTAGGGTCCGATGAGCGTGGGCCTAACCCTCGGTGAATTTGATCAATCCGCACTACCTCAGGGATGTCGGGGCCTGTAATTTGAAGAAAAATAGCAGTTGCAATTGCCGTTAAATCTTCTGCTTCTGCAGTTTCTGGTAGCCCGCGGATCCGTAGGTTATTACGCCTACTCCGATCCTCAATACTCTCAAGGTGTAATTGTAGGTCTATAGCTGAGCTTGCCTGCACTTTCTGTGCTGATTCTAATGCCTTCACTCGTATCTCCATATTTGCTGTGGCGGATTCCCCAGCTGACACTCTATTGGATAATTCATGGATTATTAATTGTCGGCTAGCTATGCCATATTGCTGTAGACCAAATCCTGCTGGTCAATCAGCTCCTGATAAGTGTTAGAATAGAAAAAGATCGACTACGGGTACTACGTATCACAAACCTTTTCCCCATGGTAGAAGGAAGCCGTAAAGCATTCCATATGTTCAGTATAATTAAGTATAATTAATTTTAGGCTTCCACCAGTTGGGAGAAGTACCACAGAGAGATGGGAGTGGTAATGCACCTTTAAATCGTTTACATATTAAAAGCGGTTCTAAAGGCAGAAGCTTTTTTTAACTTAATGCATTCTATGCATTAAAATCAAAAACCTTTTGTGTGTAGCAGCCCCCATCAGCTTCCCTAATACTTACCTGAGCCCCACCTCGATCCAGCGATGTTGCATGAGATCCGATGCTGTCCAGGACTCTACCTCCTGGTTGGCTGAGACACAGCAGTGGGCACCATTGAGCCAATGAGGAGAGAGGGGGCGGGGCAGAGCCACGACTCCTTGTCTGAATGGACACATAGAGCAGCAGCTTGGCTTTGGTGCCCCCATAGCAAGCTGCTTCCAGTGAGGGCACTTGGCAGGAGGGAGGAGCCAAGAGTGCCGGTGAAGGACTCGAGAAGAGAAGGATCTGGGCTGCTCTGTGCAAAACCATTACACAGAGCAGGTAAGTATAACATGTTTGTTTTTTTAAACAAGGCAAGGGTGGCTATTCTCAGTAAAATAGGCACCCTGTTTACCTTCCATAACTCGTATCTGACCCTGAAAAGGCCACTACATCATTCTTAGAGGCAAATGGAAATCCATGGAAGTTACTTTTTGTAACATCTACTCCCCTGACATGAACCAAAATGCTTTTCTTTCAAGGCTGTATAATCATCTTTTCCAAGTTGAACACAAATACTTGATTATAGGGGCGATTACAATTTACCATACTTTACCACCTTGGATAGGCATGCAGTTGGTACTTGTAAATCCCAACCATGTATAACTAAATGGACTCGAAAAAACACAGTGAGTTTCTCATCCAATGAAACAACAATATACACACTACTCCCACCCTGTATCACAACGATTACTTTTTTGTGAATAACCCCACTCTACGAGCACATAAAAAATTCAAAATCCTACCAATCTCTTGATCAGACCACACCCCTATTCTTATTATCTGTCCCAGAATACTGCTATGCTTGCCATTGGAAACTCAATGAGTTTATGCTTCAGCATGAACCGTCCAAAATGGAGCTAGAATCCTCCCTAAGGCATTTTTTGCAGAAAATGTAACCCCAGATATCGGTTAAGCTCTTAAGAAGGATAGTCAAGTTACAAACTATGTTAAAGGAATTAGTCTTAGATAAAGTCTAAAAAACCCTCATCCTCCTTAGCAACTCTACTATGGTAAAGGAAACAAGACCCACTCACTCTTAGCAAACAAACTGAAAGATAAAATAAATGTATTTCCCCCAAAGCTATCAAAGACAAATCCAGATGGCGCAATGTAATCCCTCCCAAAAATCTCAGGCCTTTGGAGACCTTTTATCTCTAAGTTAACATCCTCTTACACCATCATCCACCCTCTTCAGACCAAACATTTGAATGTGGAAACATCTTGTGAATAGTGACATCCCCAAACTCTTGGTCAGTCAAACCTTAACTCATTCAATTACCCCATTAAAGGGGAGGAAATAGTGGCAATTGTCAAGTCAATCCCCACACAGAAATTTCTGGGAATTGATGGCTTTCACTACAAATATAAGAAAAACCTTCCTTTTGATCTTCTTCTTAGATACTTTTTTTCTCAAACAAAGACCCTATACTATGTAAAATGCAACAGTGATACCTCACGCTAATACCTAAATCTGATAAGGATCACTGTTTATGTACCAATTATAGACCTATTGCTTTACTAAATACGGACTTGAACATTTTCTTCAAACTGCTCTTGATTATGATGAATGTACTTCTCCCTTATTTCATCAACATGGACAAAGTAAGTTTTTATGCCATTTTGTCAAGCAGGTGATAACACCAGAAAAGTAATCAACCTACAGCAATTGACGTGGTTGTAGCACTGTCCCCATAGGGCTTGCTGTATGATGAAAACTTGCTGGGCCTCCTCTGATTACCTGCAGACAGTCACTTAGGGACAGTTCACACATTAATCCTTATTGCCAATGGCTCATAACTGCATAAACAGTCCAGGGGTTTTTTTTTTTTATATTTATTGTGGAACTAGGATGGGGGAAGAGAACAGTGGGATACTCCAACTTGAACTATTTACAGTTGATAAGGATAACTCTCACTGGGCCTCACCAGGATACTTGTGAAAGCAGTCACACCTCTTTAACCATACTGCCATGGGTATGGAAAGGGTTAAGTCTCCTTGCTCTCTCTCCAGCAACAGACTTCTAACTACATTATCTTCAGGACACTCTCTAGCATCCCCTTTACTGAAACCTGTCCTCCGAATCTTCAAGCTGAAGGGATGGCCCCCCTCAGGACAGGCCCCTTGACACTAGGGGGCTGGACTTCACCTGAGTGTGCTCTTGTCTCTCATTGACCACCTGAAGCTAATTGCTCAATTAAGCAAGCTATAAAACACTGTCTCTCACTGAGAGCATTGTCAGTTCATTGCTGATCCTTCCTTGTTCCTGTGTTGCTGATCTATGTTCCAGATAATTCCTGTTTGACAGACTTTGTTCCTGTTTCCTGAGCGTGTGTTCCAGACTGACCCCGGCTTCCATCCTTACCTTCGCTCCTTGTTGTTCCTGTGATCCTTATCCGGACTTGTGTCATCCAGTGACTACAGTTATTCCTGGACTTCCCTTCCCATTGTATTCCTGCCGGTCCTGCTTATTGGAGCACCGTCCCTGCCAAGCCCCCGTGCACAAATTCACAGCCCAGGTGGCTTTCTTACCTGGTCACCCTGGACTGTGGATATCTGCAAGGGTGAGCCTACATCTCTGCGTTACAGACTCCAACAAAGGTAAGCCCCGTGACATGTCCTCCCTCAACCCTACTATTCCCCCTCTTTATGGAACACCTAGAGGCTCATGTTGGGAAAACCCCAACATACATAGCATACCATTTAGAGACAGAGAATTTAAAATCTCACTCTTTCCAGATGATGAGCTCCACACGTTGACTTAAACCTATATTTCTCTCCCAAATCTTTATGAAGCATATAGCACTCCATTGGGATACAAAATTACCTCTTCTAAATCAGAAGCCTTCCCTCTTAATGTTTCTCCCTCGGAAATTGAAAATTGATCTAGCTTTTTTCCATAAAGTATATGTGGAGGACTTCTGTGTTAAAATATTTTCGAGTGAACATTACCCCACTTATGACACATTGTATAGGGAAAATTTTCTACCATTGTTTTGGGATATCAGCACATCTTAACCGCATGGAAAAGCATTATATCTCCTTTTTTGTCTTCATCACTTCTATAAAAATGTATGTTTTACCTAGGATTCTTTACCTTTTGGAAACTTTACCGACACCTACACCTTCCATACATCTTTCAGATTCTTTCTTTGACTGAGACTACAAAAGACATTGAATCTATAAATCAATTATTTTTGCCTCTCAAAATGAGGGTGGCTTAGGGTTCCCAAATTGAATTAAGTATTATCAAGCAACTCATTTGCAATCTGCAGCCTCCTGTTGTACCTTGTATGCCTACAATTGTTGGACAGAAATAGAAAAGCTCTGTTTAGCACCTGTACATCTTAACACAATGCTGTGGAAAGTGGATGCGACCAAAGAACCTCATAACCTTCTTTACACTATGTTGCTGTACCCAATCACATTTTACATCATTTTTTTCACACAAATAGCGATTTCTTTTGGTGGTATTTAATCACAACTGGGTTTTTTATTTTTTGTGATTTAAGTAAAAAAATAGGGAAAATTTTGAAAAAAAAAAAAATTATCTTGTTTTCGTTTCTGTTATAAACCTTTGCAAGAAAGTAATTTTTTTCAAAAATGTAGGTCAAAATTTATACTGCTACATATCTTTGGTAAAAATAACCCAAATTAGTGGATATTATATTGTGCTGCTACTCCTCCTGAGTATGGCGATACCACATGTGTGAGACTTTTACACAGCCTGGCCGCATACAGAGGCCCAACATGCAAGGAGCATCGTCAGCTGTTCTACGAGCATTAATTACACATATAATTTCATTACAACCAATCACACTTTTGAAGGCCCAGGAGCACCAGGACAATGAAAAGCCCACAAAATGACCCAATTTTGGAAAGCAAACACCCCAACGCATAATCCAGGAGGCATGGGCTGCAGATACATACTCAGGTACTCTCATGAGCTGCAGATAGGTACTCAGGTACTCTGATAGGCTGCAGACAGGTACTTTGGTACTCTGATTGGCTACAGACAGGTACTCTGGTAATCTGATGGTCTGGAGATAGGTACTCGGGTACTATGATAGGCTGCAGAGAGGTATTCGGGTACTCAGATGAGCTGGTGACAGGTACCCAGGTACTCTGATGGACTGCAGATACAGTATCTCACAAAAGTGAGTACACCCCTCACATTTTTGTACTATTTTATTATATCTTTTCATGTGACAATACTGAAGAAATTACACTTTGCTACAATGTAAAGTAGTTAGTGTACAGCTTGTATAACAATGTAAATTTGCTGTCCCCTCAAAATAACTCAACACACAGCCATTAATGTCTAAACCGCTGGCAACAAAAGTGAGTACACCCATAAGTGACAATGCCCAAATAGGGCCCAAAGTGTCAATATTTTGTGTGGCCACCGTTATTTTTCAGCACTGCCTTAACCCTCTTGGGCATGGAATTTACCAGAGCTTTACAGGTTGCCACGGGAGTTCTCCTCCACTCCTCCGTGATGACATCACAGAGCTGGTTGATGTTAGAGACCTTGCGCTCCTCCACCTTACATTTGAGGATGCCCCACAGATGCTCAATTGGGTTTAGGTCTGGAGACATGCTTGACCAGTCCATCACCTTTACCCTAAGCTTCTTTCGCAAGGCAGTGATCAACTTGGAGGTGTATTTTGGGGTCGTTATCATGTTGAAATACTGCCCTTCGACCCACACTCCGAAGTGAGAGGATCATGCTCTGCTTCAGTATGTCACAGTACATATTGGCATTCATGGTTCCCTCAATAAACTGTTGCTCCCCAATGCCGGCAGAACTCATGCAGCCCCAGACCATGATACTCCCACCACAATGCTTGACTGTAGGCAAGACACACTTGTCTTTGTACTCCTCACCTGGTTACCTCAACACACGCTTGACACCATCTGGATTAAATAAGTTTATCTTGGTCACATCAGACCACAGGACATGGTTCCAGTAATCCATGTCCTTAGTCTGCTTGTCTTCAGCAAACTGTTTGCGGGCTTTCTTGTGCATCATCTTTAGAAGAGGCTTCCTTCTGGGACGACAGCCATGCAAACCAATTTGATGCAGTGTGTGGCTAATGTCCTGAGCACTGAAAGGCTGACCCCCACCCCTTCAACCTCTGCAGAAATACTGGCAGCACTCATGTGTCTATTTCCCAAAGACAACCTCTGGATATGATGCTGAGCACGTGCACTCAACTTCTTTGGTCAACCATGGCGAGGGCTGTTCTGAGAGTAACCTGCCCTGTTAAACTGCTGTATGGTCTTGGCCACTGTGCTGCAGCTCAGTTTCAGGGTCTTGGCAATCTTCTTATAGCCTAGGCCATCTTTATGTAGAGTAACAATTCTTTTTTTCAGATTCTCAGAGGGTTCTTTGCCATGAGGTGCCATGATGAAATTCCAGTGACCAGCATGAAAGAGTGAGAGTGATAACACCAAATTTAACACACCTGTTACCCATTCACACCTGAGAACTTGTAACACTAACAAGTCACATGACACCAGGGAGGGAAAATGACTAATTGGGCCCAATTTGGACTTTTACACTTAGGGGTGTAATCACTTTTGTTGCCAGCGGTTTAGACATTGATGGCTGTGTATTGAGTTTTTTTGAGGGGACAGCAAATTTACACTGTTATACAAGCTGTACTCCCACTAATTTACATTGTAGCAAAGTGTAATTTCTTCAGTGTTGTCACATGAAAAGATATAATAAAATATTTACAAAAATGTGAGGGGTGTACACACTTTTGTGAGATACTGTCCATCAAAGTACTCGAGCACCTGTCATCAGAATACCATATGGGCTGTCATACTCTGATGGGCTGGTGACAGGTACTTTGATGGGTTGGTGACAGGTACTTTGATGGGCTAATGACAGGCCCTATTTATTGGGGGGGGGGGGGGGACAATCAGTGTGTTTGCTGTGCACTCTAATCAGGAACTAGCTGTTACCGCAATCTCCTCCTCATACAGGATGGATATGTGCAGAGGAGCTTGTTACCGTGGTTTGTTGACATTCTGTGACCGACTGTGATTGGACACAGCCGGTCACGTGGTAAAGAGCCAATTCCATTGGCTCTTTACCCAGATCGGGGATGGACTGTGTCACAGTGACACTCTCCATCCCGATCACCGTTCTGCGCGCCCCTGGGGGTGCGCACGAGCGGCGTGCACAAGGACAGTGCATGTGGCTGGCTGTGATTGAATACAGCTGGTCACATGGTAAAGAGCCATTTTTTTTATTGGCTCTTTACACTGATCGGAGATGAACTGTGTCCCGAGGGACATGCCTCATTCCTGATCGCTGCCCTGCATGCCCCCGGGGGGGGGGGGGGGCGGGGGGCGGAAGAGTGGCGAGAATGGGCGGACGTCATATGATATCCACCTGGAGGGACAGAGGGCTCCTGCCGGCGTCATTTTACAATGCGCCAATAGGGAACTGGTTAAAGGATAGGTTCACTTTTGGTAACATATTACACCTGTATTTTGGGTGTAACATGTTACTGTTAACCATACCCTAGCCCCCCCCTTTCCCCCATGAGAGTGGGTGGAGATTCTTGTCCCCATACCCACTGACACTTTTTAAAAACGGAGCAGCTATGTGGGGCTCTGTGAGCGTCATTTAGTCCCATCTGCCACTGTAGTTCCAATGAACTGCGAGCGTGCTTATCAGCAAACCCATAGTCTGTTCATTCTTTCTCTTGTACAGAGATTTGGGCACAAAGTTTGGGGAACACAGTGCAGAAGCCTGATACTGTACCTGCGATCTGTTGGACGCAGGTGCAATGCTATGCAGGCTCCTGTAAAAGCAAAAAAAAATATTAAATGCACATTTTGTTTTGTTTTTTTTGTTTTTTTAGCACAATGCCAAAAATGGAGAGCAATTGAGCAGAGTGAGGCAGTGTATTACTGAATTTTAAACCATATGGGCACTTATTTTTAATGTCTTACATGGCTTTACCTGCAAAAGGGGCCAGCCTGAAGTTATTTAGCAGGACTTAATTTTTTGACTAAAGTTCTACTGTAAAGAGGGTTATTTACGAATGGCTAAAAGTAAGGTCTAATTATTGTTAACAAGCTTTGCTAAAAACTTTTTGATGAATTAGCCTAGTGCTACTTGGGCAATTAAATCTCTTTGTTATTGAATGATTTAACTACTTGTTGGCAGTCACCTCATTTGCAGCACATTGAAATCAATGCAATGCTAAGTAGATAATTGTAAACAAGCAGTTAAATTTCACAGAAGCAAAGAGATTTAATCGCCAATGTAGCCCCAGGTTTAAGGATGTGTGAAAAAAGAAGTGGGGTTAATTAGTAGTTAATAAGCACAGACTATGAAACTGGAGTGTAAATGACTTTACTATTGATCTGCTTCTTGCTCTGTCAGCTCTCCAGGGAGCTTGAACTTCAACTACTTAATTCAGCTGCAGCAGTATGCAACCAATAATTTTATTTCTATGCTTCAAACAAAATCACCTTTGTTTATAAGTTTTTTTCAGCAAGTAATAAAATCAATTAAGCTATTTTTCCAAACCCTGTGAGTTTTCTTTTCTTTGTTTTTTTTTTATTTTTTTATTATTATTTATTTATTTTTTGTAATAGTCAATATGTTTAAAATGTCAATGTGCTCATTGCAAATTCCTTAATAAATAGTGACAGCACAATAGGCTGTGTGCTTCACCTTAAAGATTCTCTCTAAGTAAAAATTTGGGAAGCTAATGAAGTGTCCAGAGTGATGGTTTTCAGCTGCTTGTTAATTACCTAAAGTTAACTACTTTGGCTTCTCTTTGTTTTATTTTACTCCAACATACTGTTGAATTGCCAATATCTTTTAAAAAAGAGACTGCAGCAAAAAAACTGAAAATTGTGTCAAATACTTACCGTAATTCTCCTTTCCTGATGCCAAATCATGACAACCAGGACAAGTGAATAGCATAAAAAGAGGCGTAGTTAGCCGCACCCCCCCCTCATTCTTTGTAACAAGCCACATGCCGAAACAAACAAGGGTGTCCCTGTATGCTGCCATTGTTTGGAGTCAGGAAAGGAAAATTATGGTAAGTATGTGATACAATTTTCCATTTTTCTGATGCCAACATGGCAGCATACTAGTGATAAATAACTAGTTGCCAGGGTGGGTTCTGCTTGTCAAATCAATCTTTTAATTCTGATGGAACAGAAGACTGCATAGTCCTTCCTCCAAAGTCCACTATTGACAAGGCACCCGGATCTACTCCGTAATGCTTGGAAAATGATGCTGAAAAGACAATGATACCTCTCCACAAATGGATTCCATAGATGCTCTCGAACGGGCTGCCCATGAGGCTGCAACCATTCTGGCAGAGTGCGCAGTCACCACTGACAGGGGCTCTTGACCTCTCGCCCTATATGCACAACCAAGCATGCTAGAGTCCAGGCAGTAGCCTCTTATTCTTGATGACTTCCAGCTGGAACGATGAACGACTTTAGATTATCTGAAAGGAGCAATTGTGAACATATACTTCTTAAAAGTTCTGAAAACATCCCATTTGTGTGACTTTCCTGTGTGATCATCTGGAAGTTAGGTAATGCTCAGATGTCTGTTAAATGGAGGGCCGTCACTACCTTTGGTAAAAGATGACTTACAGGACGCAACTCTACTCTTTCTTGAAAGAAAACAATATGTTTTTCTGGAGCTTCAAGAGCTTGCATCTCGGACATCCTTCTGCCTAAAGATACTGTAATAGATACTGCTTTGTAGGTAATGTCTCAATCTGGATGCTGCTCTGTTGGAGCAACTGGTTGAACTGACAGGAAATCCAGCAACACTGATAGATCTCACTTGGAAAATACTCTCCTTCTTGGTGGTTGAATCCTAATGACTGCCTTCTAAAATTGTGCAACTAAAGGATCTTTGTCCCTTTAAACCTTGTTATAGCCGATACAACCGACACTTGCAACCTCAAGGAGTATGGGTTAAGATCCATGTCTAATCCAGCCTAGAGGCAGTCCAGGGCAGTCTTGCCCTGCTGCAAAAAATGCAAATTCGTTCCTGATTTTGGCATAGATGTTAGTAGAGTGTCTTCTAGCACGCTACAAAGTAGAGACCACTCTGGAGCAACCTAGGTTTTCCAGCCTCCCCTTTCAGCCGCCCTGCTTGCCAGTTTGTGTATGTGTGGAGGGGAATTTGGCTTCTGTATCCTGAAGTGAATGTCCAGGGAAAACCAATGCCTCCCTGGCCAATATGGAGGAATGGCTATGACTATCATTTTCTCTCTCGACAGCCTCAAGAGGAATCTCATTATGAGAGATGTTGGGGGAAATATATAGGCTATATTGCCATTCAAGGAGAGACCAGAGCATCTGTCCCCTCTGCCTGGGGTGCAAAAAAACGGGTCAGACATTTCTGAAGTTTGTGATTGCTGTGGGAAGCGAAAAGGTCTGTCTGTGGGGATCCCACCTGTGGACCAGCTCAGAGAAAACCAGGGGCGTGGGGCCCACTCGTGATCTGGGAAACTTGCATGATAGTCGGAGTGCCTGCATGTTCAGATTCCCTAGGAGGTAAACTGCTCTCGGAATTTGTAGATCATTTTCTGCCCCAGTCATTATGGGTTTTACCTCTCTCAAAAGCATATTGCAGCAAGTTCCTCCCTAGTGTTGAATATAGGCAACCGCTGCCCTGCTAACCAACTGCACAGGGACTGGTCTTGAAAAGTGCTAAAAAGGCTGCTTAAACTTCCAGTTCATTCAAGACCATCCCCCTTGGTTGGAAATCTCCACTTGCCTTGACCGACAGTCCCTCACGGTGCACCTTCCAGGCTGTCTTGTTGACCTGATTCGTAACAGTGATCTAGGCTAACGGATCTAACAGGATCTAACTTCCTCAAGGTCTCTCTCTTTAGCCATCACCGCAGACTCCTACTCATACTGAGTGACATTGTTATTGACAGAGCACCCCCAGGTACACCAACAGCTGAATGGGAGAGAGGTAGCTTTTTATTTTTGAGTTAATAATCCCGCTATATCTCTGCAGGGTGTGTGAGGATTTCTTGGTGCATCAGCAATTTTTCCAGACTTTGGTTAGAAGGAAAATGTCGAAGCCTGAGACCCTGTTCTCTGAGTGGAGCTAATACGGCACTGAAAACTTTGCGAATATTGTCGGAGACATGCACAAGCCAAAAGGTCAGCTGTTAAGCAGAAGATGCGTCTCACCAACTGCAGCACTTACATATTTTGGAGATGTGAAGATAGGATCCTGAAGGTCCAGTAGTAGCATTTAGCCATCTGGCTGCACTGTTTGAATGGTCTCTATCTTAAAGTTCCCTTAAACCTCTTCAGATCTGTAACTGAACACTGGCCACCATCCTTTGCGAACCACAAACAATGTCAAATAGAAATCTGTATATTTTTCTGTGAATGGAACCAGGACGATGCCCTCCTGGGTCTGAAGTCGCTGTATGTATTGTAGCGACTCATCGTGTTTTGTGGTGAATCTGGCCACCTGCTGGGAGAGAACTGATCTAGAGAAGGAGCAGTGAGGAATCTCCTAAAATGACCATGAGTGACTGATGCCTTCACGCAAGAATCTGTACAACCAATCTGGCTTCTACCACAAGAGTCAGGGCATGCACTCATCAAAGGACTTAGTGGGTTCCTGTGGCATATTCAGGGTTTTTGACTTATGGACCTTTGGAAAGGTTGCTAGTTTCCTTCCATCCTCTGCCTGGGACCCTGGCCTTACAACAGGCTCTAGGCTCCCTGGACCTAGAAGAATGGAACCTAGTGGGAGAAAAACTTTTTGCTTCCCGTCTTGTGGGAGCAGACCGAACTTGCCACCTGTCACTCCTGATATGGCTGTCTCCAATTTACTACCGAACAGAGATTTTCTGTCATAAGGTATCTTACACTTATTTTGCTTTGAAGAAGTAAACAGTCTGAGGTTTAAACCATAGGGCCCTCTTAGCCATGACCAAGGCCAGGTTGCTTTTCCAGTGGCCTAACTGGCAACTCGAGGGACTGCCTGGCAAGGATTATTGATGTGTTCAACATTTACTTTGCTAAGTGAATAGCAGTGTCAGGAACTGAATGCCCAGGTCTTGAACTTGGGTACCCCACAAATTGGATCATGACTTACCAGGTCTGCCACTGCAGCCTTTCTGCCCTCTTTAATAGAGTTGAGCGGACACCTGGATGTCCGTGTTCGGCGGGTTCGGCCGAACTTGAAAAAAAAGTCCAGGTCCGTGTCCCGGACTTTTTCCGAACTTTACCCGGACACCGAACCCCATTGAAGTCAATGGGGACAAGAACTTTCAGGCACTTAAATGGCTCTAAAACACCAATGGAAAGGGCTAGATTACTGCAAATGGCAGCAAAACGTAGTTAAGAGCATGGTAAGTGCTCTGCAAACAAATGTGGATAGGGAAATAATTTAAAACAACAAAAAAAACAGAAAAATAAAAAAAATGTCTTCATTTGTGAAGGACGAGGCCCATATGGAGTAGGAGGGAGGTTGAGGTGGTGGTGGATGTGGCGGTGTAGGTGGAAGCGGCGGTGGAGGAGAACGAGGTAGCCAACACTGCTTTTTTTCAGTCATTTTAAATGAGGGTACACCCCAAAAGAGTGAGAAAGATCAAAAATATAACAATGGCTGGGTAAGGTCGGTATCCATCTCTATTCTGCACAAGGTATGGAAAAGTCCTGTGGGATCCATGCCTGGTTCATTTTAATGAACGTGAGCTTGTCCACATTGTCTCTGGACAGGCGGCTGCGCTTGTCTGTGATAACGCCCCCAGCCGTGCTAAATACACGTTCAGATAATACACTGGCTGCAGGGCGCGCCAGCACCTCCAAGGCGTAAAGGGCTAGCTCAGGCCATGTGCCCAATTTGGAGACCCAGAAGTTGAAGGGGGCAGACCCGTCATTCACTACATGTAGGCGTGTGCACACATACTGCTCCACCATGTTGGTGAAATGCTGCCTCCTGCTAAGACGTTCCATATGAGCTGCTTGTGCTGCTGTTTGTTGTGGCGTGCTGACAAAGCTTTTCCACATTTCGGCCATGCTAACCCTGCCTTCTGAGGTGCTGGCAGTGCCCTGGTTGTGTTGGCGACCTCTTCCTCCTCCTCCTCTGCCTTGTGCTTCCACTGTGGCCCCGCTGTCAGGTGGGAATGCCAGCAGCATCGCGTATACCAGCGTACGCTTGTACTCGCGCATCTTGCGATCGCGCTCCAGTGAGTGAATTAAGGACGGTACGTTGTCCTTGTAACAGGGATCCAGCAGCGTGGCCACCCAGTAATCAGCACAAGTTAGAATGTGGGCAACTCGGCGGTCGTTGTGGAGACACTGCAGCATGTAATCGCTCATGTGTGCCAGGCTGCCCAGAGGCAACGAAAGGCTGTCCTCTGTGGGAGGTGTATCGTCTGTGTCCTCTGTATCCCCCCAGCCACGCACCAGTGATGGCCATGAGCTGGCCTGGGTGCCACCCTGCTGTGAACATGGTTCCATCTCCTCCTCCATCTCCTCCTCCTCATCCTCCTCATCCTCCAGAACTGTGCCCCTGCTGGACAATTGTGTCCCTGGCGTTTGTGGGTGCAGGAACCCACCCTCGGAGCCACTTGCGAATGACTGCCCTGAAAGTCTTGGAAATGTTACCTCTTCATCCTCCTCCTCCTCATCCTGTGCCACATCCTCTTCCATCATTGCCCGAATCGTTTTTTGAAGGAGGCATAGAAGTGGGATAGTTAAGCTGACAACGGCGTCATCGGCACTGGCCATGTTGGTGGAGTACTCAAAACAGCGCAACAAGGCACACAGGTCTCGCATGGAGGCCCAGTTATTGGTGGTGAAGTGGTGCTGTTCTGCAGAGCGACTCACGCGTGCGTGCTGCAGCTGAAACTCCACTATGGCCTGCTGCTGCTCTCACAGTCTTTCCAGCATGTGCAAGGTGGAGTTCCACCTTGTGGGCACGTCACATATGAGGCGGTGAGCGGGAAGGCCGAAGTTACACTGCAGCGCTGACAGGCGAGCAACAGCAGGGTGAGAACGCCGAAAGTGCGCACAGACGGCCCGCACTTTCTGCAGCAGCTCTGACATATCGGGGTAATTTTTAAGGAACCTCTGCACCACCAAATTCAGCACATGCGCCAGGCAAGGGATGTGCGTCAAACCGGCTAGGCCCAGAGCTGCTATGAGATTTCGCCCGTTATCGCACACCACCAGGCCGGGCTTGAGGCTTGCTGGCAGCAACCACTCATTTGTCTGCTGTTCCATGCTCCTCCACAACTCCTGCGCGGTGTGTGGTTTTCCCCCCAAACAGGCAAGTTTTAAAACTGCCTGCTGTCGTTTACCCCTGGCTGTGCTGAAGTTGGTGGTGAAGGTGTTACGCTGACCGGATGAGGAGGCGGTAGAGGATGAGGAAGCGGAGTAGGAGGAGTTAGGAACAGGAGGCAAACTGAAGCGCCCTGCAATCCTCGGGGGTGGAAGGACATGCGCCAAATTGCTATCCGCCTCAGGCCCATCCGCCACTGCATTTACCCAGTGTGCCGTTAGGGAGATATAATGCCCCTGACCGTGCTTACAGGTCCACGTATCGGTAGTTAGGTGGACCTTGGCACAGATGGCGTTGCGCAGTGCACACCTGATTTTTTCCCCCACTTGGTTGTGCAGGGATGGCTTGCCTGGAAAAGTAGTGGCAGCTGGGCACGACGTACTGTGGGACAGCCACCAACATAAGGCTTTTAAAACTGTGCGTCTCCACCAGACGGAATGACAGCATTTCAAAGGCCAAGAATTTTGAAATGCTGGCATTCAGGGCCAGGGATCGCGGGTGGGTAGGGGGGTACTTTCTCTTCCTCTGAAGTTTTTGGGAGATGGAAAGCTGAACTCTTCCACGGGACAATGTGGAGATGGTTGGTGACCCAGGTGGTGGTGTTGCTGACAGATCGTCTGTTTGCGGGGTGGCAGGTGCTGTTATCACTACAGAGGTGGATGGAGAGGCCAAGACTGCAGCAGAAGAGGAAGCAGGAGGAGCCAGAGACCTTTCTTGGTTTTGAAGGTGTCTACTCCACTGCAGCTCGTGCTTTGCACTTAGATGCCTGATCATGCAGGTTGTGCTCAGGTTGAGAAGGTTTATGCCTCGCTTCAGGCTCTGATTGCACAGGGTGCAAACCACTCGTGTCCTGTCATCAGCACATTTTCTGAAGAACTTCCACGCTAGAGAACTCCTTTGAGCTGGCTTTGCTGCGCTCAGTCCCTTGCTGCGTTGGGCAGTAGCAGGCGTAGTGTCTAGGGCACGGCCGCTCCGCTTCTGCACCCTGCTCCCTCTTCTGCTGTGCTGGTGGCTCTGTGCGACCACCACCTCTTCCTCCAAACTACTCAGATCACCACCCAGTCTTCACCCCTGCCCTCCTTGTCGGTCTCCACAATTCTGGCACCTGCGTTTTGTCATCATCGGAGACGTGCTGCGATGGCCCTTCCATGTACTCATCTTGAGAAATAAGTGGTTGGGCATCGCTGCACTCAATCTGTTCCACTTCTGGGGCAGGGCTAGGTGGATGGCCCTGGGAAACCCTGCTGACAGAGTCATCAAAAAGAAGAAGAGACTGCTGCATGACTTGGGGCTCAGACTGCTTGCCTGATTTGCAAGGGGGTGAGGTGAAAGATGGTTGGACATTGGCTGCAGGTGCCAACTCTGACCTTTCTGCAGTAGACTGGGTGGGAGACAATGTGAAGGAACTGGAGGCACTGTCAGCAACCCAATCTACTATCGCCTGTACTTCTTCTGGCCTCATCACTTCTAGAGGCGCATGATGCCCTACCAAATACTGCTGCAGGTTCTGTCGCCTACTCACACTTGAGGAAGGTGTTTCACTTGTGCGTGTAGCTGGCACAGATCGACCACGTACTCTCCTTGCAACAGGAGCTCTACCAGCAGCACCACGACCCAGGCCACGGCCCCTATTTGACGGTCTCCTCATATTTCTGTAATTTAAGATCTTGCCCTAGAAAGGTGTTTATTGAATAGCGGAACAAAACAACAACAGTATCGCACGGGTGTATCTCACAGTCAAATATGCAAACTATGCCGCAATTTCATTTTTTTTACCCCAAAAGGGTGTTTATTAAATAGCGGAATAGAAAAACAGTATACAAATACAATGGGTGTATCTCACAGTCAAATATGCAAAGTATGACGCAAATGTAATTTTTTTCACCCCAAAAGGGTGTTTATTGAATAGCGGAATAGAAAAAAGGATATAAAACGGTGTATCTCACACGTACAAACACAGACTAGGCCCCGATTACAATTTTTTGTACCCTAAAGGCAGGATGAGGATGAGGAGTAGGAGGAGTTCGGAACAGGAGGCAAACTGAAGCACCCTGCGATCCTCGGCGGTGGAAGATGCGCCCCAAAAGATTGGAAGATGTATCTCACACGTACCGATACAGACTATGCCGCAATTTAAATATTTTTTTTTTTTTTTTATAAACAATTTATTGAAAAGAATAAAAAAACGCACATTAACAAGTGATGGCAATATAGTACAGTCAACAGACATAAGTACAAATAACAGTGTACATCCAAAATAACCACAAACTGTATCAGGGCGCAGAGAGATGCCATCTGCGGAAGATACTAAAAAATAAACAAAGCAAAAGTGACCCAGCCTCGTACAATACATGGCCAAAAATTCAGTATATTATTGCAAATACAGAGGGCCACTGCGGCGTAGATTAACATCCCCGCCGCATGGGCCGAAACCAATGCGCTACGGGGTTCAGTGCAATCATATGGGGTATTGGGAATCAGGGGGTAAGGGAGTACTGATGAAGGGAGAGAATTCCGACCCCTCAAACATGGGAAGTGAGGATGAGGGCAGTCAGGAGGCATGAAAATGAATGTCCTGGATGGGGCACCTCCGAATCGGACACCCCCAAGGGGAACTCACTGTGTCCAGGGCCGGGGGCGCACCACCCATACATGTAGATAGACCGCCCAACGCTGCACATGGGTACGGTAGGCAACAGGAGGTAGGGGAGAGGGGGGTCACAGGGAGGGCAGGTGGGGGTGGAGGACGCCGAGAGCGTCATGAGACAGTGGGGGAAGAGAGCAATAGCATAAGAAGAGGGGATAGAGGGATAGAGAGAGCACACTAGGTAGGGAGAGTAGAAGGGGGATAGAAAATGGAGAAAGGAGGAGAAGAGGAGTGCGGGCGCACTCCCCCGCAAGACGACCGGGAAGCAATTGGGGTGTGGCGAGCTAACGACAGACTATGTATTCATCAGGCGACGGTGGTCATCCGATGCAGCAAAGTCGATCCACGGGGCCCAAATGTCATAAAATTTGGAGGGAGTGTCAAGAGCTTGAAACGTGAGATCTTCCATACGGGCGATCCTTCCAACCCTCCGCAGCCAATCAGCTACAGTGGGTGGGGAGGGAGACAGCCATAGGCACGGGATGCACATGTTGGCGGCAGAGATTAAATGGAAGACCAGAGACCTCCTGTACGTCCGCTGAGGGAGGGAGGAATGATGGAGGAGGAATTGTGCCGGGCTGAAATCCGGCGTATAAGTAGTGATACGAGTTATGAGGGCATGTATCGCCTTCCAAAAGGGCTGGATCCGCGGGCAGTCCCACCAGATATGTAGGAGAGATCCTGTATGGAGGCGGCAACGCCAGCAAAGGGAGGGGAGGTCCGCCGACATTTTATGCAAAAGTTCAGGAGTCCTGTACCAGTGTGCGAAGATTTTAAAGCCAGTCTCCTGTGTGAGGACGTTCCTGGAACCCTTATGAATGTGAAAGAATATTCGCTCCCAATCATCATCCGACAAAGTTTTGGCGGTGATCTCCTCCCACTTAGCCCGTAAACGGATGAGGCGAGGCGGAAGTTGCAAAGAGATGAGGGAGTATAGTAGGGAAATAAGATGCCGTTGCGGGTCCGACGATCTGCATAGGGTCTCAAAGGGGGTGAGATCCCTAGACCAGCAGGAGACATCAGGGGTATGTAGGAAAAAGTCTCTGAGCTGCAAGTGATTGAAGAAGCGAAGCTGAAAGTCCGGGTATTTCTGTGCCCAATCATGGAGAGAGAGCAGTGAGCCCGCTTGGAAGCAGTGTTCGGCCCTGCATGGAGCGTCGGAGGCAGAACCCTGCGGGGGGATGTAGGAGAGGCCCGGAGGGAAGTCCGGATTTTGAACAAGGGGTACCATAGGGCCAGGTGAGGATGCCAGGCGCAAGGTCTTGCACAGCTTGCGAAAGATTACGATCGTGGGGTTGATGGTCGGGTGCTTGTAGCACACCGTCGGAAAGGAAGGCGTCGAGATCCAGGGCAGGTGTTGAACAGGGATGGGGGAGAAAGAGTCTTCCAACGCGACCCAAGCTTTGACATGATGATGTTTGTGCCAGTCCACCACCCTTGCCAGGTGGCAGGACCAATAGTATCTCTGAAGGTGCGGCAATCCCAGGCCACCCATCTCCTTCGGGGCAGTCAAGACGTCCCAAGACAGCCTGGGGCGTCTCGAGCGCCAGATAAAGGATGTGCATGCGGAGCGATACGAACGAAAAAACGCTGGAGGGAGCTTTAAGGGGACGGCTTGCATAGTGTAGAGAAGCCTAGGAAGAACATTCATTTTGACCACTGCAATCCTGCCGAACCAGGAGAAGGAGCCAGATTCCCATTTAGAGAGGTCTGCTTTTATAGACTGCAACAGTGGCAGGTAGTTGCGTGAGTAAAGGTCAGCAAGAGTTGAAGGGATTTGGATGCCTAGGTATGTGATAGCAGAGGGTTCCCAGCGGAAAGGGAAGTTGTCCTTGCAGAACTGTACTTTGCATGGCGGGAGGGATATATTCAGGGCCTCTGATTTTGCGTAATTAATTTTGAGGTTGGATAAGAGACGAAAGGCGTCAAGGTCCCGGAGAAGGTTAGGTAAAGAGATTGCAGGGTTCGTCAAAAACAGCAACACATCGTCGGCGAAGGCCGCTAGCTTATAGGTTTTATGGGCTATAGTTATACCGTTTATATCGGGATTAGAGTTAATGCGGCGGAGGAGGGGCTCAAGGGTAATGATGTATATCAATGGGGAAAGGGGGCAACCCTGTCGGGTCCCATTCGACACGGAGAAGGCGTCCGACAGGCTCCCGTTGACCCGTACCCTAGCCGAGGGCGACGAGTAAAGAGCCCGTATAAAGTTCAACATGCGACCAGCGATGCCCAGAGACTCCAATGCTGCAGTCATGTAGTCCCAGGCAACCCTGTCGAACGCCTTCTCCGCGTCGAGCGAGAGGAAGAAACCAGGCGTGCCAGAGGAAGTCATCCAATGGTGGATGTTGAGTGCCTTGAGAGTGTTATCCCGGGCCTCGCGGCCGGGGACAAAACCCACCTGGTCGAGCGAGATGACATCCGGAATGTGGGGTAGCAGGCGGTTCGCCAGTACCTTGGCGTAAAGTTTGATGTCAACGTTGAGGAGGGAAATTGGCCTGTAATTGGAGACCAGGGACGGGTCCTTGCCGGGTTTAGGAATGACGGTAATGTGAGCTTCCAAGTAGTCTGGGTGCAAAGTAGGGGAATCAGAGAAGGAGTTGAAAGCCGCAAGCATTGGTGAGGACAGGATATCCCCGAAGGTCCGGTAGTATCCCACCGTCAAGCCATCCGGGCCCGGACACTTCCCCGGTTTAAGTTGTTTGAGTGCAGAGTGCAGTTCGGGGGAGGAGATGGGCGCATCAAACTCCGCCAAGGCTTCCGGTGAAAGGGGAGGGGGGGAATATTTCTGCAAGAATGCCTTAATATGTGCTGTTCTGTCTGCAGGGGGGACTTCAGGGTCTGGGATATCCAGGTT
This sequence comes from Pelophylax lessonae, assembly GCF_965119305.1. Lineage (NCBI taxonomy): Eukaryota > Metazoa > Chordata > Amphibia > Anura > Ranidae > Pelophylax > Pelophylax lessonae. The sequence goes on along the minus strand of NC_138773.1, from coordinate 123,813,446 downwards.
GTATAACGCACGGTAGTACGTAAGGAACTGTTGAGCGATAGCACTGGTGGAGGTGACCCTCCCGCCACGCGGGTCCGTGATCGAGTGGATCGTCCTTGCCGCCCGTCGAGTTTGAAGCGCTCTGGCCAGAAATTTGCCCGATTTGTTACCATAGTCATAAAACAGACGTTGCTGTAAAGCGAATTTACGTTGCGTTATAAAGCCCAATTCTGTGAGGAGGTCTTGTCGGGGTTGAGTCAGTTCAGTCAGAGTGCGTGCGGCTAGAGTGAGCTTGTGCGCGCGTTCCAGGGAATGGATGCGGTTAGTGAGGGTAGCAATATGAGCCCGTCGTTCCTTGTTGCGTTTCGCAGCCATGGCAATAAAAACGCCCCTAATGGTGCACTTATGGGCCGCCCACAACGTAGCAGGGGTCACATCAGGCGTGGCGTTATGGGCAAAATACTCTCGCAGAGCAGAGGTCAGTTCCGCGATATACACCGGGTCGGTCAATAGGGAGTTGTCCAGGCGCCAGGAGCGGGAGCGACCAGGGTCGGGCTGTAGGGAGAGGGAGATGGTGATAGGGTGGTGGTCAGACAGAAACATAGGATCAATGGACGCAGAGCGCAAAGAAGAGAGGGCAGCCTGGGAAAGAAAGAGATAATCAATCCTGGAGTATTTATTATGGGGGTGCGAGAAGTACGTGAAGTCCTTGGTGTCCGGGTGCAACGTCCTCCAAGCGTCATGAAGCAGAAGGTCTCTAAGGAGAGTCTTAATTGCTCGCAAGGCGGAGTACGGTAAGGAGGAGGAGCCCGAGGAAACATCCAGGAGGGGGGAGATGGCTACGTTGAAATCCCCACCCACTACTAAAGTGCCCGCCTGAAATTCGGTCAAGCGAAGAAGCGTTGCCCGGAAAAAGGGTACGGGGCGTTTGTTTGGGGCGTAAATGTTCGCTAGCGTAAAGAGTTGACCACGTATGGTGCCCTTAAGGAAAAGAAAGCGTCCCTCTTGGTCTGAGACAGAATCTTGTAGAGTCCACGGACAGTTTTTAGAGACCAGTATAGAAACTCCCTTAGACTTAGAAACGCTGGACGTTGAGTGATAAACCGTCGGGAAGGAGCGATCGTAAAAGCGGGGAGTTTTATCCGAGCGGAAATGGGTTTCTTGCAGAAACACCACGTCCGCCTTAGCCTGACGCGCATAAAGCAAAAGCTTAGATCTACGCTCGGGAACGTTCAAGCCCCTGACATTAAGGGAAAGAATTTTCAAAAGTGGGTCCGGCGCATGCATCCCGGGGGAGTGCGCCACACGCCCCTTAGAGGAGGCAGGCATGGTGGTCAGCTTAGAGGAGAGAGGAATAGGGAGGGGAGAGGGGGAGAGGGCAGAGAGGAGGAAGAGCAGAGGAAGAGGAAAAGAAAGAAAGAAGGGTGCGGGGGATGAGAAGGAGAAGGAAGGTTAAGACGGGGAGGAGGGGGCAAGGGGGAGGAAAGGCTGTGGGAACAATCCGGTGGCAGGAGGTCCTGCCTACCTGTCAAGCACGGAAACAACAATGGGGGAGGTAGTGTTTAAGTGCAATGAGTGCCGTTAAGCTGACAATTGTAGTCAACCGTAACACACTAGGGGGGTTGGATAAAACCTAACCTGGAGGGCACACGTGAGATCCTGTTTCCACACTCGGGTGGGAGAGAGGAAAAAAAAGGAAACAGGAGAAAAACGGGTAGAAACAGGAACCAACTGACTGTGTGCCCCGCCGACGGACAAAGAAAAGGGGATGCAAAAAAGGGGAGAGACATTAACGATGAACAAGATGCAAATGCCCACAGGGATAGGGGAAGGAGTCCCGCATAATCAGTGCAACAGTGTAAACCTGGCATGGGGTAAACTAGAGAACCGTTGTGGTGTATAACACATACCATGAAAAGTAGCCGGTCACTCACGTGCCTCCGGGGTCACTGGTGTCACCCACCACAAGGCCAGGAGCGAGTTAGCAAAACATAACCAAAATCTGGAGGCCCCTGGATTGGATGGGGCATGGCAGGACCACCACCCCCGATGGACGTCCGTCACCAGGGAGGGTGGGCCCCCCACTACTTACAACATTAGCATTGTAGGGTCACTAAAATATAGAGACATATTATGAAGTCCATCCTCCAAGCATATATCACACAAGAGAGGTCCGGTCGACTCCCCGGGGGCGGAAGGGATCCGCCCGGAACAGGCAAATCCCCCCCTGCACGACCCCGGGCAGCCCACCCGACCCCCCAAGCTAGCATTATCCAGGGAAATATCAACACATTACGATAAACATTGAATTAGGCAACATTGCTATCGTCAACAGCGCCACCACATCCCGCGGACCACCTGAATAGGGTATCCCTGGCATGTCCGATAGAAACCGAAAACCCAAAATCCAAAAACCAAAAGCCAACCCTCCCCAACCCAACCCCCACCCAGTGCAAAAGTAATCCGGTCCATATAAAGCACCGCAGCAGTCGGGAAGCCTGCAAGGTCCATAACCACTAGGCTGTGGTAACCGGGGGGGCGGGGTAGTAAAAGGAAGTCCAACAGAGGTAAAGCGACCATTAGTCAGCAAATAGCATGAACAGGCAGGGCACATAAAGGGTCTACGTTGCTGCGGATGCCAAGAGGCGAGATCTAAGCGGCAATATGCCAGTGCCTTGGGGGGGGGGGAGGACTAGGGGGAGGCTGGCCGCCCGACCCTGGCAAGCATGGGTGGGCATACATCTGCGTTCAACGGTCAGGAGGGCAGGACAGTTAGAATACAGGGGCGCTGGACAATACATAAGCACTGAGTCAATGAGCAGTCCGAGGATGTTCATAAGGCACATCGGCTAGGCACGTGGAGTGGAGGTAGGACGGATCATAGCCAGCCAAAACATGGGACGAGGAAACAAATAAACGTGGGCTCCATGAATAAAGGGGGAGAGTGGCCAGTCCAGTGAACTACGGGAGAACAAGGAGTGGGCAAGGGAGCATATAACGTGAAAAACAGTGATACTTGCCAGACGATCATTGGTGTCCCGACCATCAGTCACCTTGACGAGGCTTCCTTTGCTTGGGAGGTTTTGTGGGACTCGCCGCCAATGGCGGTATCTGCAGAGCTGCGAGGGGCCTGAGTGGTGAGGGTGAACGAGGACGCCTGAAACGAGAATCATGGGCTTCCATAGGTTCCTCTCTGGGCGTTGGTGCTGCTGGCGGACCCCCACGGAATGCAGCGTACCAGTTAGGGACATCAATCAGCGGGAGCCCCATGGCGGCACAGAAGTGTGGGAGTTCCTCCGGGACCCTCAGGAGAGCCGTACGGCCTTGCGCGGTGGCTGACAAGCAAAAAGGAAACTTCCATTTATATGGTATCCCCTTCAGCCTCAATGCTTCCAGCAGAGGGCGCAGATCTCTGCGGTGCTGCAAGGTTATGCTGGAGAGGTCTTGATAGATGTGAATAACAGCACCCTCATGTTCCAAATTGGCCCTGTTCCTGGCCTTTCGCAAGATCTCCTCTTTTAATTTGTAATCCACTAGGCAGCAGACCACGTCCCTGGGAGGGTCGCCATCCCTGCCTCTGGGGCGCAGCGCACGATGTATCCGCTCCATGTCTATGGGGGATTGCATGGGGCGATCAAGGAGGGTATTAAAAATACCTGTGACAGCAGGGGCGACCATGTCGGGTTCCACAGATTCGGGGAGACCACGTACCCGCAGATTGTGACGTCTACCCCGATTGTCCAAGTCCTCCATATGCCGTTGAAGCTCCCTAAGCTGCAGGGAGTGAGAATCCACCGCACGTGTGACAGACCGTAGCACTCTGTCATGCTGTGCTGTGACAGTTTCCATGCCCTGCACTCGGCCGGTCAGGCTCCTCATCTCCTCCCTCAGGTCATGGATCGCAGAGCCCAGCGTGTCCTTAATGTCGGCTGCGATCATCCGGAGGTCTGCCATCGTCACCGAGGGAGGAGGGGGGGTCGGCATAGCGGGTGGATCGGTGCCCGAGGCTGTAGCCGCAGCATAGGAGCGAGCAGGCTGCGAAGTTTGTGTGGAGGAGGGCGCCAAGCTGCCTGTGAGCGCCATGTTTGTCCCCTGGGTCCGGAACATTTCAGGGATGCTTTGGCTCAGCTGAGCCCCTGTGTCCCTCGGGGAACGTGATCGGGTGGCAGAGGAAGCCCGGGAGGTGGATCCCATCGTTGTCGGGCAGTGAAGCACCCGGGTCTCTCCAGCTTATGGATGCTGTTGTCCGTGTCGGCGGGAGCGCAGGGATCAGGCAGCCATCTCCATGCGAGGTCAGACCACGCCCCCGCAATTTAAATATTTTTACCCCAAAGGGTGTAGATTGAATAGCGGAATAGAAAAATTTTTACAAAACGGTGTATCTCACATGTACAAACACAGACTAGGCCCCGATTACAATTTTTTATACCCTAAAGGCAGGATGAGGATGAGGAGTAGGAGGAGTTTGGAACAGGAGGCAAACTAAAGCACCCTGCAATCCTCGGCGGTGGAAGATGCGCCCCAAAAGATTGGAAGGTGTATCTCACACGTACCGATACAGACTATGCCGCAATTTAATTCTTTTTACCCCAAAGGGTGTAGATTGAATAGCGGAATAGAAAAAAATTTATAAAACGGTGTATCTATCTCACACGTACAGACCCAGACTAGGCCCTGATTACTATTTTTTGTACCCCAAAGGAAGGATGAGGAGTAGGAGGAGTTCGGAACAGGCAGGAGGCAAACTGAAACACCCTGCAATCCTCGGCGGTGTAAGATGCGCCCCAAAAATTGGAAAGGTGTATCTCACACGTACCGATACAGACTATCCCGCAATTTAATTCTTTTTACCCCAAGGGTGTAGATTGAATAGCGGAATAGAAAATATGATATAAAATTGGTGATTTTTCAATAGCACATGTGAACACAGCAGTGTCTTATGTCAGTCAGCTCTGCTGCAGGCTATGAAGGGAAAAAAAAAAGAAAATTCCCCTTTAAGTTTGTAATTTTTAAATAGATTAGTACAGACTATGCCACAATTTATTTTTTTTTAACCCAAAAGGGTGTATATTGAATAGTGGAATAGAGATGTACCGAACTGTTCGCCGGCGGACAGTTCCCGGCGAACTTCGCATGTTCGCGTTCGCCTCAGTGGGCGAACATATGCGATGTTCGGTCCGCCTCCTATACATCATCATTGAGGCAAACTTTGACCCTGAACCTCACAGTCAGCAGACACATTCCAGGCCAATCAGCATACCTCCCTCCCAGACCCTCCCACCTCCTATAAATAAGCAAGGGCAGCATCCATCTTAGATCATTTCTGAAGCAGTGTGTTAGTGAGAGCAGGGAGAGTGCTGCTGCTGCTGTTAATAGCTAGGGACAGTTGTTAGTCAGTGTTCCCGGTCTTGTTAGTCAGTGTTCTTGGTACACAGTCACATGACTGGCTGGCCAATATCCAAGGGTATTCGGTGTACCGGAAGGACAGGGTTGGTAAAAGAGGGGGAGGGGTATGTCTCTATTGTCAAGAACAATATAAAGGTGCTAGAAAGGAGTGACATTACGGATGGGATGAGCATGGATTTAGAATCTGTGTGGGTTGAACTCGATAGGGAAGAAGATAAGGGAAAAGTAGTTGTGGGGGTTTGCTATAGGCCACCTAACCAAGGGGAGGAGGTAGAGCTGGAATTTTTAGCACTAATAGGTAAAGCGGTAAAACTAGGATCAGTCATCATATTGGGGGACTTCAATTATCCCGACATTGACTGGGAAGAGGGGACTGCACACTTTCATAAGGCCCGGCTATTCACGGAAACCTTACAGGATAACTACATGTCGCAGTTGGTGGATTTCCCTACTAGAGAGAATGCTATCCTGGATCTATTGATCACTAATGACCCAGACATAATCTCGGAGGTAGGAGTCCAGGACAACCTGGGCTCTAGCGATCACAGGATGATCACATTTAGTATAAATAACAATATAAAAAGGCAAGTGGGGAACATAAGAACCCTAAACTTCAGAAGGGCAGACTTTCCAAAATTGTACTCATTGATGGAAAGGGTAAACTGGGACCAAACCCTGGGATCACTGACCACAGAGGAAAAATGGGAATGCTTTAGAACAATATTAAGCAAAGGCATCTTGCAGTGCATTCCTATGGGGAATAAATTTAGAAGAGACAAAGCCAAACCTGGCTGGCTAAACCGTAGCGTTAAAAAACTTATTAGGGGAAAAAAATTGGCCTTCAAGAAATATAAATCAGAGGGCACCGTATCGGCCTTCCAGCAATACAAGGAGGAAAATAAGAAGTGTAAACACGAAATCAAGATGGCTAAAATCAACTTTGAGAGACAAATAGAGGAGGATAGTAAAAAAAAACCCAAAGAAATTCTTTAAATATATCAACAGCAAAAAAACTAGGGCAGAGCATATTGCACACATAATTAGCGATGATGGGAGGATGGTTACAGAGGACACTGAAAAAGCAACCGTGCTGAATTCTTTTTTCTCGTCAGTCTTTACGCAGGAAAAGGAAGGGTACACTGACCATGACTGTATGGTTAGTAGTAATACACAGGACTTGCCACTATGGCTAACAGAGGGGGAAATCAGGGAAAGACTGGATAAACTTAACACAAACAAATCACCAGGCCCGGATGGCGTACATCCGAGAGTGCTCAAGGAACTCAGTATGGTTATATCTAGACCACTGTTCCTGATCTTTGCTGACAGTATTAGGACAGGAGATGTACCAGGGGATTGGAGGAAGGCTAACGTGATTCCGATATTCAAAAAGGGCCAGAGACATATCCCGGGAAATTATAGGCCTGTCAGTATGACATCAATAATATGTAAACTTTTGGAGGGGATGATAAGGGACTATATCGTAGAGTATGCTAAAGACAACAACATCATCAGTAGTAACCAGCACGGGTTTACAAATGGGCGATCTTGTCAAACCAATCTCTTAGCATTCTACGAGGAAGTGAGCTGTGAGCTAGATAGGGGGAGACCAGTGGATGTGGTGTACTTGGATTTCGCTAAGGCGTTTGATACAGTTCCCCACAAGCGCTTAATTTATAAAATAAGGTCTGCAGGTATCGACAGCAGGGTTTGCTCTTGGATACGGAATTGGCTAAAAGGCCGTGTCCAAAGGGTAGTAATAAACAGCGCATACTCAGACTGGTCTGAGGTAGTAAGTGGGGTGCCCCAGGGCTCAGTCCTGGGACCAACCTTGTTCAATTTATTCATAAACAGCATTGAGGAAGGGATCAGTAGTTCGTTATCAGTTTTTGCAGATGACACAAAATTGGCCAGGGCAATAACTGCACAGCATGAAGCAGATATCCTACAGAATGACCTGGACAAAATTACGGAGTGGGCAACGACATGGCAAATGAGGTTTAATGTGGAGAAGTGTAAGGTTTTGCACTTGGGGACCAAAAACGTAAAAACACAATACACGTTAGGAGGGGAACCCTTGGGGAAATCAAAAATGGAGAAAGATCTGGGAGTCTTAGTTGATGATAGATTAGGCAACAGCATGCAATGCCAAGCGGCAGCTTCCAAAGCCAACAGAATATTAGCATGCATAAAGAAAGGGATGTATTCCAGAGATAAGACTATAATCCTTCCACTTTATAAAACTCTGGTCCGACCGCATCTGGAGTATTCTGTCCAGTTCTGGTCGCCAGTCCTCAGGAGGGATGTGTTGGAGCTGGAGAAAGTCCAGAGAAGGGCAACTAAACTGATTAGGGGGTTGGAGGACCTTACCTATGAAGAGCGGCTGCAATCGCTCGATTTATTTTCCCTGGAGAAAAGACGTCTGAGAGGGGACATGATAGCAATTTATAAATATCTTAATGGGGATCTCAGCTTAGAAGAAAAGCTGTTCATTCGAAGGAATTGCATGAGGACTCGAGGACATACAATGCGATTAGAGGAGAAGCGTTTTAACCTCAGGCAACGTGGGGGGTTCTTTACTGTTAGGGCTACAAGATTGTGGAATTGTCTACCACAAGAGGTGGTTTCTGCGGGTAGTATGGTGACTTTCAAAAGACTCTTAGACTTACATCTCAAGGATCAGGAGATTGAGGGCTATGTTAGATGATTACAGTCACACACACCTACACAGGTTGAACTGGATGGACTATTGTCTTTATTCAACCTCACCTACTATGTAACTATGTAACTATGTATGTAAGGACAGCACCCCAAAAAGCCCTTCCTAGGGCTGGTATTTGAGTTTTTATATATATATATATATATATATATATATATGTATATATATATATATATATATATATCTATTGTCCCCAAAAAGCCCTGTTTAGGGCGGGTATTTGTGTAATTTTTTTTGTTCTGTGATATATATATATAGATATATATATATATCTATATATATAGATATATATATATATATTGTCCCCAAAAGCCCTTTTTAGGGCTGGTATTTGAGTATTTTTTTAATATATATGTATATATATATATATATATATATATATATATATATATATATATATATATATATATATATATATATATATTCTGCACTGCAGTTGCCTGCCCATTGTGTGTAAGAGGCCACAGACTGTACTGTGTGCACTCATTTTGGGTGGCACAGGCCCAGTACCTTGCATTTTAAAAAATATTTTTTTTTTCCTCTGTCATAATTGCAGTGAGTGCTGTGTCAGGTCCACAGAGTGTACTGTACCCACTGCAGTGCCCACCACTGATATATATACGGTGGCACAGCATCTTGTTGCAAAGTGAAAAAAAAAATATTTTTTATTATTGCAGTTGCCTGGGCTGCCAGTGACTGTCAGGTCCACAGAGTGTACTGTGCCCACTGCAGTGCCACTGCCCACCCACCACTGATATATATGGTGGCACAGCAGCTTGCAAATTAAATATATATATATATATTTTTTATAATTGCAGAGTCCTGGGTGCCAGTGACTGTCAGGTCCACAGAGTGTACTGTGCCCACTGCAGTGCCACTGCCCACCCACCACTGATATATACGGTGGCAGGCATGACTTTTTTTGGATTAGTGGTTGGACTAACCCTCTAAGCCTAGCCATAAAAATAACCCTAACCCTAAACCTAACCCTAACCCTAATCCTAACCCTAACCCTAACCCTAGCCCTAACCCTAACCCTAACCCTAGCCCTAACCCTAGCCCTAAGCCTAACCCTAAGCCTAACCCTAACCCTAATTCGTAATTTTTTCTGGTTCCGGACATGCTACAGAGCTGAAACTTCACAGGTACGCTTTTTAGACCCCCCAGACAATAAATGCAAAGAAATTTTTTATTTTTATTTTTTTTAAATTTTTCCAATAAATGGCTCTCTATCAAAAAGGACAATTTTTAAGAACTTTTTTTGTGCGATTTAGTGTCTGTGGGCTCTAAAAAGTGTACCTGTGAAGTTTCAGCTCTGTAGCATGTCCAGAACAGGAGAAAAAAATTAGAATTAGGGTTAGGGTTAGGGTTAGGGTTAGGGTTAGGGTTAGGGCTAGGGCTAGGGTTAGGGTCAGGGCTAAGGTTAGGGTTATTTTTAGTGCTTAGGGTTAGAGGGTTACATAGTTACATAGTTACATAGTTAGTGAGGTTGAAAAAAGACATAAGTCCATCCAGTTCAACCTATGATGTGTGTGTGTGTTTGCTTTCAACCGTACATTGTATACCCCTGTATGTTGTGGTCTTTAAGGTGTCCATCCAATAGTTTTTTGAAACTATCAATGCTCCCTGCTGATACGACTGCTTGTGGAAGAGAATTCCACATCCTTACCGCTCTTACAGTGAAGAACCTCTTACGCACTTTAAGGTTAAACCGCCTTTCCTCAAGTTTTAGTGAGTGGCCACGTGTCTTATTGTATCTCCTTTCTCTGAATAGTTTGTTCCTTATGCTAGGGTCGCCAGTACAGTATTTGTACATTGATATCATATCCCCCCTCAATCGTCTCTTCTCCAGAGAGAATAGGTTCAGTGCTTGTAGTCTTTCCTCATAGCTGATGTCCTCCATTCCCCTAATTATTTTTGTTGCCCTTCTCTGGACTTTCTCCAGTTCCAGCACATCCTTCCTGAGGGCCGGTGCCCAGAACTGGACAGCATACTCCAGATGTGGCCGGACCAGAGTCTTGTAGAGTGGAAGAATAATCTCTTTATTTCTGGAGTGAATCCCCTTTTTTATACAACCCAGTATTCTGTTGGCTTTGCTTGCGGCGGCTTGGCATTGCATGCCACTGCCAAGCCTGTTGTCTACCAGTACCCCCAGGTCCCTTTCCATCCTAGACTCACCCAGAGGTTCCCCCCCTAGTGAGTAGATTGCTTTCTGGTTTCTGGCCCCCAAGTGCATTACTTTACATTTTTCTACATTAAATCTCATCTGCCATGTAGTTGCCCACCCCGTTATTTTGTTCAGGTCTGCTTGCAAGATTTCCACATCCTGCATAGAAGATATTGGCATGCCTAATTTAGTATCATCTGCAAATACTGAGATTGTACTAGATATCCCCTCCTCTAGATCATTTATGAATAAATTAAACAGGATTGGTCCCAGGACAGAACCCTGGGGGACCCCACTTTCCACACACGCCCAATCCGAGTACTTCCCATTAATCACCACCCTCTGTACTCTCCCCTGGAGCCAGTTCTCTATCCAGGTACTCACCTTATGGTCCATACCTACCTTCCTTAGTTTGTACAGTAAGCGTTTGTGAGGAACGGTGTCAAAGGCCTTTGCAAAGTCCAGATACACCACATCCACAGGCTTACCTTTATCTAAGTGGCAGCTCACTTCATCGTAGAAGGTTAATAGATTGGTTTGGCAAGAACGGTTTTTCATGAATCCATGTTGATTACTACTTATAATACCGTTTTCATTACTAAAGTCTTGTATGTGGTCCCTTATCATCCCCTCCAAAATTTTGCAGACTACTGATGTTAGGCTGACCGGCCTATAGTTACCCGGGATATATCTCGGCCCCTTTTTAAATATTGGTACCACGTTGGCTTTTTTCCAATCAGCTGGCACCATACCCGTCTGTAAACTATCCTTAAAGATCAAGAATAATGGTCTGGCAATCACCTGGCTGAGCTCATTAAGAACCCTTGGGTGCAAGCCATCCGGTCCCGGGGATTTATTTATGTTAAGTTTCTCTAGTTTAGCTCTAAGTCTATCCTCTGTTAGCCATGGCGTCACTTCCTGAGGTGTATTATTTAGTTCGGCCTTACAAGCGGGGTTCGTGTAGCCCCCCGATTCCTTTGTGAAGACTGAAGAAAAGAAATTATTTAACACTTCCGCCTTTTCTCTGTCCTCTGTGGCCATTTTTCCTTTATCATCTTTTATGGGGCCAATGTGCTCTGGCCTCGCTTTCCTACTGTTTATATACTTAAAGAACTTCTTGGGGTTCTTTTTACTCTCCTCCGCTATATGTCTCTCGTGTTCTATTTTAGCTGCCCTGATTTCGTCTTTACATTTCTTATTACACTCTTTGTAGTGCTTAAATGCTGCCAATGACCCCTCAGTCTTGCATTTTTTGAAGGCCTTTTCTTTAGCTCTAATATACATTTTTATGTTGGAGTTTAGCCACCCAGGGTTTAGTTTTGCTCTTTTAAATTTATTTCCCTGTGGAATGCACTGGCCCACCCCCTTGTTAAGTATGCTCTTGAAGCACTCCCATTTTTCCTCCGTGTTCTTTGTTCCCAGGGTTCTATCCCATTTGATATTTTCTAGCCAGTTTAGGGAAATTGGCTCTTTTGAAATTCAGTGTCCTTATATTACCCTTGTGTTTCCTATTACTGTAATTAATACTGAAACCAATTGACCTATGGTCACTGTTCCCTAAGTTGTCCCGTATTTCTATATCCGTGAGCAGGTCTGTATTGTTGGTAATCAGTAGGTCAAGTACCGCATTGTTTCTTGTCGGTGCATTCACCATCTGACCCATGAAATTGTCCTGCAAAACATTTAGGAACTGCCGAGCCTTGGCTGAATGCGCGGTTCCTTCTGCCCAGTCTATATCAGGATAATTAAAGTCCCCCATTATAATGACATTTCCCATCCTTGCTGCCAATCCTATCTGTAACATGAGGTCCGCCTCACCCTCCTCCCTCTGGTTGGGGGGCCTATAGCATACGCCCAATATTACCTTCCCCACCGTGCCTTTCCTTTGAAGCTCTACCCATAGGGATTCTGCCTCGTCCATAGCTCCATTATTAATATCATCCCTCATATTTACCTGTATACTGTTCTTAATATACAAACATACCCCTCCCCCTTTTTTACCCTCTCTATCTCTGCGATAAAGGGAATACCCCTGAATGGTCGCCATCCAGTCATGAGAGCTGTCAAACCAAGTTTCAGTTATCCCCACAAAATCTAAGTCCTCCTCAAACATCAGCAGCTCCAGCTCTCCCATCTTGTTGGCCAGGCTTCTGGCATTGGTATACAAGCCTCGTAATTTTGATTGGTTACATTTATCCTCATTTGATGTTTTTAGGCTGCTCTCTTGATTTTTCCCCGTACCCACCCTGGGTATAGGAGCTCCGAACACCCTACCGCTAATGCCCCCATTTCTGCCCTCTGAAACTTGCTTTCCACTGGCTAATTCTACATCTGTACCCTCCCCCCCATTCCCTAGTTTAAAAGCCCCTCTAACTTTTTGGCCATCCTCTCACCCAGTACGGCTGCACCCACCCCATTTAGGTGCAATCCGTCCCTACCAAAGAGCCGGTGACCGACTGAGAAGTCGGCCCAGTTCTCCAGGAACCCGAAACCCTCCTTACTACACCAGCTCCTCAGCCACTCGTTAACTTCCCTAATCTCCCGCTGCCTCTCTGGTGTGGCTCGAGGTACAGGTAGTATTTCGGAAAATACTACCTTGGAGGTCCTAGTCCTCAACTTAGCGCCTAAGTCCCTGAAATCGTTTAGGACTCTCCGTCTTCCTCTGCCTATGTCATTGGTACCCACGTGTACCATGACAGCTGGGTCTTCCCCAGCCCCACCCAATAATCTGTTCACCCGGTCCGCGATGTGCCGAACCCGAGCGCCCGGCAAACAACAGACTGTTCGGCGCACACGGTCTTTGTCACAGATTACACTATCTGTCCTTCTAATAATTGAGTCCCCTACCACCAGCACCTGTCTTTCCTTTCCCTTTCTCCCGGCCTCACTGGAGGAGTTCTTCCCCTGGCAGCTAGGGGCGTCGCTCTGCTCCAGCAATGCTGGTCCCTGACTGGTTTCCCCAACATCACACAACGGGGCGTATCTATTGGGGTGCTCCAGCCCAGGATCAGCCTCCTTGCCTTGTCCCCTTCTACCCCTCCTAACTGTCACCCCTCTACTCTGCTCTGATGCCTGCACCTCCAATACTCCGCCCACCTCTGTGCAGGCCCCTGTCTGCACCTGACTGGTACGATCCTGGCTCTCCTCCGGTATGGACATTCGTCTCAGTGTTGCCAGCTGCTTCCCTAGATTCAGGACCTGAGCTTCCAGGGAAGCAACGTGCTTACATTTTGCGCATTTGTATTCGCCCTCGATCACATGTCTGAGGAACGCATACATATTACAAGATGTACACCGAATCGCATCTCCACACCCGCCGGGCATTGTACCTACTATCTAATCTAATGGGGATTCAGCAATTTAAGTCTATCCTATGTGGCTATTTCCTGGCTTCCTAACGCTACCTTCTCACCCTCTGGTATTCCGCTCCACTCACTTGACACCGGTCAGGGTTAGGGCTAGAGGGGTAGGGGTAGGGCTACTAACTCTAACCCTAAGTATACCACCGTAACCCTAACCCTAGCCCCTAACACTAAACCTAACCCTAACCCTTAAAGCCCAGTTCCTGTCCCATTTTGGTCGGTTCTGGTCTGTTTGCGGTTGTTTGCGGTGCGTTAAACGGGGAGTTTGGTCTGTCACTGTGAAGCGGGCGTAACCCTTACACTACCTGATCGATACAACATCATACCTGATTGTATACACACACTGGATGTTTTAAAGCACGTTATTCCAAACAATTTAGGAATGTTAGGTGATTTATGCCCTTTATGGATTAAAACCTGCCTCTGCATCAACTACGTAATTTTCCATGGGTGTTTTGCCATGGATCCCCCTCCGGCATGCCACAGTCCAGGTGTTAGTGCCCTTGAAACAACTTTTCCATCACTATTGTGGCCAGAAAGAGTCCCTGTGGGTTTTAAAATTCGCCTGCCTATTGAAGTCTATGGCGATTCGCCCGGTTCGCAAACATTTGCCGATGTTCGTGTTCGCCGTTCGCGAACATTAAATTTTATGTTTGCGACATCACTATAGTGGAATAGAAAAAAGTGTATAAAATTTAAAATCACTCAATAGCACATGTGAACACAGCAGTGTCTTATCACAGTCAGCACTGAAGCAAAAACGCTGCACACAACTGACTGATAAAAATAGATTTTTTTCTCCCTCCTCCTCCTCCTCCTCCTCAGGGGGCTTAACTGAGGGCAAAAAGATTGTGTTCACTGCACCACCCCCCACACAGCAAAATCGATGTAGAACACTGACCCTGCCTATTCTCCAGCCTGTCCCTAATATGATCGATAAGATCGTTCACTGGCACTGCACAACCCCCCACACAGCAAAATCGATGTAGAACACTGACCCTGCCTATTCTCCAGCCTCGCCCTAAAATGCTCTAATAACTCTCCCTGCCTGCACTCCGACCTGACCCTGCATTCTTTTCGGACAAAATTTTTCACAGAATCACTGTCTTTCCCTAATCAGCAGCCAGCACGTATGATGTGTGCTCTGTCCCTAAACTACAGCAGAATGACGCAGTGCGCTGGGGCTCTCGAACTTATAAAAACATGGTCACATGCTTCAGATGGCCAATCACAGCTACTAATACATTAGTAGGCATGGCTGGGATGGCTTAAGGCACACCAGTTAAACGCTTGTTGATTGGCTGTTAAAAGCCCGCTATTAAAAACGCGCCATTACATACAAAACAGGAAATAAAATGACCGAACACGGATTTTAAACCCGAACATACAGTAAAGTTTTCGGGTCCGTGTTCGGGTAACAAAAATCCAATTATTCGGTACGAACACGAATAATACAGTCCGTGTTCGCTCAACACTACTCTTTAATAATGATGTCATTTTGGGTTTTGCATGTCGACTGCAAACTCATCCAGGGAGCCTTTACACACCAATTTGTTGGGCATAGGTACTGCGCCACAGGCCTTTTACAGGATTCAGGCTTACATTCGCTTGAACGATGCATTTGTCCATCATAGTCAGAGCTGCTTCTACTTGGGCTCTGGAGTTGCTATGGGAAAGAGGAGGCAAGACGTCTTCCTTGGAATTTTTCCCTTGAGTGGGAGCAGTATCTAGGGCTATGCTCCACTGAAGAACATTGGTCCTCTCTGGCTCTTGATCTTTTAGAGTGTGAGCATGCTGGGTGAAAACAAATCAAGGCAATCCGCATAAGTAGGCACTTTTTTCCTGAAAACTTACACACAGTGGTCCCCTACCTTTAAATTTGAGGATCTTTTTGCATAAGTGGTGACTGACTCATGGTTGAGGAAAATAGGACGGCCAGCTGAAATGAAAATTTCTGAAAGGAAAACAATAACAGAGAGTGGGTTTTAGACAAAAAAAAGGAAAAACTTTTTTTTTTGGTGCTATACTTAAAAATAACAGCAGAGGGCACCAAAGAAAAGCTTGATGATTCAGACCAAGAAGCAGTCACAGCCAGGAGCCAAATCTAGAAAGCTGTGTATTACTCAACAAACAAAGACAGTCTGAGCCTTTGGAATTGTCCATGGAGAGTGAGAGACCCCCAGGACTCCCCCATCCACTAATGGCAAGAAAGAGTCCCGTATCCCAAACCAAGATGGTGATTGGCCTTCCCCGCCAGCCAGCGCACATGTGCAGACCAGCCTGGCCAAATTACATTATCAAGAGCGTCCTCAGTAAAGGAAAGTAGCACTGGGTGACCACTCCCTCCCTATAGGGATGCCGTGGACGCCCCAGGCAGTGCGGCATGGATCTCCGCCCATGCAAGCAAGAGGGCGACAACAAAAAAACTAAAACTCTAAAAATGGAGACAAAAGGAGCCAAGAAAGAATGAACAAAGGACAGGTAAAAGTAAAACCCCTATGGGGGAGACAGAAACAAAGGGAAAGGCAACCCTGTGTGGTACAAGGGACCAAAAGAGAGAAGGCAAGAAATAGCTGGCCCCCCAAACCCCAGACTGCAGACACTTACATGATGGCAGATTTCGTTCCTAGTGGGGAAACACTGCAGGCCCCATCAAGACACACACAGAAGGGGCTCCCAGGCTATTTAGTGCATTTAGCAGCCCAAGAGCTGTGACTGCGTTCTGGGAGAGGCTGAACCAAGACGGATACTACACTGAGTCAGAGGTGGGGGACACAATAATGCTTACTCTTCGCTGGTGCATTGAGGTATGGAGAAAAAAAAAGAAGAATGGGGACGGCTAACTATGCCTTTTTTATGCTATTCACTGATCCTTAGGGAGTGGTCAAGAGGTGGAGATCTATCACTTGTAGGCTGCCATATGGCGTAAGAAAAATCTGTTTGATTTACAAAAATGTGAAGTGACTTCTAAACTGGTTCTGATGATGATGATCACAAGTCCATTTTACTTTTTTCCACCTCACTTTACATTAAGCAGATGAGACTGATTCATTAAACTGCAAGGTCCAAATGTTTTCACATGTTAAAAAAAAAAAGAAATCTACTCCACTTCATGCTTGCATTCACTTCTGATTCAAGAATGTTTTTGTTCTCACTGATATTATGAGAATTCCTCTGCCGCTGCAGTTTGAGGATGAATATTTTCCAGTGCAGAGTGGGTTGTGTGAAATTGCTTTCGTGGGCTGAAATGCCAGAAAGCCAACAATGTAAAGTAACATCAAGAGAAAAACACATTACCAGTCCCTGCGCAGATCCTGAAGATCAGTTCTCAAGCTGGGGAACCTTGTTATATGGCCAGTGGTAAAACACACAAGATGAAGCGTTGCAGCTCTCCTAACCCTCCATGGGATGTGAGGCAGAAAAACTGAGCAGGAAAAAAAAGAGGAGACCTGAAGAAGGAGGCCACACCTCTGAAACGCGTTATCCTTAGCAACCCCATCCATGTCATGGTCTGGGTCCCGATCGGGGGATCTCTCCTTTGTGTGCCTATTTCCCTGAGTGGCTGCGGCGTCCGGCTCTTGCAGAGTGTGCAGCGGCGGCTGGACCGTGCGCAGGCGCACCATACACAGTCATCCCGAGTCATCCTGAGGCGGTAGACTCAGCCGGATGTGACGATCCGATCAGTGTAGGACGATCAGCTGAGCCGCCGGGGAGAGGAGGAGAGCGCTCTATATACATCAGAGCGGGGGAAAAATTTCCATGCATGACATCATTATTGTTTGTGAGTACCTGTTATTATGTCTTAAATACTTTCAATAAATGGTGTTACACTAGGGCGGTGTGCGCTCTCCTGCTAAGTAACATCAAGGAGTGTTTTCCTGGTGAGTGATTTCTGGCCTTTGTTGCAACAAGACAAGGCTATTCTCAGGGGCCATGGTAAGCAAGTGTACCTACCAAAAGAAGCAAAATACTTAAAAAAAAAAAGTCAGAGCACAGATGGCAAAAAAAGAGGTTTTAAAAAGAAAAACAAATATATATATATATATATATATATATATATATATATATATTTTTTTTTTTTTTTTTTTAAAAATGTTTAAAATGTGCATATAAAAAAAAACGATGACGTATGCCCATGCTGCATTGATCACTTTGTTTAGCTGGAACTACATAAAATGTATAACCCAATAAAAATGGAAGTAAAGTTAAACTCCATAATAAACTTTTATATTTAGGTTCATTTGATGACAGGTCAATCTAATATTGAACTTGCACTAGTCAAATTTAATGCAGAAGTTGACCAGAAAAAAATTAGGGCACCAAGGAACTTTTAGCCATAATGCGCTAGTATGAACAACATAATAGCACATTATCACAGACTTACCTACCAAAGCGATCCCCTTCAGTGCTCCCTCCATCACCTACGCTTCCATTTTCTTCAGTCCATAGGCAGAATATTTTGGGACTTTATACCTCAGGCGACCATCAAATATCAAAAATACAGAGAGTATAAAATATAACAAATTTAATAAAAATCTGTTAAAAAAACATCATAAAAACTTATGATACAATGATTTATTACATCAATGTATGTCCTTGAAACAGGTAGTCTAGAATTTACTCGCTCCAGAAGTGGCGAAAACTGGCTAACTTCCCTGCCTCGACTGAAAGGGATGTTCCCCTGTGGACAATGTTCTATATGTAAATCCATAATCAAATCTAAAACTTTCTGTAGTTGCGATTGACAAAAGGAATTTACTATTAATAGTTGCCTCAATTGCATCAATTGCCAGACCGAGCGTGTAATATACCAGCTAATTTGCCCCTGCAATAAATCGTACATTGGTAAGACGAAACGCCAATTGAAGACACGTATTTCGGAACACATCACAGACATTAGAAAAAAGGTGGACAATAGGACCGTACCCCTCCATTTTCTCGAGCACCATGACGCCAACCCCGAGGGCCTAAGGGTAAGAGGCATTTATGCACTAAAATTATCAGCAAGACGAGGGGACTTCGACAATGTCATTTTACAAAAAGAAAAAATGTGGATCTACAAAAAGGGATCTCTTACGCCCCAAGGACAAAACGTCGAGTTTCGTTTACAACCCTTTCTAAACTCATAATTTCCATCCTATGACGTCACATTTGCTATATTGAGAATGGAGCGGGTACGGGTCTTAGTCGCCACTATTCCACTCCTTGGGGACTTCCCCACACCTTTCTATGTCTGTGGAATGTTTAGGACATATTATATGCCCTTTCCATCCATTGGCCCTGTGGAAAATAAACCTCCTCCCCCTGGCCGGTTTATGTCCTCTCCAATAGATTCACTGCATCACAGCTTATTTATTATAAGCCCCCGCTTCCCCATAGGAACCTTTAGCACTCCTCGAATCCCTGGTATTCTGTGACTGTGGGGTTGGGCTTTACCTCCTTCCTGGATTTTAGATGTTCTGCTCACTAGGATGGCTATACACTGTCCCCAATAACTGGGGGCTTGGCCTTTACCTCTATCCTGATATTTGCGTTTTCCTCAAACAGGGGAACTAATAGTTGCTAGTTTAAAATTTAAAAGTATTCAGTCCTCATGTAAACAGCAATGTACATACCTATACCTTTTGGTGTATATATATTATTGTTTGTCAAAGGTGCAGCGTTTTTAATTCACTTTTGTTTGTATTTATCAATGTGGCTACTCCTCCGCATGGTTGACTGTGGTTACAGTAGCAAGACGACATTTATTGTCAACTTCTGTAAACAGGTGTACAGAGTACTTGATACCGTGTGGAGTGGTGGCCACAACGCCGGTGGAGCTGATGACGCCATATACAAGAATATACCCATTTGATGTGTCTCTGCAGTGACATCTAGTGGAGAAAAGATGTAATTGCTACTCCTCTGAATCAGCTTTTGTACACATCAGTATCTAATGAACTAATTGCTATCAATTATCGGGGCTATATAATATGGCGCCATCTAGATCCACATTAGCTCTGAAGAAACCGACGTTCCAGTCGGTGAAATGCGTCAGCATTTGGCGTTCACCACACTGCACATTGTGCTATTGCTTGCCCGAGTGTCCGTGACTCCCTAACCCGCTTACTTTGGGGCTGTTCCCCTGCATGCACCCGGCAGATCAGCTAACCGGATGTGACGTAAGTTGGTCACCTTCGACCTGGAAGTTCATCCTCTGATGCCGGTGTAGCTCAACGCAGGGTACGAACGCCTCACCAGCGAAACTCCGGACCGGACGATCTGCACTATCCGGGCAATTGGACCAAGCCATGGACCACCGCAGCTCTAATCCCGGGTCCACTTGTTGACTCCTCCTGCATTATTCAGCGAACCGCTACAGGTAAATCGCTACATGCGAATTTTCACTTGCATAAACGGGTCCTTCTTACGGTGAACATTACGGTTTTCCCATCAGCCAATGAGGCCACAACAACCGAAGCTAGGCTAACATTGTACCCAGCGGCCTTACCATATATGCATTTCCATCACACTGACCCTATCGGAAATCTGACCTGTAAACTGTGTCCCCCAACTGTGACCCGAAATTGGCAAGAGGGGTCTCCAAACCACGGACCACCTTTCAGCTGACATCCTGACTCCCCCTTATCCACCACAGGTCTACATCCCTTCGGCTTTGACCACAACTATATTCTCATATTGGAGTCATCTACATTTTTTGGTTCACAGGATTTTGGACTTCCATACCTGTCTGCCCATTAGGGGGTATTGAGCTCATTGCACATATTTGTGAGGTCCTCCCACATCACTAAACACGGCAACCAACCCACCAGAAGTGTTGGTGCCTGTTTGTTCATGTGATATTGTACCATCCATTCATTGAGTCATCAGGCAATTGGTTATGCCCACATGCTAGGTTGTCTCTAGCCAACTGAGCCACCATTGCACTTGTATGACGGCTATCAATGGGTGGAGGTAATTCGCTTGAGTCCCTTCAGCACATGTGCCTTGTGTATTTTTATGTTTTTTAAATGTGTTGTCATTCAGTGTCATCCATACCACCCTGAGTTTTTTCATTAATTATTTATTCTTTCAGGCATACGTGCCCAATAAAATATAAAAATTTTTACCAAATTGAGTCTTGAGTGCCCTTAGTTGGTCTCTTGTTGGGATTGCCGGACCACGGTCTGTCATCCCATACTTTTTCTTTTTCTAGTCTACGTGTTTTGCGTTCAAACCGCTTCTTCAATACAATCAAACTTGTGAATAACATTCATAAAAACTAGTACTAAAGAAAGAAAAATACATACATCAGTATTCTGTACATACAATGTGCTCAGATATCGACATATGCAATCATTTCATTATATTCCCCGTATGCGATGCCAAGATGGTTATATCTGTAAATCAGATTTACAAAAAACAAAACAAAAAAAAGAACAAAGCAAAAATCTTACCCCAGAGAAGCTATAAAGAGCTCCCATGAAAACTAAATGGAGGTATCCCCCTTTTGTCTGCCGACTCATGGAAGAAAAATTTCCAGACCAGCTGATGCAACAGAGCTTCTGGGATAACAAGAAAGAACACTTTCACCAGAGGAATGAACCAATGGTATACAGTTTGGATATTCAAACAGCATCCATCTTGTATAGGAAGGATGGGGAGGGGGGGGGAAGGGGTAAGGAGGAGGGAGGAAAAAGAAGGGGGGGGGGCTATAGATGGCTATGAAGGGTTATAGCAGTTTGTCTCCTATTTATAAAGTGCATACGTTACTACAGGGATAACACCTGGCTAAACCATATGTTTTTACAATATTCCACCAAAACCTTTATTGTTCCATTTTCTTCAGTCTTAGGTTTGGAGTCTTCGGCCATTTGATTGGTCAGCCCCAGATGATGTAATACATGCACATGAGACTGTATGCTGACCTGTACATGCATGGATCTGTGTACTGACAGGTAGGGGTAAACATTTGTGACAGAATAGACATATATGTTTTTTTTTCTGTTATAAAAAAGCCTACTTGTCATCACTTATGACAAAAGTAACTTAAAACTTTCCAATGACCCAGCCAAAATAAATGAGTACCGTCTGTTTTGTTGTGTGTGTTTTTTTTAATCAGCACTAACATTTAAATATTGAGGACAAACTTTTGAGGTATACTCTTCTTTTCAGTTAAAGCAGTACTGACACACAAAGTTTTATTAAAATTGTAAATAGGACAGCCTCTGTGGGGCAAAAAAAAACAAAAAACAGACATATGGGTTAAGGCTGGAGTAAAAGTCATATAGGTGAGAAAGGCTGTAAAACTGTTTAATAATGATTTAGAAAACTGAGGTCCATGTTCAGTCTGTCCATTATCACTTGTGTCAAATAAAATTATCATTGGCACTTAAAAAGTTTTATTTTCCTAAGTATTTTTAAAGTTTCCCTTAAAAACAAAAACATGAATGTATTCCATACAGTGGTTGTGTGAAATGATGTCCCACAGCTGTGAAGTAATCATCTTCATTATGTTTTTTTTTTTGTAGTGTATTTGTGTAAATTCATTCTTTTTTTGTTATCTCTATACATAGTACCATCACCTCAAGCAATGATCCAACCTAAACTATTCCTACACTTTGATAAAATGCTTCATTTCATTTAATATTAAAATAAAATATCACTTGCTTTTAACAGAACAAACTGTAGCTATCATAATTTTACACATGCACTTTATTACCCAAATAAAGGAACCATCCCAAATTGTACACGGCCTATGCAGTGCAAAAAATATTCCTTTGTGCTTGGTGGAAATTTGGATGCAGCACACTGAAAGTTGGAATACACAACTAACCAACAGAAATGATGATATACACATTTGCTCTTCCTACTGATATCAAATATAAACAATTAAATAACATACAAGTGTAAAAAAGCTTAACTCAAATAAATTGGTGCAAAACTCAGTATGTGCATATATGAAACATATATCAATAAGCATTTTCCAGATAACTGTTTAAACAGATGTGCAAACATCTTTCATAGCTCAAGAAAGCTGTGCACTAATTACATGTTGAAAAAAAAGTGCAAAAAAGTAATAGTGAAAAGTGTTTAGGTGATTGTAAAGTCTCGTTTTAAAAAAAAACTAAAAAAAAAAAAAAAAAAAACATGTTATACTCACCTCCTCTGTGCAGTTGGTTTTGCAAAGGGGAGCCTGGATCCTCCTCTTTTCGGGTCCCTCTTTGGGGCTCCTAGTCCCTCCCTCCTATTGAGTGCCCCCACAGGAAGCAGCTTGCTATGGGGGCACCCGAGCCGAGCTGCAGCTCCGTGTGTCCATTCAGACACAGAGCTGTGGTTCGGCCCTGCCCCACTCCCTCTCTCTCCTGATTGGCTAACTGACTTTGATTGACAGCCAATGGCGCCATAGCTGTGTGTCAGCCAATCAGGAGGGAGAGTCCCGGATGGCCAAGGGACTCTTGGACATCGCTGAATAGAGATGGGGTTGGGGTAAGTCTTAGGGGGTGCTGGGGAGGCTGCTTCACATAGAAGGCTTTTTATCTTAATGCATAGAATGCATTAAGATAAAAAACCTTCTGACTTTACAACTCCTTTAAGTCCATGCAAATAAATACAGACTATATATAAGAGAGACAGTAGGCAGAAATATGTTCCTCCATGTGATTTCTCCACCATAAAAAAAACTCCACCTTTTACCAAAAGATGTTGATCTCGTATGTTTAAAGAGATCAAAAATGTTTGTATGCTTTTAAGGCCCCTTTCACACTTGGAGTCCGTCGGCGGACTCCGTTTTTCTCAGCGGGGGATCGATCCGCAAATCCCCCGCTGAGCAGGTGGATGGCAGCTCTGTCTCCATGCTGTGTGCTCTATGGGGGAATTGAATGAGAACGGACCGCCTGTCCGTTCTCATCCGATCCCATTCAATCCGATCAGCTGGACGGATGGAAAATAGGGTTTCCCTCGTCCAGATTTGACGGACTGGATCGGATCGGATCGGATGTCAGCGGACATGTCTCCACTGACATCCGATGCCCCATAGAGATGCATGGGGCATCTGTTCAGATCCACCTGAAAAACTGACAGGCGGATCTGAAAGGTCCGCTAGTGTGAAAGGGGCCTAAGAGCCACCACTGCAAGCCAATGCAGTCCATAGGAACTCTAACCATCCAGACACTAAGGGGTTAATAGCACAGCACGTATCCTCAAAAACGAGCCAAAGGATCCAGCATAATGTTACACCGTCACACAGGTTTATTGCAATAGCGCAATATGGCGGGTATGAGAAAATCACTGGCTAGGCCCCGTCCAACATGTTTTACTAGTAATGAGCGTCCCCAGGGGAAATGGAGTGCCATAAAGTAATGTAATGTTATTAAAATTGCCTTTCTTTTTTAATATTCAGCCACTGTAATCTTCTGAGAAATGCAATGCAATATGGCAACCTGGGTGCCTTCTGTATATAGTTGGTGTACAGAACCTCCCCAAAAATGTAATTTACTGCTTATATGATTAGCTCACTGATTTTCCCAGAAGTCTGCACCAAGCTACAAGTCAAATTTTAGGCATTTTTGTATGAAAAATGATAATGTACTATCACTTACCATCTGATATTTCTTCATTTCCATGTCTCAACACACTATATTACCAAAAGTAATGGGATGCTTGCCTTTACACGAACATGAACTTTAATGGCAGCCCAGTCTTAGTCCGTAGGGCTCAATATTGAGTTGGCGCACCCTTTGCAGCTATAACCGCTTCAACTCTTCTGGGAAGGCTGTCCACAGGGTTTCAAACAGAGTCTATGGGAGTGTTTGACTATTCTTCCAGAAGGTCATTTGCAAGGTTAGGCACTAATGTTGGACGATTAGGCCTGGCTCACAGTCTCTGCTCTAATTCATCCCAAAAGTGTTCTGTTATGTTGAGGTCATGACTCTGTGCAGGTCAGTCAAGTTTCTCCACCCCAAACTCACTCATCCATGTCTTTTTTGAACTTGCTTTGTGCACTGGTGCACAGTCATGTTGGAACAGGAAGGGCCAACCCCAAACTGTTCCCACAAAGTTGGGAGCATGAATTTGTCCAAAATGTCTTGGTATGCTGACGCCTTAAGAGTTCTCTTCACTGGAACTAAAGGGCCCAGCCCAACCCCTGAAATACAACTCCGCACCATAATCCCCCCTCCACCAAATGATTTGGACCAGTGCACAAAGCAAGGTCCATAAAGACATGGATGAGCGAGTTTGGGGTGGAGGAACTTGACTGGCCTGCACAGAGGCCATTAAAAATCATGTGCGTGTAAAGGCAGGTGTCCCAATACTTTTGGTAATATAAAAAAAAATATATACACTGTATCAAATAATAAATTGAATAATTATAAAAGCCATGTACAAAATAAAGGAAAAAAAAAGGGGCATTTCGATGGTGCCGAGATTAACTGAAAGTAAGCTAATAAACAATATGTAAAAGAAAATTAAATTAAAATATAATGAGAAAATAAATAAAATAAAATGTAACCTAAAATGGTTCAATGTGGCATCCACATAAATCTTAATGTAGAATGGAATCATAACCAAAGGTGAGTTAGTATAACTCTTCAAGTACCCAAAATGTGGATATAAGCATTGGAAAATTTAAATGAGACCCAAGTATTCCAAATTTTATTTATAGCAAATCGGAAAACCTAAATATTTCTTTACCACTGACTATTTTAACCACTTAAGCCCCGGAGGATTTGGCTGCTAAACGACCAGGGGGTATTTTGCGATTCGGCACTGCGTGACTTTAACGGACAATTGCGCGGTCGTGCGACGCTGTACCTAAACGAATTTGGCGTCCTTTTTTTCCCACAAACAGAGCTTTCTTTTGGTGGTATTTGATCACCTGTGCGATTTTTTGATCATGCGCTATAAACAAAAAAAGAGCGTCAATTTTGAAAAAATAGCAATATTTTTCACATTTTTTTATATGAAATTCCCCCCCAAAAAAATGTAAAAATCAAAATTTTTTAACATTTTCGGCCAATTTGTTTTATGCTACCTATGTTTGGTAAAAAAAATCGCAAAAAGCGTATTTTGATTGGTTTGCGCAAAAGTTATCGCGTTTACTAACAAGGGGAAAGATTTTTGTCATTTTTGTTGTTTTTTTTTAACGCGTAATGGCGGCGATCTGCGATTTTTTTTGCGGTACTGCGACATTGGGGCGGACAAATCGGACCCTTGACTGACATTTTTGACACTTTTGGGGTTACCAGTGACATTTCTACAGTAATCAGTGCTATACATATGCACTGTTACTGTAAAAATACACTGGTAGTGAAGGGGTTAACTTTATTTGGGAGGGAGGGGCTGTGTGTGTCCCTAGGGGCGTGCTTTCTACTGTGATTGGCTGTGGCTTGAGCTGTAAGGACACTGATCAACGGATCTACATAGATCCGTGTGATCAGTGTCTTTACACCGAAGAGAATGACAGGCAGCTTGTTTACACAAGCTGCCTGACTTTCTCCCTCTCCCCCGCCGATCGCAGAGTGGCCGGCGGACATCGGGTCCGCCGGTCACACGCGCGGGGGGTCCGTGACCACGCGGGAGTGGGAGCGCGCCTCCGGGGGCGCGCACTCGCTCCCTAGACCCTCACAAGCAAGCGACGTAGACCTACGTCAGTTTGCCTGTGAGGGGCTGACCGCCGACGTAGATAGTCGTGCGGCGGTCGGCAAGTGGTTAAAATCAGTTCAACATTCTTGCCCCTTTAAATGGGAATAAAGATCCCTGAAATATCTGACTCAAACCCAATTCTAAAGACCCGTTAAACCAAAATTTCACACCACTATTAAAAAAAATCAAGGAAGACCTTAAAAAATGGCATTTAGGTGGGTTTTCATGGTTTAACATAGAAACATAGAAACATAGAATGTGACGGCAGATAAGAACCATTTGGCCCATCTAGTCTGCCCAATATATCTGAATCCTATGAATAGTCCCTGGCCCTATCTTATATGAAGGATAGCCTTATGCCTATCCCATGCATGCTTAAACTCCTTCACTGTATTTGCAGCTACCACTTCTGCAGGAAGGTTATTCCATGCATCCACTACTCTCTCAGTAAAGTAATACTTCCTCATATTACTTTTAAACCTTTGCCCCTCTAATTTAAAACTGTGTCCTCTTGTGGTAGTTTTTCTTCTTTTAAATATGCTCTCCTCCTTTACAAAGTTGATTCCCTTTATGTATTTAAAGGTTTCTATCATATCCCCTCTGTCTCTTCTTTCTTCCAAGCTATACATGTTAAGGTCCTTTAACCTTTCCTGGTAAGTTTTTTCCTGCAAGGAGAGTGTCTATTTAGGAGAGTGTCTAGTTTAGGAGAGTGTCTATTGTCAAAATGGTTATCCTTCCCAGACTTCTTTACTGCATGTATGCTTTACCAATTAAAATATGATGCACCTTTTTCAGACACTTACAACATGTACAAAGACAATTTGTGTGGGCTCACAAAAAACCTGCATTTTAATACAATCACTCGCTCCAAAGATGCTGGAGGCATGGGCCTACCTGATTAAAAAAAAAATACTATTATGCCACACACATCACAAGGATTATTGATTGGCACTGTCACACTCAAAATAAGTATTGGATAGCATTTGAAAACATTTTAACTCACCTCCCTCTCAGATTCCTACCACGGATCCATAAGTCCTTTTACCCACTGTTTTTAAAGCAACATCCCTTAATTAGCACCACCTTACAAATTTTTCATTTAACCTCTCTTAAATATGATATAGCTTCAATTCCTGGTCCTCTACCAGGATTACTGACAACCCAGAATTTATCCCCGGCATGCAAAACAAAGGATTCCCCACTACTATTAGTGGATCCCCACTACTAACCTCACATTGTTTGAATTCAGGCCTGGTAAAATCTAGAGAGGACATTCAAACCCTTTGTGGTAAACAAGCCTTTCCCCAATGGACTTATCTACAACTTCGCAGCTTCTTGAACAATCATAAATCTAGACATTCCTTCTCTGAAAAATCTAGCTGAGATAAAGCTTTAGACAGGACTTTTACAGATTCCCAATGTGAAAGAGCGTATATATTAGCTCACAAGTGCTCCATTAGCACCAAATTTCAAGAAACTTCATATAAGATACTTACCTAGTGGTACACCACTCCTGTTAAGTTAAAGTTATGGTTCCCACAAACCACAGATGGATGCTGGAAATACAAAAACGATTCAGGCTCAATGCTACATATTTGGTGGCAATGCCCTCAGATCTCTGACTTTTGGAAAAATATTTGGGATCTAATAAAAGAGATCACATGGACTGACTCTGATTTTTACCCTTCTTAACATTTCTACACAACTTATGCAACGCTACAAAAATTCTTTAGTTAGACATCTTCTTACATAGTTACATAGTTACATAGTTAGTGAGGTTGAAAAAAGACATCAGTCCATCCAATTCAACCTATGATGTGTGTGTGTGTTTGCTTTTAACCGTACATTGTATACCCCTGTATGTTGTGGTCTTTAAGGTGTCCATCTAATAGTTTTTTGAAACTATCAATACTCCCTGCTGATACGACTGCTTGTGGAAGAGAATTCCACATCCTTACCGCTCTTACAGTGAAGAACCCCTTACGCACTTTAACCGCCTTTCCTCTAGTTTTAGTGAGTGGCCACGTGTCTTATTGTATCTCCTTTCTCTGAATAGTTTGTTCCTTATGCTCGGGTCACCAGTACAGTATTTGTACATTGATATCATATCCCCCCTCAATCGTCTCTTCTCCAGAGAGAATAAGTTCAGTGCTTGTAGTCTTTCCTCATAGCTGATGTCCTCCATTCCCCTAATTATTTTTGTTGCCCTTCTCTGGACTTTCTCCAGTTCCAGCACATCCTTCCTGAGGACCGGTGCCCAGAACTGGACAGCATACTCCAGATGTGGCCGGACCAGAGTCTTGTATAGTGGGAGAATAATCTCTTTATTTCTGGAGTGAATCCCCTTTTTTATACATCCCAGTATTCTGTTGGCTTTGCTTGCGGCGGCTTGGCATTGCATGCCACTGCCAAGCCTGTTGTCTACCAGTACCCCCAAGTCCTTTTCCATCCTAGACTCACCCAGAGGTTCCCCCCCTAGTGAGTAGCTTGCTTTCTGGTTTCTGGCCCCCAAGTGCATTACTTTACATTTTTCAACATTAAATCTCATCTGCCATGTAGTTGCCCACCCCGTTATTTTGTTCAGGTCCGCTTGCAAGGTTTCCACATCCTGCATAGAAGATAATGGCATGCCTAGTTTAGTATCATCTGCAAATACTGAGATTGTACTCGATATCCCCTCCTCTAGATCATTTATGAATAAATTAAACAGGATTGGTCCCAGGACAGAACCCTGGGGGACCCCACTTTCCACACACGCCCAATCCGAGTACTCCCCATTAATCACCACCCTCTGTACTCTCCCCTGGAGCCAGTTCTCTATCCAGGTACTCACCTTATGGTCCATACCTACCTTCCTTAGTTTGTACAGTAAGCATTTGTGGGGAACGGTGTCAAAGGCCTTTGCAAAGTCCAGATACACCACATCCACAGGCTTACCTTTATCTAGGTGGCAGCTCACTTCATCGTAGAAGGTAAGTAGATTGGTTTGGCACGAACGATTTTTCATGAATCCGTGCTGATTACTACTTATAATACTGTTTTCATTACTAAAGTCTTGTATGTGGTCCCTTAACATTCCCTCCAAAATTTTGCAGACTACTGATGTTAGGCTGACCGGCCTATAGTTACCCGGGATATATCTCGGCCCCTTTTTAAATATTGGTACCATGTTGGCTTTTTTCCAATCAGCTGGCACCATACCCATCTGTAAACTATCCTTAAAGATCAAGAATAATGGTCTGGCAATCACCTGGCTGAGCTCATTAAGAACCCTCAGGTGCAAGCCATCCGGTCCCGGGGATTTATTTATGTTAAGTTTCTCTAGTTTAGCTCTAAGTCTATCCTCTGTTAGCCATGGCGGCACTTCATGAGGTGTATTATTTGGTTCGGTCTTACAAGCAAGGTTCGTGTAGCCCCCCGATTCCTTGGTGAAGACTGAAGAGAAGAAATTATTTAACACTTCTGCCTTTTCTCTGTCCTCAGTGGCCATTTTTCCTTTATCATCTTTTATGGGGCCAATGTGTTCTGGCCTCGCTTTCCTACTGTTTATATACTTAAAGAACTTCTTGGGGTTCTTTTTACTCTCCTCCACTATATGTCTCTTGTGTTCTATTTTAGCCACCCTAATTTCATCTTTACATTTCTTATTACACTCTTTGTAATGCTTAAATGCTGCCAATGACCCCTCAGTCTTGTATTTTTTGAAGGCCTTTCCTTTAGCACTAATATACATTTTTATGTTGGAGTTTAGCCACCCAGGGTTTAGTTTTGCTCTTTTAAATTTATTTCCCTTTGGAATGCACTGGCCAATCCCCTTGTTAAGTATGCTCTTGAAGCACTCCCATTTTTCCTCTGTGTTCTTTGTTCCCAGGGTTCTATCCCATTTGATATTTTCTAGCAGCGAGCGCAGTTTAGGGAAATTGGCTCTTTTGAAATTCAGTGTCCTTATATTACCCTTGTGTTTCCTATTACTGTAATTAATACTGAAACCAATTGACCTATGGTCACTGTTCCCTAAGTTGTCCCGTATTTCTATATCCGTGAGCAGGTCTGTATTGTTGGTAATCAGTAGGTCAAGCACCGCATTGTTTCTTGTCGGTGCATTCACCATCTGACCCATGAAATTGTCCTGCAAAACATTTAGGAACTGCCTAGCCTTGGCTGAGTGCGCGGTTCCTTCTGCCCAGTCTATATCTGGATAATTAAAGTCCCCCATTATAATGACATTTCCCATCCTTGCTGCCAATCCTATCTGTAACATGAGGTCCGCCTCACCCTCCTCCCTCTGGTTGGGGGGCCTATAGCATACGCCCAGTATTACCTTCCCCACCGTGCCTTCCCTTTGAAGCTCTACCCATAGGGAATCTGCCTCATCCATAGCTCCATTATTAATATCATCCCTCATATTTACCTGTATACTGTTCTTAATATACAGACATACCCCTCCCCCTTTTTTACCCTCTCTATCTCTGCGATAAAGGGAATACCCCTGAATGGTCGCCATCCAGTCATGAGAGCTGTCAAACCAAGTCTCAGTTATTCCCACAAAATCTAAGTCCTCCTCAAACATCAGCAGCTCCAGCTCTCCCATCTTGTTGGCCAAGCTTCTGGCATTGGTATACAAACCTCTTAATTTTGATCGGTTACATTTATCCTCATTTGTTGTTATTAGGCTGCTCTCTTAATGCAGCAAAAGTCCTGATCCCCAGATCCTGGAAAACTACATATACCCCTTCTATGATTAATGGTTTGCAGATATTAACAATTTTCATGCTATGGAAGAAAAACAAGATGTATTAGTCCCAGGAACAACATCTACATCCTTTGATTAAACATAGAATTCAAAAAGGGGTAACTAAGAGGTAATGACCTCCCACCCATAAAAATTGACTTTAAAGGATGTAGAGTTTTCACACATAAATGAGCACATCTATTTAGAATGATTTATATAAAAGATACATTTTATTAAGTACAAAATTGATAAAAAGGATACACAATAAAAGCCATCATATTTAACCAGTATATAGCGCATTCAGTTGTGGCAAACAGCTTAGCTAGAAATGTGCCCCCTTCATCCTCCTTCTCTTCTGCTAATCCTGACATAGCCCCACAAACTACAATGAAGTAAAAAATATTCAAGAGGTGCTAGGGCTTTGATGGGAATTTGGGAATTGAAACGAAGTGGAGAAAGGACAAAAACATTTAGAGAGCTCACTGGTTTATGTTGGGCTGCTCACAAGTTACACACAGTGGGTACCCCAGCAGGTTACCAGAAAAAAAATATGCACCAATGGAAGGTTGGAAGGTGCTCCAGACCAAAAGATAAGAATCCAAATTAATTTATTAGTGTATACAAAAAAAAGTCAACACGTTTGGGGGACAGAAACCCCCCCTCTCCTCCTCCATCAGTTTTCGCTAAAACACAATAAAATGTATCGGATAATTTAAATGAGATCCAAGTATTCCAAATTTTATGATAATGGTCTAAACAGTCATATGCAATAGCAATAGTTTCTTCCATAGAATGCAAAAAAGGGGTAACTAAGAGGTAAAAATCTCCCACGCTGCCCCCACACATGCACACTAACATGGCGCCCGCGCCAGAAGTGACATAGTAGGTAGCTTTGGAGCCTTGTCACTTCCGGTGGGACCGTGTTACATAGGCGGCCGGCGGGACGGGATGCCGAATGTGGCTCCCAGAGGCTGATCACTAAGCACGTATAGTTGATGGCTGAGGCAAACAAGGTAATCTACCCCCCTATGAACGTTACTATCTATATGTTATGATTATTTAGACACTTGGCAAGTTTGTTTTACTTTGCCGGTGCTGACCGTTTGAGGTCTGATAATGCAGTTACTGTATATTTGAAACACCATGTTATTGCCACTTTCTGTTCTGGGGAATTAGACATTGGGATCTTCATTCTTATATGTGTCTACATGGGTTATACACATATACCTAGCTACTATGGATTTATGTTTTAAATTTCATAGGTTTGGTGGTTTCTTTGACCTCTTTCAAGCTTAAGCTGTTTGCCGCAACTGAATGCGCTATATACTGGTTAAAATATGATGGAATTAATTGTGTCTTTTTTTTTTTATCAAACTTGAACTTAATAAAATGTATCTTTTATATAAATCATTCTAAATTGATGTGCTCATTTATGTGTGACAACACTACATCCTTTAAAGTCCATTTTTATGGGTGGGAGATCATTACCTCTTAGTTACCGCTGTTTTGCATGCTATGGAAGAAACTATGGCTATTGCATATGACAGTTTAGACCATTATCAAAAAATTTGGAATACTTGGGTCTCATTTAAATTATTCAATACATTTTATTGCGTTTTAGCGAAAACTGTTGGAGGAGGAGGAGGGGGGGGGGGGGGGTTCTGACCCTCAAACTTGTTGACTATTTTATTGTATAAACTAATAAATTAATTTGGATTCTTACCTTTTGGTCTGGAGCGCCTTCCATTGGTGCATATTTTCTTCTGGTAACCTGCTGGGTTACCCACTGCATGTTGTGAGCATCCCAAGGTAAACCAGTGATCTCTCTAAATGTTTTTGTCCTTTCTCCACTTTGTTTGAATTCCCAAATTCCCATCAAAGCCCTAGCACCTCTTGAATATTTTTTCCTTCATTGTATTTTGTGGGGCTATGTCAGGATTAGCAGAAGAGAAGTAGAAGGATAAAGGGTGCACATTTGCAGCAGTAGCAGATAGCTGACTGCACTGCACTTGAAAGGGGAAAAAAGAGAAAGGCTTTGTCAGTCACTCAACTACATCCTTTATGTGTTCTGGTGGTATAGTATGGCCACTCTCAGAAAGAAGGCAGACACAACCTGATTCTTGATGGTACTGCCCAACCACTGTTTAGTCTGCAGAACATGTTCGCCCCCTACTATCTCCATGTAAAGAACCTGTCTCTATCTTTATGCATGTCTGACATTTGGAATATACTGTAGGGGATTGCTTAACTTTAATGTCAACTCTGGCAAAGGGGGAATAAGGATGCAGTGCTTTGTTGCACATAAATATGTAGTGACATGCTAAAAAGAAAGGACAGCTTTGCCTGTGTCAGTAAAAAGTTCATACTGCTGACCCTGAAATAATAGAAGTTAAATTAAGATTAAAAATAAATAAACACACAAATAAAAACAAACATACTGTTGGCTCTCTCTATCCACTGCAACACAACCTGATGAATGGCTGCTAGGAATTAAGCCTTTTATATTGAGGGGGCTGCCACATAATAGACCCCATTATTGGAACTATGAATTCAGGATTGACAGAGGATTGAAAGAGCCACCCCCTCAATTCTTAGATCCTGGAACAGCTGGGTGGTGCAAAGTCAGGCTCTCTTTATAAGAGCCTGCGACAGCCTGAGAGCCTCTTAGTAGTAATGACTCCCAGTGCACCAGAAGATTAAATGGTGGTGGGACGCATGGACAGAGGAGGATTAAAACTAAAAAAACAGGAATCAGCACAAGGGACACCACCTACCTGATTGTAATTTACGTATGTCCCTTGGGGTATCAGGTAGGATCATTCAAAAACAAAGGATCAGCCCTCTGACTATATACAGTGCAAACAAAACTATATGTAGTAACAGTTTTTATTTTTATTTATGTTTTTATTTTTTAATTTCTTTCTAATATTTTGCTGAGGTTTATATGTATCCATTAGACTTCTACTTGTGGCACTGCAATTAAAGAATAGTTCATAGTTAAAAAAGATTCAAGTTTTGTTTAACCATGCCCCTTAAGCCCCTTCCACTGTTCAGTTTGACCACACCCATTATTCACTGTGAAGTGCATGGTGCACTGCATTAATGCTCTCTTTAGGTTGCCCAAAGTATGTTACAATCCTATCGAAACTCCTCGGGGGCATGCTGGGAGCTTCTCCTATGCCTCACTGTTAAGAGTGACTGCAATGTCACTCCTGTCAGAAGGAGCATGAGTTCTATGGCTGCAGGAGAGAAGATTTTTCTCTTTCGCCCCTCCAATAGCAGCCTACTATAATTGAAAGAAAATGGGCACTAAGACAGAAAACACACCTCAGTCTTAGCATGGTGCCATCGGGAGTGAGCGAAGACTGGCCTTCTTCTTTTCTACTGTCATGTGACAAATCAAATGACCTGGTTGCAAAAACTTGAACCAACTTTTTTAATCCCTCCTGCACCCTTCCTCCTAATCTTTTACCTGATTGTTTCATCCTTTTTCATGGTTATGTAATGAGTAGCAGAAAGATTATCTTCAGTTTTTGACAGATTTCACATACTATGGTCTTCCTTTTCATGGTTGCAAGGACATTTTAATTGGACTAAGGTTATATTATCTGTGCATTAATCTCCATAATTATCCATCTTTGTGTTCATGTGCGCTGCTACTTTAATTATTATTTATAAATGTCGCCTCATCACTGCCTGTTTTAACCCCTAAAATCCCAAGTTTGAAATTGTCGTCTATTGTGGTCTGAATGTAGACTGGGTGCATAGAAATGCTTCCTACTGGCTGCACCAAGCTGATGACCTCATCTAGCCTTAGGCAAAGTCATTTGACTGGAGCTCAAGGATTGCCTTTTGAAAAACAAAGGTTACACCTTTATTGAAAATTGTATGTCTGCTGCAGTGGCGGCTGGTGCTCAAAATTGGGGGGGGCACAAACAGAAAAATGTAATAGGCATTGCTTTGCAGCAAAAAACACTGTAAAAAATTGCTTGACTTTGAGGTCACAAAAGTGTGAAAGGGGCCTTCAGTAATCAAGGTATAGTATTCCCCCTTCAATTCAGAGTGACCAGCGTGCCCCCTTTCAATGCAGAGTGACCATCGTGCCCCCTTTCAATGCAGAGAGACCAGCATGCCCCCTTTCAATGCAGAGAGATCAGCGTGCCCCCTTTCAATGCAGAGTGACCAGTGTGCCCCCTTTAAATGCAGAGTGACCAGCTTGCCCCCTTTCAATGCAGAGAGACCAGCGTACCCCCTTTCAATGCAGAGAGACCAGCGTGTCCCCTTTCAATGCAGAGAGACCAGCGTGCCCCTTTTCAATGCAGAGAGACCAGAGTGCCCCCTTTCAATGCAGAATGACCAGCGTGCCCCCATTCAATGCAGAGTGACCAGTGTGCCCCCTTTCAATGCAGAGAGACCAGCGTGCCCCCTTTCAATGCAGAGAGACCAGCGTGCCCCCATCAATGCAGTGACCAGCGTGCCGTGCCCCCTTTCAATGCAGAGTGACCAGCGTGCCCCCATCAATGCATTGACCAGCGTGCCCCCTTTCAATGCAGAGTGACCAGCGTGCCCCCATCAATGTAGTGACCCCCTTGCCCTCTTCAATGCAGAGAGACCAGTGTGCCCCCTTTCAATGCAGAGACCAGCGTGCCCCCTTTCAATGCAGTGACCAGCGTGCCGTGCCCCCTTTAATGCAGAGAGACCAGCGTGCCCCCATATATGCAGTGACCAGCATGCCCCCATCAATGCAGTGACCAGCGTGCCGTGCCCCCTTAAATGCAGAGAGACTTACCTGCAGTGGCGGCAACTCCTCAGTCCCCCGCATCTCCTCGAGTCCTCCCGCCTCCTCGGCCAATGGCATGTGCTCACCTTTCGGCCAATCAGGAAGCGGGTCTCCGACCTGCTTCCTGATTAGCCAGGAGGAGGATATGTGAGACAAAATTTTCATTCGCTATTGTCACACAATGGGTGGGCTTGGGGCGCACTGCTCTGCGCCCCGGGTCCAACCTTTTCTGAAGCCTATTAGAGCCTCTGGCTCTAATCAGGTGATTAAAAAAAAAAACATTGAACTCCATGCATCTGGCGCCCGCATGTAGATTAGGGAGCTGGATGAATGGATAGGGGGGAGGTGCCCCTGTGCCCCCAATGCACCAGCCACCACTCGTCTGCTGTATATTTACTTATGAAGACGTGTAGAGTTCCTGAATGGTTCACTTTAAATACCTTACTTAATCCAGAACATGACTAAATAAATATTGTAATCCTGATATAGAAATATGTTCCAAGGCAGTGACTCAAAATTTATTGAGGGCATAGAACCAACATGACAGTCAAAGAAGAGTATTTTCAGAAAGAGTTTAATAGGGGTAACCTTTACATTTCTGCCAGCATATTTTTTCACAAAGCCTATTTCTCTAATTTGTTAAAGGTTCTCCCAAAAAGGGCTCATGAACTCGGACGCTAAATATTTTGTGTTCAGATTTGTAAATTGTACATTTATTTTGGATCTAAACTCAGCTGTATGTTATGCTATAAGACCATGCAAACAGCTGCAGACAGTTTCATACTCTGGCGCTGTGTTCAACAGCATAAAAAAAATTAAGAAACATATGCATTCAAAGGTCCTACATACAATATTGTTATTAGCATAAATGTAGGTTATTGGTTTTCAATACCAAGGACACTAGGCAAAAGGGGCTGTCTGTATCCTAGCAACAGAGGAGGCTAGGCAGCAGGAGCCACCTGCGTCCAAGCAACCAAGGACACTAGGTCAGCAGACACATATGGGAGTCTTCTTTTTTACTTTTCTCACATGGAGGTACATTCAGGATCTAGTAGTTTCTATAACTTATGGTGGGTACTATTCACATATTTTCCACACTTCACCTTCTGTTTGGAGTCACTGATTTCTTTCTCACAGCACCACTTCTATTTTGTTTAACACCATTTCAGTTTTGGTTTACACCTCTCACTAATACTTTGTCACTGTAATATAGTCATACTTTACACAGACACACACACACACACACACAGTATCTCACAAAAGGGAGAACAACCCTCACATTTTTGTAAATATTTTATTATACCTTTTCATGTGACAACACTGAAGAGATGACACTTTGCTACAATGTAAAGTAGTGAGTGTACAGCTTGTATAACAGTGTAAATTTGCTGTCCCTTCAAAATAACTCAACACACAGCCATTAATGTCTAAACCGCTGGCAACAAAAGTGAGTACACCCCTAAGTAAAAATGTCCAAATTGGGTCCAAAGTGTCAATATTTTGTGTGGCCATCACTATTTTCCAGCACTGCCTTAACCCTCTTGGGCATGGAGTTCACCAGAGCTTCACAGGTTGCCACTGGAGTCCTCTTCTACTCCTCCATGATAACATCATGGAGCTGGTGGATGTTAGAGACCTTGCACTCCTCCACCTTCCGTTGGATGCCCCACAGATGCTCAATAGGGTTTAGGTCTGGAGACATGCTGGCCAGACCATCACCTTTACCCTCAGCTTCTTTAGCAAGGCAGTGGTCATCTTGGAGGTGTGTTTGGGGTCATTATCATGTTGGAATACTGCCCTGCAGCCTAGTCTCTGAAGGGAGGGGATCATGCTCTTCTTCAGTATGTCACAGTACATGTTGGCATTCATAGTTCCCTCAATGAACTGTAGCTCCCCAGTGCAGGCAGCACTCATGCAGCCCCAGACCATGACACTCCCACCACCATACTTGACTTTAGGCAAGACACACTTGTCTTTGTACTCCTCACCTGGTTGCTGCCACACATGCTTGACACCATCTGAATCAAATACGTTTATCTTGGTCTCATCAGACCACAGAACGTGGTTCCAGTAATCCATGTCCTTAGTCTGCTTGTCTTCAGCAAACTGTTTGCGGGCTTTCTTGTGCATCACCTATAGAAGAGGCTTTCTTCTAAGACGACAGCCAGGCAGACCAATTTGATGCAGTGTGCGGTGTATGGTCTGAGCACTGACAGGCTGACCCCCCACCCCTTCAATCTCTGCAGCTATGCTGACAGTACTCATACTTCTATTACCTAAAGACAACCTCTGGATATGACGCTGAGCATGTGCACTCAACCTCTTTGGTCGACCATGGTGAGGCCTGTTCTGAGTAGAACCTGTCCTGTTAAAAGGCTGTATGGTCTTGGCCACCATGCTGCAGCTCAGTTTCAGGGTCTTGGCAATCTTTATGTAGAGCTACAATTCTTTTTTTCACATCCTTAGAGAGTTCTTTGCCATGAGATGCAATGTTGAACTTCCAGTGACCAGTATGAGAGAGTGAGAGCGATAACACCAAATTTAACACACCTGCTCCTCATGCACACCTGAGACCTTGTAACACTAATAAGTCACATGACACCAGGAGGGAAAATGGCTAATTGGGCCCAATTTGGACATTTTTACTTAGGGGTGTACTCACTTTTGTTGCCAGCAGTTTAGACATTAATAGCTGTGTGTTAAGTTATTTTGAGGGGACAGCAAATTTATACTGTTATAAAAGCTGTACAAATACTACTTTACATTGTAGCAAAGTGTCATTTCTTCAATGTTGTCACATGAAAAGATATAATAAAATATTTACAAAAATGTGAGGGGTGTACTCACTTTTGTGACATACGGTATATACTGTATATATATATATATATATATACAGGGCCGGTGCAAGGATTTTTGACACCCTAGACAAAACCTCATTTTGCCGCCCCCTTGGCACCGCCCCATTGGCTCCGCCCCTTGGCTCCACCTTGAGAATTACTTTCTGATTAGCAGATATATGGACTGGTCATCTAATGTCATTGTGATTGATTGGACTATTATGATATATTGATGGTTCCATGTCTCAGTAGCTTATTCCAAGGGATGCTGTGTTATTCTAGCATCTATCTGCATGATTTAACAGTCATATGAGTTATGCATATTTACTGTGTTCCTAGGTATTGATTAATTTAATTTCTTATAGGGAATATTTTTTGACCTTTTCTGAGGATTATATATTTGTGTGTATAGATGTGTGGCATATTAGATTTTATGCGGTTACCTCTGTTCACCATATACTTATTCACTACTTATTGATTAGTGTTTAGCGCCGCTTGAGTTCCTTGAGCTAGAACATCCTATTGCGATTTTGTTATTTTTTTAGGTGGCTGCTTATTTATTCATTCATTTGTTACTTTATTTGTTATCTGGCACAGGGTGGAGATCGCTTGTGAATGTCACAAGTGTGTTTCCCTTGGTCTTGGAAATGTTCACTAATTAAACCTTAAGCTGGCCATGCACTGATCGACATCCACTCAGTGGGTGCTGAGTGAATAAAGAAATCATTTCGATTTTTTTTTATTCAGTGCCGGTTCACACTATTGCGATGACAGACATCACATGTGATTTGGAGCTGCTCCTAAGTGACGGTTCACACTATTGCGATGCGGGAATGCTGCGAATCTACTGCGGGTTGCCGCATCGCATTCGCAGCACAGGCAGTTCACACTGCCATATGCGAATCGCTGGGAGTGTCAATTCAAAGGTAACAACACCCCCAGATCAGATAGCATATTGCAGTGCGATCTGACAGTTCGCACATGAATTGGATCGCACTGGTGTGAAACACCATGCGATCCGATTCTGCTGCAGACAAAAAAAGGGTCCTGTGCGAGTTCAATGGGATTCAGATGTGAATTCAGCCATACAATCTGTATGGCTGAATTTGCATCTGAATCGCATTGAACTCACACAGGACCCTTTTTTTGATCCGCAGCAGAATTGGATCACATGATTATTCACACCAGTGCGATCCAATTCATGTGCAAACTGTCAGATCGCACTGCAATATGCGATCTGATCTGGGGGTGCCGTTAACTTTGAATTGACACTCCCAGCGATTCGCATATGGCAGTGTGAACTGCCTGTGCTGCAAATGCGATGCGGGAACACACAGTAGATTCGCAGTGTTCCCGCATCGCAATAGTATGAACCGGCTCTAAGTCTGCAGGCTGAACAAAAAAAAAAAATCTTTAAGTACTGTATATATGGCCAGCTTTACTGAGATCAAATGTCTAACTTAATAGCAGAAATAACCACCTTAAAACCCCCCTCCCCTCCCCCCTAGACCCTTGGATAGCTTCTAAACCAGGATCAATAGCAAAATATAGATATTGTATGTAGAAAACATTTTAAATTACAATTCTATGAGTCCTCCAGGCTCCAGCACACACCTTCCAATCCGTTCTTTCTTCCTCCTCCTCGGTTCAGTCAGAGCACTGACACTCCCTCCCTCCACAGCATAGACTCCACTCCACTAACTCCTCCACGCTTCCTCTTGGCTGCCTGTTCTCCCGCCCTGAGCGGCCTCTGCAAGCCTGCACTGACAGTGACACTCCCAGTCCCAGGCTCCAACAGTAGAGATATCACAGTCTCCAGCACAGGAGAATACGGATCTACATCTATCTACACATTGGAAGGAGGGAG
Source organism: Pelophylax lessonae (assembly GCF_965119305.1). Taxonomy (NCBI): domain Eukaryota; kingdom Metazoa; phylum Chordata; class Amphibia; order Anura; family Ranidae; genus Pelophylax; species Pelophylax lessonae. The sequence goes on along the minus strand of NC_138773.1, from coordinate 123,772,973 downwards.
CCATCACATCTGGAGGGAGGAGGGAGGACTCGAGGAGGGAGGGGGTTGAGCGAGTGAGAGAGGATCTGACAGTCTGACAGGGATATGATCAGACTGAAATACAAACAAAGTCAGCGGCGGACCCGGCTGCAAGGAGTGTTCACTGGACACTTGCTGATCACTGTCAGTATGGTACAAAGACCAGAGCGGGAAACCAGCAGCCAGGCGCCCTAGGCGGCAGTGCGCCCTAGGCGACTGCCTAACTTGCCTAGTGGTAGCGCCGGCCCTGTATATATATATATATACACACACACACACAGTATGTACTTTGTTACAGCTACTACTTGGGATAACACTTATGGTAAGGACACATTTTTATGCTGCATTCACCCTCCTTTTTGTCCCTCTGTGGGCTTACCTGGTTCCACCCCTCCAGCTCCCGGGCTAGATGTACCTGGTGGGAGTCCAAACATGGCCAACCCGGCTGCACCAATTGGAAAGCATGGGGCCCTTTTATGGTATTCCCCATGATTTATAGTAATATTTACCACCTAGAGGCAGTAGGGGAGCTAGCAAACCATAAAGCACCAGGGCCAGATGGACTACCAAATGAAATATATGGAGAATATGGGGAAATAATGTTGCCAGAGCTGTTGACCGATGTCGATGCCAGAAGCTACTATAATAGTAATACCAAAAGAAGGGAAAAAACTAACTCACCCCGCATCATATAGACCAATATATTTGCTTTGTACAGATGTTAAAATACTGGCAAACTATTGGCCAATAGATTAGGTAAAATAATTCACACTATAATTTACCCGGACCAATGTGGATTTATTACAGGAAGATCAACATCACTAAGGGCCTAATTCACTATAAGTTTGGACTAGAGCTGCTCACTTCTCCAAAACTAACTCCAGCCTAAACTCATTAGCATCTTAATTAGGTGAAGCTGCTGGAGTTAAAACTTCAACTAGGTGCTTTAGTGAATTCGGGTTTGGAGTTAACTAAATTCCATTTGTGTTTTTCATAAAATAAAATTTGTCTATTCTGAATCACTATTACACAGCAATGTCATCTATTATGGTTTATTTTATTTTTTAAATATAGTTATGTATCTTATGTGTTTGAACCTTTAGATCTACTAATAGCAGACTGCACAGCTGTCTAATTATCAATCTTCATTCATCTGAATCTTTCAGGCATGTCTGATTGTGTTCAGCACTTTGGTGTAGTGGTCTATGCTCATAGACAAAGATTGCTAGGTCATGAGTTCAAGGCCCAACCATGCTAACACCCTGTGTGTTCACAGTTGTGAGTGATTTTTTTGCCACATAGTAATACATTGGCTACATCACCTAAAATTGCATGTCAATGGCCACGTATATTCAAGAAACAGACAAACCATTGAGCTGAGCATGATTACACTTGGAATATTTAGTCCCATGCTTCAATAGTTAACCACTTCCTTACAGGGCAGTTACACCCCCTTCCTGCCCATGCTAATTTTCAGCTTTTTATGCTGTTGCATTTTGAATGATAATTGTGCGGTCATGCAACCATGTACCTAACCCAAATTTATGAAATTATTTTCACACAAATAGTGCTTTCTTTTGGTGGTATTTGATCACTGCAAGATTGAATTTTCTTTTGCTCAAAGAAGACCTAAATGTTTGACCCCTAAAAAAATTTGTTTTGGTTTGTGTAATAAAATTTTGTAAATCAATATGTTTTTTGTTGCACTGACGAGCATTGATGAGGCAGCACTGGCAGGCACTGATAAGACACTAATATGCAGCACTGATGGACACTGATAGGCGGCACTGATATGCAGCATTGATGGGCATTGATAGGTGGCACTGATGGGCAATGATTGGCACTGGTGGGCAGCACTGATAGATGGTAATGATGGGCAGCACTGATGAGGAGGGCACTAACAGACTCCCTGAGCACTGATTGGCATCAATGGTGGCATGGGTGGGCATCCCTGGTGGCCATGGGTCAGCAATCCCTGGTGGCTCTAGTGGCATCCCCCAAGGGTCTGCACTGGTAATCGATGCTCTGATTACAAGCACAGACCCCCCCCCCACACACACTTACTTTGCATATGAATGCCATTTCTTCACAGCTGAAAGTGGCCATGATTAGCCAGTTGATTGTGACCACTTCCTGGAATGTGTGCAACCCAATTTGGTGTAATTTCTGGTCTTTATTTTAAAAATGGTGCACACAGACAACTAAAATGTATTGGAAATGTTTTACCTAGGCCAGTGATGGTAATCCTTAACCCCCCTAGATGTTTTTGCCCTACATTTCCCATAATGCTCATGTACTCTGCAGTGTAGGGTAGCATCATGGGAAATGTTGTTACAAAACACCTTTGTTGCCAAGGTTGACTATCACTGACCTAGGCCAACTAAAAAGGTGAGTCAGTCATGCATGAATACAGCGCTGTAGCAATCTTTTATTTAGTAATTATTGTTTTGTTTTTTTAATTTTTACGTTACATTCATCCACAGAGGCTGAACGGAAATTTTGGATTATTCCTTTATTTATATATATTTTTAGCTAAATCCATACATACACACTTTTTTTAAATATTTCTTACAATTTGGCCACACACACCCCCCCATACACACACACACACCCCCTACACACCCCCCCATACACACACACACCCCCATGCACACTTCGCTGGAGTACAGGGACGGAGCCCTACACCTGCCACTGTACAGGGATGGAGCCATACACTTGCCGCTGTACAGGGACAGAGCCATACACCTGCCGCTGTACAGGGACGGAGCCATACACATGTTCATACTATACTGCCAATGCACACACACCAAAAATACAAGAAATGGATTCCATTCAAAAGACACAAAAGATATCTGAATTACATCTAGACAAATATGAAGAAAAGAAAACAAAAAACCAGGAGCTGTGTACAAATGAATAAGCTTTATTGAACATGTATAAAACATCAGTAATCACTCAAGCAGGCAGGTGAAATGTGAAATCCCCAACCCCCAAATCAAGTATTCTTTATTCAAATTACAGTGCAAAGATACATTTGATGAATAGATATAGAGCTTACAATATCCAACAGTAAAGCAAAATAAGCTGTGGACACCTTAGTATTAAGCATAAAACATACCCAACATACTTTTATGGTTATTGTTTGCATGAACCTACTTTTCCATCTAAACTACCATCAAATCACTAGAAAATACAGCTACACAAAGGCATGAAAATAAAAACAACACATGTATAGAGTGCAGAAAAACACACTTTTGCAAAAAACTATACAAAACATTTAGAGCATGAAAAGTATTCATCCAACAAAATACACCTACTGCAATATGGGTTCTTAGGCATGACAGCAAACCAACCACCCCCAAAAGCAAATTCGGACTGAACGACATGTGGCCCTTCCAGAGGGCAAATGGTCTGCTTTAGACCATGCCTTTTGATAACATTGGTTAAACT